>NW_023270377.1:82639597-82710195 GCF_011800145.1 Mirounga leonina | reverse complement strand
TTTCTTTCTTTCTTTCTTTCTTTCTTTCTTTCTTTCTTTCTTTCTTTCTTTCTTTCTTTCTTTCTATTATAGCCATCCTAACAGATGTGAGGTGATAGCTCATTGTGGTTTTGGATTTCCACTTCCCTGATGATTAATGATGTGGAGCATATTTTCATATACTTTTTGGTCATTTGTATATATTCTTTGTATTTCCAACTATTCAAGTCCTTTGACCATTTTTAATTGGGTTCTTTGGGGGGTTTTTTGTTATGGAAGAGTTTAGGGATTTTTTTTTTTTGTTTTTCTCTCCTGCTCTTTTCATATATTTTGAATTTTTTTTGAAGCCAGACATCTTATGTAAGACAGTAGAGATGGAAATAGTAGGTCATACGCTTGAAAGTGAACCCATCTTTTTTCTTATAGGCCTTGCATGAGGGAACTGAGTTAATCTAATTAGAAGTGGAGCTGGGCTTGAGTTTTGTAGTTGGTATGCTTACCCTCAGGACACCAAAGGCTCAAAATACTCTAGCAATATGTTGTGTTTATGGTGGAGGCTGGTGTGTCAAAATGTTTTCCTTTTTTTGCTTTCACTGCCTACCATCAGCTTTTTGTTATCTCTATTCTGAACATCAAAGAAGGTCTGACTCTTGAGAGTTACCTATGAAGTGACAAGTTAGCTTGGCAGTGGAGTGTGAGGGAGTGTTCTTTGTTATTCTGGTGAAGCATCAGTGTTGTGCATTGTATGGTTGTGTCTCATGGATATTGTCTTTTCAGCATTTCTTTTCTTCCCTAAAGCTGTTGTTCTGAGCCCATCCTGTATTCCTACTTCCTCTCCCAGGATATAGCTTTTCTTCCTGTTCCCTTTGCCTAGTTTCAGTGAGTTTTCATAACTGCCCTAAAGGTGAAAGTGTTATTGCCTTTTCTCCTGTAGAGTAAGGCATTTGTTCCACTGGGGGCATGGGGAAAAGGATCCCAATAGAGTTTGATGCCCCTTTCATACTGACTGCTACTTCTCCCCGCAAATCTGTATCACGAGAGGGACTTTCTCAGATCTCTCCCAGTATTTTCTTTTTTTTTTTTTTTTTAAGATTTTATTTATTTATTTGACAGAGAGAGACACAGCGGAGAGGGAACATAAGCAGGGAGAGTGGGAGAGCGAGAAGCAGACTCCCCGTGGAGCAGGGAGCCTGATGCAGGGCTCGATCCCAGGACCCTGGATCATGACTTGAGCTGAAGGCAGACGCTTAACGACTGAGCCACCCAGGCGCCCCACTCTCCCAGTATTTTCTGTAAGCATCCAGTGGGGTTCCTGGAGAAAGAACTTGCAAGAAAATGCAACTTTGAGGCTCTGGAGACTTCATCCTCTCACCAGTGCATTCTTAGTCCCCACCAATCACCGTCACTGACCTTTTCCTTAGGGGTCTGGCTCTATCTTACCCTTGTAAGCCAGTGTTCACATCTTATCTCTCTCTGCAGGCACTTATCTCTCAGACTGTGGGCTAGTTGGTTACCCTTGAACCTCAGCATTTCAATAGGTTTAAGGGAAAAAAATGAATTTGCTTATTTTGTCATTGTAAGGTTGTATATGTTGTCCTTTCTAGGTCTCTCCAGTCCTAAGTAGAAACTACACCTATGTTTAGATTCTTCAAATTTTCATTGCACTTATATATATGGCATCTCTGTGTTAGACCCAATACCTACATAAAACAACTTATGTTATATTTTCCAAGGTGTATTTATTATCATACTTTCCCCTTAGAAGAATTCAGTCAGGTAGGAAATATCATTTCCATTTCAGAGATTAGAAAACAGTGGCATAGAAATATATCCAATATAACAGAGTGACTTAAGAATAATGTCAGGATTTGAACTAATATCTGTTCTCCTCTTGTCCAACATGCTTGTATTTTCACAACCATGATTTAATTTCTCCTTTTTATAAAGTCAGAGCCCTATTGGTTCTCCAGCCACCTTCACCAAAACTATTACTTACGAGCACTCATTTCAGGCATTTGGTACTTCCAGCATTTTAAACAAATTTCAGTATAAAAGAGTTATTTAGAAGCATGAGTTAAAATTTAACCAAGAAAATCCCTATTCTCTTGTTATGATCAAGATTATTACTGCCTTTAAATGGATTGAGAGTCAAGAGGATTTATTATAAAATGCATATGCTAAATGATAGTTCTCGTTCACCTTCAGCTTTTGAGGCAACAATTTAGTTGTAACAAGGACATAAAGAACCTTAAAATATTAAGTAATAAAATATTACTGAAACATGCAATTGTGCTACGCTTTTTCCTTTATAATTTAAACCTCTTCACATTTATTTCCTTTGTTTGGAAGCCTTACTAATGTCATAAATATACTTCATAATAATAAAATATGTATTATACAAGCTGTGATTTTAGTAAATATTTAGTGGACTAACTGCACTGAGTGTTCATTGACCTTGGTAGAGGCAAATTTGATCTTTCTGAAGCTTCTGATTTTTCTCTCAAGTATGTAGGAGAAAGAAATTGTATCTTTAAATGGTTTACTCTTTACATTATAAAATTTGCTTTTGTGCCTTTTTTGCTCTTAAATCTCTGAAGTTACAGTTCCCTCATGAGAGATGACACAACACGGTAAAAGATCTAGGTGGATCGGTAGTAAATTTGTGGGTATTTTTCTTTTTTCTTTTTTTTTTTTTTTCAGGGGGTATTTTTCTTTTTAATAAAGTCTTTGTAGGGCTTGTAAATGCCTTGGGCAACTTTTTCTTCTTCCTCACCCTTGTCATAAGGCCAGGTTATGAACAAAAAAGAACAAATATTCCTTATAAGATTAGTTCATGTGTGAATCAAGCAGTGTAGTTCAAGTAGCCTTTTTGTTAGAAAAAAAAAAAAAGCTCTTTTGTTTCTAGGTATCTTATATTTAAAAAAAATCAAGGTGCTTTTGAGGTTTATAAACTTCAGAATGTTATGAAACATGGGAAATTCAGGCACAGAATCTGGAACAAAGTTCACTGACGATGCCCTGGGACTTGATCATTTGCTACTCTTTCATGATGGTCTGAGAAGGCAGTCCACCAATTCAAAAATAAAAGTGTGTGCCAATATTGGCATTTTGACATCTCTTCCAAAAGTAGCACTTTACAGAGCCAATGACATCTTAACATTTCTTATCTTTGGAAGAAGTTATGTGACTTTTTTTTTTCCATAGTCACAGCCATTTTGGTATATTGGTTTGTCCCCTTGCTCCAAATACTAACTTTTAGCATGGGTCAATCTAAAGAGATAGCTGTTGCATGTTCTCTTGATCATTTTGATGTCCGGAATATGGAAATTTGATTTAAGACTTCGCCTATTTAGAAATTCTAATCCAGCACAATCTGGGACTTCTCATTGACCTTATAAAATAAATGGCTTACAAATAAAAATTGTGCATTTCTGCTGGTTTTCTGTATGTTCAGATTTTACTCACTGTGAATCGTAAGTTAAGACTGCTGTTTTACTGTGGAATTAGCAGTTAAATATTGGAGTAGGTAAATGCAATGATCCGATCATACAAAATAAAGTTAACAGCCTTGGTCTCTATGCATCCATCCATGATGGTTGTAGTAACTCAGGTTCAGTGGTAATTTTCCTAGAAGGAACAAGTGGATTTTAGAAGAAGCCATGATTTAGTGGCAAACAAGGAATGGTTGCTTAATAATGTTTGATCTCTCCCTAAACCAGAAGTAACAGATTCACATGTTCATAGAGGCCTGGTAAATCATATAAATGAGTAAGGCTGGCTGAGGAGACTATGGCAACTAGAAGAGTACTTGCCCCGCCTAATGGGGCAGCTCATTTTCTTTTCTTTTTTTTTTTTTTTTTTTAAGATTTTATTTATTTATTTGACAGAGAGAGACATAGCGAGAGCAGGAACACAAGCAGGGGGAGTGAGAGAGGGAGAAGCAGGCTTCCCGCAGAGCGGGGAGCCCGATGTGGGACTCGATCCCAGGACCCTGGGATCATGACCTGAGCTGAAGGCAGACGCCCAACGACTGAGCCACCCAGGCGCCCCGCTCATTTTCAACTCCAACTGACTTGCCCGTATTGGAATGTAAGCTCATTTATATCTGAGTTTCTAGTTTTTAACAAAAGCCAGAAATCTAGATTTTTAAAAAAAATCAGCTATTACCTCGTATCTAAACATATGAAGCTAATTAATAATTATTAATAGAGTTTGTGGTCAGAAAAACAACAGCAAGGCCACGCTCACTCTCAGCTACCAGTAGCCATCGCACATGAATAGGCCACCTACTCCTTGTGTGCAGAGAGCAGAGCCATATCTCCAGTCCACTCTGCATCCACAGTGCAAATTGACTGACCCATGGTAGACCTTCCATAGTTACTGAGCGAATAAATAGTTTTTATAGCTGATTAAATGCACTCCATTTCTCCTAATCTTATACTTAAGAAGAATTCCAAAGTGAGACTGACATAATGGTAAAAGTAACAATGCATAGGTAAATTCAATGATGCCATGGGCTTCATAAGTTTAGCACCAGAATTCTTTGCTTACATGAGGTATTAAAAAAAAAAAAAAGTGACCTACGGTTAAAAAAATCTAGCCTGCAATCTTATTTCATTTGGCTCTCAGTATTTCAAAACATACAGTCCTATATAGAAGATTTTTTTTTTAAGATTTTTTTATTTATTTGACAGAGAGAAAGACAGCCAGAGAGGGAACACAAGCAGGGGGAGCAGGAGAGGGAGAAGCAGACTTCCCGCGGAGCAGGGAGCCCGATTCGGGGCTCGATCCCAGGACCCCGGGACCATGACCTGAGTCGAAGGCAGATGCTTAACGACTGAGCCACCCAGGCGCCCCTAGAAGATTTATAAACCAAAACCCTTCATATAAATTTTCAGATTTTATGATTTTCTTCAAAATAAACAGATGTGACATTATTGGGCCCACCTCCTCACAAGCAGTGTTGTTGGATCTGGGAAGTGACTTCTCTGAGACACATGCTTTTCAGTTAGCATACAACTACCATCACACTGAGGCTGAATGCCACTTGTCAGCGGCATGTGTGTGATCATTTTTCTTACAGTAGGAAAACATTTCTCTGAGTCTACATCTCTGCCAAAAGTGAGAAAAAAAAAACAAAAACAGAAATACATTCACATATGGAAACTTACGTTCACAAATATTCATAGCACCTTGATTTGTAATAGCCCAAAGTAGAAACAACCCTGATGTCCTTAAAGGAATGAATGGTTAAACAAACAATGGTACATCCACACTGTGGAATATTACTCAGCAATAAAAAGGAGTGAAATTTTGACACCCATGATAATGTGCACGAATTTCAAAGGATTTATACAAAGTGGAAAAAAGTCAATGTGTGTGACCACAATTTTACATACAGCATGATTCCATTTGTATATCATTCTTTTTTTTTTTTAAGATTTTATTTGTTTATCTGACAGAGAGAGAGAGAGACAGCGAGAGAGGGAACACAAGCAGGGGGAGCGCAGGCAGAGAGAGAAGCAGGCTCCCCGCGGAGCAGGGAGCCCGACGCGGGGCTCGATCCCAGGACCCTGAGATCGTGACCTGAGCCGAAGGCAGACGTCCAACGACTGAGCCACCCAGGCGCCCCCCGCTTTTTTTTTAAAGATTTTATTTATTTATTTGACGAGAGAGAGAGGGACAGCGAGAGAGGGAACACAAGCGGGGGGAGTGGGAGAGGGAGAAGCAGGCTCCCCGCAGAGCAGGGAGCCTGATGTGGGACTCGATCCCAGGACCCTGGGATCACGATCTGAGCCGAAGGCAGACGCTTAATGACTGAGCCACCCAGGCGCCCCTGGATATCATTCTTGAAACCACAAAATTATAGAACTAGAAAGCAGGTCAAGGCTGCCCATAGTTAGAGACAAAGAAGGGAAGGTGGAGTGCAGGATGGACGTGAATGTAGCTATTAAAAAGGTAAAGAAGGATCCTATGGTGACAGAAGAGTTTCGATTCTTGACCATCTATGGTAGTAATACACAAATCTAAACATGGGATAAAATTGCATAAAGGTAAACAACACACTTACACCCGTACATGTAAACTGGGAAAACGTACCTAAGAATGGAAGTTAGCTTCAATGTCAGTTTTCTGGTTGTGATATTATGCTATAGACTTGCAGGTTGTTATCATTGGGGGAAACTGAGTAAAGCATACCTGAGATCTCTCTGGATTATGTCAAACATATGCACCCGAATCAACAAATATCTCAAAAATTTTTAATTAGAGAAAGTTGGAAAAACAAACAGTCTAAACATTCCTAAATTGTCTAATAGATGGCTATACAATTAGCCCATACATGCCCCCTCTACCCAACTACGTTACTTGCCTGGTTCTTGAGGATTTTGAGGGTGTAGCTCCACTTACACTGCTATTCTTGCATCCCAGAATGGATCTCTTCAAAGGGAATGCTGTGGATTTGAAGCTGGAAACAGAACAGAATCAAGAGGCAAAAAACAGTGGTCAAAACTGAGCACAAAAAAAAGAGGGACCTTGAAATTTCTCCAGAGAAATGCTTTTGAAGTTTTCTAATGACAAAAAGATTAGCAAAGCCAGAGCACACAATAATATTGCTAACTAATGTTACTCCCTTTGCCAGTGCATTTCCATCCGAAGAGTACAGTGGGCCCACACATTCTCTGCTGTTTCTTATCTCCCATGTGAGCTGGGAGAATAACTTGCAAGGTAAAATCTGGTTTTGCTTTACCCAGCTACATCATAATAGAACATATTCCTTAGGTATCCTATGACCTACTCAGATATCATTGCTCTATAATTAGCAAATATAATAAGCAAGGTGGTTGTCCAAACAATGAAGGATGGTATAGAGGATTGGTAAAAATTGTCAAAGGGTCGATTTTGATCCATGGTCTTAATTTGTAATGACTTTATGAAGATGCCATACAATTGAATATAATGCTAATTTGAAGGAGAAAAATAATTATCCTCTAAAAGTTGATCAAATGCAACGTGAAAACCTGGACCCTACTCTCTATATGTGCTCCACTCCCTTTGCTTACTGAGTCCAGGAGAAAGAGCAGGTAAGTAGGAATGTGACATGCTTTCCATGTCTCAGGTCTGCCTCCCTGCGTCAGGGAGGTGTAGGCTTCCAAAGTCTCAGCATTAAAAAGGCCTGACTTCAGAGCTCTGGGGGAGGGGACAAATCTCTATTTGTTTATAGTCTTTAGCTCTAATTACATAATTACATTGGAAGGAGGACTGACTTCTGAGGAAAAGCAACAAAGCAAACAAGGTAAAATTGTAACAGGTCAGTCCAGCCATTATCTCTTTAGCCCTCTTGTGTGTGTGTGTGTGTGTGTGTGTGTATGCGCGCACGTGCCCGCACGCATTCACACGCCAGCTCATGGTATTAACAGATAAAGGCAGTCAGGGGTGTGTGCAAGCCTATCATTTTACCTTTAGTGCATTGTAGCACCCTGATTATCTCATTGAAATTGGAAGGTAAATGGGATGTTGTAGAAACAGAGACTTTGCATGGCAGGTAATAGAGCAGACCTAATTAGCCTCAAGTACCTGTAATCCTAGGAGATGTACCTCGAGATAAAAGCTAGGGAAAGTCCCTCAGGTATGACTAATAGGTCCCCAGCTAGGTTGGCTCTGGATCAGGTGTAGTATGTCAGCTGTGCTGAATGCATCCTATTGATCCAAGAGAGTCTGCACTTTCTGCCACAAATTGAATTCAAATTGCTTACAAGGGAAAGGCATTTGGCTGACCTGATTCATATTTCAAAATAATTTTCTTCAATAGTAGTTTGGTAGTGGATTGTAGAGTCTTTTTTAAAGCCCATTTTTTAAAATATATTCTCTCAAATGTTGTATATGATTTTCTTCAAAAACATTTTGTAAGTGCTATGAACAAGTATATCATAGATACATTTTATATTTCAAGAAAATGGAGAAGAGTTTACTTAAAGATTATGGCCCCTGCCTGCTAGGTAATATTTTATAACAAGAAATTTTGTTACTTACTTAAAAGAAAAGATGGATTTTTTCTGTTTATTAATTATAAGACTTAAATAATTGGAAATATAGAAAACATAACCACAAGATTTTAACCTGACAGTAATCTACGATAGTGTTTTTCAAACACTATTAAAATAAAGGCTTCCTAAGCATTATTCTGATCAGATACTTGGGGCATCTCATTCATTCTAATAGTTGTTGAACATCTACTATGTCCAGGCACTGTTCTAGGAACTGGAGAGGCATAAGTGAACAAAGCAGAACATACTCAACTTTAAGAGATAGACAATATACAATGAACAAAATAAGTAAAATTTTCAGTAATGTTATCAGGTAAAAGTGCTAAGGAAAATAATAGAAGCAGTATAACATCAGTATAACAGTACCAAAAGAGTTAGTGGCAATTTTACTTTATTTTTTTAAAGATTTACTTATTGGGGAGACTGGCTGGCTCAGTCGTTAAGTGTCTGCCTTCAGCTCAGGTCATGATCCCAGGGTCCTGGGGTCGAGCCCCACATGAGGCTTCTTGCTCATTGGGGAGTCTGCTTCTCCCTCTCCCTCTGCTGCTCCCCCTGCTTGTGCTCTCTCTTTCTCTCTCTCTCTGTCAAATAAATAAATAAAATCTTAAAAATAAAAGATTATTTATTTGAGAGAGAGAGAGAGAAGGGGCAGAGGAAGACAGAGAATCCTGGAGCAGACACCCCGCTGAGTGGAGAGACTGACATGGGGCTCGATCCCAGGACCCCGAGATCATGACCTGAGCTGAAATCAAGAGTCAGATGCCTAATCAACTGAGCCACTCAGGTGTCCCAGTTAGTGGCAATTTTAAATGGGGTAATCCGGCTCAGCCTATTTCAGAAAATTGTATTTGAATAGAGACTTCAATGAGCGGAAGGAGATATCTATGTGGATTTCTGGGGAATACTACACATATATCACAGTACTTCATAATATAGTAAACACTCAACTTGTATACATTATTACATGTTTATTCTTGGTTTATCTAAGTACTTCTGGATTATGATTCAGTGAGAAAAACCAAGTTTGCCATCCTCACATGTAAAGAAGGGCAATAAAGATAAATGTAAAACTACTGGAAAGTTTACAGTAAGATAGGATGTTGTTGCCGTTTAGCTAATAGTATGGGTTAAAAGAGTAAGCAAGCCAACGTTTTCATAGCAGTTTTCCCCTTTCTAAGTCTTAAGCTGGGGTTGAGAAGTTAAGTTGGCAAGATAACCAGTGGTGTGCCAGAACTCGTATGTACCAACTCTTGAGAGTCATTTGTGGGCATCTCTTTCCGATTCTCCATTGGCGGATATCACTTTGGTAGATTGAAATCAGCCATGAGTGGGTGTACTCAAACCACAGAAGTGGAACTCTGTCAATCTGCCTTCCCCAACCCAAGAACTGCTTGGTATACATTTATCAGCACACCACTGAATATAACCGACTGAGTCCATTTTCCAGGTTCGACTTAGTGTTTTGTTCTTAAAAAGTGTGCCATCTTTCTCAAGAATCCTTCACTAATAGTCCTATTAGATCAGTTGCCAGAGTTGTTCCAAATCAACATTTTTTTTTTCCGATTCAAATAAATTTGCCCCTCAGTGGTCGGTTTTATTCCTAGTCAGCATGACCAGAAGCAGAACTGCCTCTGATTATCTAAAGGTAGAGCAAAACACTTTTTGTGTTATTCATTTTAAGTGGAGGCTTGATTTATAGTTAGGAATTCTGTTCTCCCTGGAAAATAAATGTAATACTAAATGGAGGTAAAAGTGCTATATTGGAGGAAAAAAATATTCTGATCAAAACCCACAAATTATGAAAGTGGGACAAACTGTAAAATAAACAATGCAGCTTACCAAGAGGACTCAATATTTTCCAGATGACATGTGAGACCTACGAATACCAAAATAATTGCAAAAACATTAATTTGAGGGGCTGAATTGACTACTTCAACTACTTTACCTTTGGCTCAGCAATTCAGAGTTAACAACTAATTAATAGGATAGCTTTTTTTTTGTCATCAAAAAGTACATCTGTTTTCCAGTCTTCTTTTAGGATTTAGAAGACATTTTTGAACTGGGGCATATAATAAATCTGAGAACTTCTCTAATTCTTGGGATTTTATGTTGTGGTATTTTATCTTCTTTAATGAAGATCTGCCATTAAATCAAAAATGTTTCTAAGCTGCAAAGTTGAAATACTGTTAGGCTTATTAATATAATACACCTATAGGGGCTCAAAACTGGACCAGATTTGTTTGAGGGAATGCAAGATACGAACTAGACAGCTGCTTTTTTCTCACTCATTTCACTCTATTACTGGTTAACTTAGTGGAAAAATTTAAATTTTCCAGGGATTTTAGGTTGAAGGTATCTCAGCCAATGGAGATGTGTGCTTGACTTGAGGTCTAATTTAACTCCCGTGTAGTATTGATCAACATAGACCACCAGGGACACTAACAATCTTCTTTTGCCAAAGGTAGACAATGGTATAAGAGTAAAGTATAATAAATGCCCCTGTCCAGTCCCATGTCGATATCCAGCTGCCTTTTGTGTGTTTGTGTGTGTGTGTGTGTGCGCACAATTTTGAGTGCATCAGTATTTCACGTTTATTGTAGTGTGATGAAACACCTTTCAGAATGGCCAGAGGGACACTCAGCAGTAAGCATTTAGGCAGTACAAATTGGAGTGAACAGGAGGGCAGTTAGCAGGGAATATTTCTGAGGTCAAAGTAGTGTGGGTAGAAGCTGAATCAGCTAAATGCAGAGTTAAGAGCTGCAGTACCTGCCGCAAAGTAAATATAGATTACCTTCTTGAAGACAAATTGATCCACTGGATGAGGATCTTTCAGAAAAAGAGACAAGTGCAAAAAAAATTAAGTAATTCACACTGACCAATTTTCTAACCCTTAATACTACAACCTTCCTATCTCCCTGTAACTTTCCACTTGACATCACTTCAGTCTAGAAGAATCCACTGAACAAGTAAATACCTATGCAAAACTCAAACTCCAACTTTAGCAGAAGCAGTTTTGAGAGACAAATTAATTCCTCCTCATTCAACTTATGATTCTATATAATCACTACATTAATTATCATTTCTAGGTCTGAAGAGCATAGTAAGCACTAGTAAGTAATTGTTGTGATTATCACATCTGGAAAACTTATACATGGATAGGAAATCAGCCTAATGTACAAGCACCATTTTGAATTAATTCAGCAAATATTTTTGAGCCTCTGCTATGCGCCTGCCTGCTCTTATATGTTTATTTAGAAAATTGCTGTCTTCAAGAGATCTCTTTCAAACTGATTAGTTCACTTTATTAAAACTGAGTAAATTTCAGTGGGGAGGGAGTAAGGGTGGGTGGGTAATGCCTTCATTTATTTAGTTAGCAAACATTTATTGAACAAATTCTCCAAGCAAGGCTCAATGGCAGATGATGGTAGATCAGCCTCAAATTCGTAGTTCCTTTCCTCAAGGAACTCACAGTTCCTTTGGGAAAGATAAAAGATTAAAAAACACAAATAAAGTATGGTAGGTGATACAAAAAGAATCTCAAAAAGGAAGTGAGGTGCCAAATTACCCAAAATGGCAGGTGGAAAAAGATCAGAGACTTTTTTTTTTTTTTTTTTTTTTTTTAGAAGACATTATAAAATGCAAAGGACCTGGCAGAGGTACAATGGAGAAGAGAGGGTGGAGGATGGCGTACGGAGGGGGAGCATTCAGAACAAGCAGCGGCGCATATGATGGATGGGCAGGGGTCATTAGGGGACATAGAAAAAGTCTGGTATGGCTTCATGCAACCTAACATAAACACCCGTTACTGGGGGTGGTTTCTGGGAGCACATAAAAGAGTAGTATAACAAGCTGAAATCCCTATTGGAAGCTGAAAGTTATATAAAATTATTAATAACAAGTTAATGAGATGATTCCCTGTCCTAAGTAAGATTAAGATGTAACATCAAATTGTGGTAATTGAGATGATTAAAAGAAGAAATCAGCTTGAGCTGGACAACTTTCAGGTAGTTTCTTCTGAAACTACTAGAAATATGAAAGTTCCGTTGCATTCCAAAGAACAAAAAAATCACATCAGTGAAGTTTAAATAGACTGAATTGAGAAACAATTTTTCGGGCTATTCTAAAATATAATTATGAATTTTGCTAATGAAATTTTCTCATTTTAGGTTAATTCATTCTAAGTGACATTTTTAAGGTACCAATTATCATTGGGTACTGAGGGTCCCCTGTGTGTAATTGGATATGCCAAGGGAATTGGAAGAATAGATCAGAGAATCCTTTAAGTTTTGCAAACCTAAACACTGGGGAGATCCAAAGAGCATCGAGGAAGGTGCAGAATTTCTTCTTCAAACAGTACAGATTCAGCTAAAGCTATGCAACTTACCAAGTGTGGAGACAAACTTCTAACAATCTATAGGTTACACTTAGAAGAGAGTAACCATTTTGATTAAATAGACAAAAATGGCAACAATTTTCTCATTCACCTTAAACTGATTGCTCTTCTCAGCTTTAGGCTAATTACCCTTGTTTCTGAGCCGATAGGGTCCAAGTCTGATACACCAGTCATAGAGGGTAAGCTCCTTTCTGAAATTGGCCAGCCACACCCCACCACCTGCCATTATCAATGGCCAAGTGTATTCTTATGGAACTCTGTCCTAGGCACTGCTCAATAATGCTCAAATGGGGGAAAAAAATTAAGAGAACCACTGAGGTTTGAACACCGTCCTGGATGTGCTTCCTGACCTGAAAGATAGAACATGTATTTCACAATTAACCAAAGCCTAAAGAATTTGGAATTGTTTCCCTGGGAAAAGAGCATGCTTAATATTTTAACCAATGTAGAGGTTAAGCAATTTTAAAGTTTTATAGATCATAAGCTCATATTTTCAATTACACAGAAGTATGTAAATAAATAAATCGAAGTTGGAAATGATTACATCAGTAAAACGTGTGGCTAGAAGGGGCTGAAATACCAACAGAGATCACTTTTTTTTAAGTAGAATCCTCAAATTTGTAAGCTTATAACTATGCTACACAAACATAGCATCTGAAATATTCCTGTCAATTCTCTATAACATTAACATTGTACTGATTTGTGGAGAAATGTGACGATAATAAAGTTTGCTGCTGTCTCTTGGGAGGAAAAGAGAGGGGAAGAGAGAAAGAGAAACAGATAGAGAGGACAATGTCTTCAGTAATGAAGATATAGCAATTCACTTTATGTCAATGGAAAAGTACCTGGTCCTAAGTTCCATTACTAAGCAAAATACCAGGAGAGTTTGTTACGTGCTTTTAAAATAAAATAAAATAAAATTATATTTCTATGTATGTAATCACATCTGTGAATACATTAGGGGGATAGAGTTACTAGTATATGTTTCCAAGTGTTTTCCATTATATTCCAACTGCAATTTTCTGAACACTAATTTACAGCTATACTTCAAGTTTGCTCCTGCTACACTGAAATAAGTACTGTATATATTTCAGGAATTCTGTACAAAATTATATATTTGGTAGAGGAGTGACTGCTGGTTCAGCAAACATTGCATAGCTCATTGTGTTCACAGTGGGGCCACAGGATTTCTGCACAGAAGGCACACGAAGGAGGGGAGTGCATACACATCAATATTTTAAAGCCAAATCCTTGAATTCCCCATCAACCATTTCACATGCTGATTGGGGAAGCTCCAGAATCCCATCTCATCGTGTGTAGGAAGAGAAAAGTCCATTTTAGAGATGAATTGACTGAGATCATGATAAATAAAAATCACTTATTAAGATCACATCAAATCAGGGGCATAGAGACAAAGAGAAGGTAGCTCCGGGCCTATTGATTTAACTCACTTCCACTCAGCCCTCTCCACAACTGTCAGAGGTAGAGAGTCTCCTAGCTGCTAGCTGGAAGGCATTGACTGAGATTGCATGAGACAATACAACCATCGCACCTCTGAGCACAACATCCTTCACCTTTGGGGCCAGGGATGCTCCTTGCTTCCCACTCTCTTTTCTTTGCTCCAGGCAAAGGCTAAGGAAAGAAGAGCCGATTGCTTATAAGGCATTGTAGTTCACAGGTCTCTAACGTATCCGGGGCATCTGTGTGCACTGATAGAAAGTATTTTCAGTTCAATCACTTTGAAAGCCTGGATAATAGAGCAGGAGGATTGTAGCATGGATAACAAAGTTGTTGCTGTTGTAGGTTTGTTTGTTTGTTTTTTCCTTTTTATCAACAGGAAGCTCAGTTAGCAATTGCACCAAGCACTGATTTCGCTGGCCTGTTTGTAGGCACTACAGGGGTCTTTTTAGCTGTGCAACGCAGACATGTGCTGAACAGCCTTTGATTTCTTTCTTACAAGTTTGTTTCACAGGATAGGCCATTGCCAGCATGAGTTGCTCCGGTCATTATATAAGATCCATATCGTCGCTTTGTATTTAAAAATCACCTGTTCCCACCCTGGCCTTTCTCATCTCCTGGAAATTCTTGGGCATCTCTTGGCTGCTCCCCATCCAGGTGGGGCTTCTCATTGAGAGCTTGTGTGAAACATCATTGAGAGCTTGTGTGAAAACATCATAGCCAGCAAACGATGCCCGAGGGCATCGGCCCTCGCTGCTGCTTGGGCATGCTGCGGAGCCCTCGCCCTCGTCCTCGTCCCTGTCCCCAGGATGGCCTTATGGTCAGAACAGGCCCCCTTGTGTAAACTTTCCACAGAAGGCTGTGAAACAACTTTTCAAAACCCGTGTCTCGTTTATTTTCTTCTTTTTTTCCTCCTGGTTTGATGTCAGTCATCAATCGAGCAGGAGACAACTCATTTCATTTCTGTGACACACCATGATGGACTTGTGTTGCAACCCTGACTTATTTTGAGAACTTCAATTTCTCAAGCTGAAAGCTTGAATGTCCCATGGTTGGAAGAGCTATTGATCCGAGGTAGATGGACGGCTCAAGAGGAATGGATACATTCCTTACGGCACTTTCCCTCTCCTCTGCCTTTCCTGGCTGCTATAGAATGTAGTCTTACTCAGAGTTTGCTGTCATCTACAAACTTTGATTCTGGCCTCTGGAATATATTCCATTTTTACACCATTTTTTTTTTTCACTGTAGGCTTTCTCCTCGTGAAGCATTGCTCCATTTCATTCCAGATGAATTGTCTATTAACTGAGGAGTTAGTTATTTTTGGTCCCTTTTACAACTTGCTGTAGAAAATGTAGGCGCTGACGGTAAGTGATGCTTCCAATGAGCCTTCCTCGTGATGTTAGAAAGAAATAATGTACAGTACTACTCTCAAATATAAAATGCTAATACAGAAGTAAAAACAAGGAATTGAATCTATTATTTAAAATCTGTGAATAACCCAATACAAGTACTAAAAATTGTAATTTTTAAAAAATCTGATTTATAAAATTTCTGGTGGAAATAATTAGTTCCGAATGCTCTCTGTGATGGGAGGAGATGGCTACACACTGTCTGGAATTCTAGAGACTTAAACTACCCTCCCTAACATTCCTTTCTCCAATTAAGAAATACATTAATTTAGAGGCAGAAAATAGTATGAGGGTCCGGATAGATCTCTACCCCCCACGACCGTAAGAATTTTCCTTGACAGAGTTCATGAAAATATACCTTATTTTTATTTAAATTTTTTCCCTAATATTTATTGCAATGATTAATAAGTGCTAAGATCTGTGAAGGCACTTTAGATACATTTGCTCATCTAGTCTTCAGAGGACTTCTATAAAGTATATCATGTTGTTACATATATCTTAGAGGCCAAGCCACTGGAATCCATAACTTGCTCTAGCTCCACAAATAACAAGAGTAAAGCAACTATTGGAATCAAGTCTGTCCCACTTCAGAACATGCTCATCCATAAGGAAACAGAATTCATCTCAGAAAGACTTTCCTAATGGGTTAATCTACATACTGTGGCCAAGTTTAAAGGAACAACAAAGATAGGGAGGGACCCAGAGATTAGCAAGAATGCAAGTCACTAGCATCCCTGGGGCTAACAGGGCAAGAGAAGTAAAGACTACAGCATAGTAAGAGCTGGAGCTACGACCAGAGACATCCTGAAAGATCTACATAAGGGACAAAAGAATGGAACCAAGATCTCTCTATTTTTCCACCCTCTGATCTTCTGCCTTTGTTCCCCATTGGCTTCAATATACTAGAAACCAGGGGACAAGAGAACCCGTGTGGTACAATCTTTAGGAATCGGCATTTCAGATCTCAAAGCAGGGCAGAGGGGCAGAGAATAAGGAATGGGGCAGGGGGCAGGGCAACAAAGAAGCACACACACTAACCAACTGGCTATCTGGACAGTGAGAATATCCCAACTTTCAAATGGCAGCTCAGTCTTTGCCTGCCATGGTCTATTCTTTTTTTTTTTTAAGATTTTATTTATTTATTTGACAGAGAGAGACACAGCGAGAGAGGGAACATAAGCAGGGGGAGGGGGGAGGGAGAAGCAGGCTTCCCGCTGAGCAGGGAGCCCGATGGATCCTGGGATCATGGGATCATGACCTGAGCCAAAGGCAGACGCTTAACGACTGAGCTACCCAGGCACCCCTGCCATGGCCTATTCTAAGAAGTAACTAACTTTGCAAAGAAAAGGCAGTGTCCATAAAACATCTGACAAGTGACATAAAAAAAACCAAAATGATTTTTTTATGCATTCTTCCCAGTTTTACAGGGTACCTTTTATTTCTTCATATAAATAAATTGAGTACAAAATGACCTATTTTCTTTAGTGTTTAATTTAAAATAGTCCTAAAATCTTAGGTTTTTTAAAAATACTTAAAATATGTTTAAAAAGTAAAAACTATGAAATATAGCCCTAACATTATTACTTGAACTTAATTCACCTATTAAAACACAGGCATGGAAACTTTTTGTTATTTCTTTATCCTTCTTTACAAACTAATAACTTGCA
The DNA here is from genome assembly GCF_011800145.1 of Mirounga leonina. Classification (NCBI taxonomy): domain Eukaryota; kingdom Metazoa; phylum Chordata; class Mammalia; order Carnivora; family Phocidae; genus Mirounga; species Mirounga leonina. The sequence continues at coordinate 82,693,243 of NW_023270377.1, read as the reverse complement.
ACTTCCTTTTCATTGATCATCTTTTAAAATATTTCCATACCCTTAATTTAGTCACTGGCATCTTTAATGCTACTAATTAACAATAATCAAATTAGGCAGGGATGAAGAACAATCACAGAATGTGTTAACTTGCCATGCACAACCATTCACAATCACATCCCAGTCCTCAGTTCCACATTCATCCTTTAAGATCTTCGCGCAGCCGATGTGTCAGACAGTCTGGGCTCCCCCTGTGGCATAGAGTTCATGTGATGGGCATTCTGTGCTTTTGCTCCCCTTGATTGCTCCAGCTTGAATGCCAGTTCCGCAGTTCGGAGCTGCTTTGCAACTAGTTTTCCTGTAAATAGTCTCCATGTCGCCCCCGCTACTGCTTGGGTTACCTTAATAAAAAAACCAAATATAATTATACTGTTTGTTCTCCTAATAGACTCCGCTGACTGTCAAATGCCCACAGGATAAAAAATCTGAGCTTCTTAACTTGTCAAATAACGAATTTGCAGTCTGGTTTCAACCCACTCCTCCAGCCTCCTCTTTTCCAGTTTTGAATCTCATGCAATCTGTGCCCATCCAAAGAAGACCATGGACTGCTATTGTCCTCTGCCTTTGTTCATGAAGTTCCTGGAGGTCTCTTCTGTTCCTTTTCCATTTGGCAAACTTCATCTATCCATCCATCCATGCATCCATCCATCCAATTTCCTATTAATTTATTTATTCATCCAATTTAATAATTGCTCTAGACTCTATTTTGGGTCAGGTAATCTGCTAGGAGCTGGAAATTCAATGGTGAGAAGAAACAGACTAGCCTTTGCCAGCATGAGTTTGCCAGCATGAGATAGATGTTTATTGAACAACCTCACTGTAATAGCAAACAAAGGTAAATGTTGTTATAAGAAACAAACAGCATGGGATGCCTGGTGGCTCAGCCAGTTAAGCGTCTGCCTTCAGCTCAGGCCATGATCCCAGAGTCCTGGGATCGAGCCCCTCATCGGGCTCCCTGCTCAGCAGGGAGCCTGCTTCTCCCTCTGCACCTCCCCCTGCTTGTGCACTCTCTCTCTCTGTCAAATAAATAAATAAATAAATAAATAAATAAATAAATAAATAAATAAAATTTAAAAAAAGAAAAGAAATAAACAGCGTTCCATTAGAAAGCTTAATAAGGCAGTCTACCTTTGACTGGTGGTAGTAGTGAGGAGGGGCCTATTAACAGAAGTGATGCTTAAGCTGAGATATGAAGATGAGGAGAGTACTTGGCTAAAATGGGAAGGGGAAAGAAAAAAAGTAGAGAAAATTCATATACAAAAGCTTTGGAGTTGAGGAGAACTTGACATTTTTGAGAAAAACAGAAAACAAAACAAAAAACAAAGAGGGTAATTATTATTATTATTATTATTATTATTATTTTAGAGTAGAGATACCCAGTAGGAAAGAGTATAAGACTTGATAATATTTGTTCTTCCAATTTTGAGAGTACAATATATTGCCATTTATTTGTGGCTTCTTCAATTTCTTTCATTAATGCCTTACAGTTTTGATATAAAGGTCTTTCATCCCCTTGGTTGAATATATTCCTAGTTTTTCATATTTTGTATGGCTAAATTCTTAATTGTATAAAATATGTGTTATCTGTGATAACAGATCTCTTGAGAGACTGGCATTTCTGAAAATACTCAGGATTAAACTTCAGTTTAAACATGATTAACTATAGGGTGAAAAGTTTTTGTTTTTTTTTAAAGACTTTATTTATATGAGAGAGAGAGAGTGAACATGAGTGGGGGAGGGGCAAAGGGAGAGGAAGAAGCAGACTCTCCGCTGAACTGGGAGCCTGAAGCTGGGCTGGGTCCCAGGACTCTGAGATCATGACCTGAACAGAAGTCAGATGCTTAACTGACTGAGCCATCCAGGCTTCCCTAGGGTTAGAAGTTTGAAAGAAGCTTTTTTTTTTTTTTTTTTAAGATGGAAGATTTACAATGAAAATATTTCTATAAAATATAAAATATTTCTATAAAATAGATCCAGAAGAAAAATAAAATACTACTTACAAATTCTACTTAATAAAAAGTAGAGAGCTTTAGACAAATGTTCCAAATGACAGGTGTTTCTGTTTCTTTTCAAAAGTATGGTTTGTTTCGAATTATAAGAAGTTAACGGTGATGGGAAAGCAATAATGTGTGTGGACATAAAAGAGCAGAGATAAAAAACTATCAATCTGAAATTACCTCTAAATCACTTGGCTAAGAGACTTAATAAGATGCTACTGAATATCCAAACTGTACTCTTCAGAGTTTATTTTTTTTTAAGTTTATGAAGTTTTCAGAAACCATAGTTAAGTTTGTCAAAGTTCTAATATTTTTTATTTCTCTTCTGTAGCCCAAAACTATATCCATGATGTATTAACTTCAATCTCTCCTTCCTAGTAGTACAAAAGATTCTGACCCTTTTTCTATCCAAGTAATTCACTTTGTATTCAAATATGCATCTTTAGAATTGACCTCTCTACAGACAATTTCCTTAAATACTACTTTTCAATTGCCTTATGATACCACTTTTCAATTGCCTTATGATAATTCATGTATGAAATGACATTCAATTGTTAAATATAATTCTTAGTCAACCATAATTGTTGACTAATTTGCATATAGCTCACCCAATGTGCAAGATGATAATACTTGTGATTATGCTGTATTTCTTCTGAGGAACATTTTAAAAAATATGTTATAGTTTTCAACTGAGGAGCTCAAGTCCTATCACCTTGATCATTCATTTGAAGACCAAAGGAGCCAAAGTAAGCGCCTACTGATATCTTACCTCCCCTATGATAGGATCATTGTTTTATATCATTTTTACTATGGGTAGTATTTTAATTTACAAATCGGCTTGCATTTGTCATTTCATTTGCATTTTAATTTGTATTCCTTTTTTTTAAAGTGGGAAGCAAATCAACAACTTCAAGTTCTATTGATATGATTGACAATATAGCAAGATCCTGTTTTTATTTAGTGCCCATCTGTTTTCAGATTGTTAAGAATCAGATTAATTGAATCGTCATATGATTCCTTAGATGTACATAAGGGGCAAGTTGTCTTTAAGTTTTATTTAAAGAACTGATTGGTTTCACTTTCTTGTTCAAGGCGAAAGAGAAATAGAGTGAAAGAGACATGAAGAGTCAGAGAAAGAATCCAGTGTCTCTATCACCAATATAGAATGTTATGGATTGGGCATGGAATATTCACGACTGAGCAAAAAGTCAGAGGGAAGGCACTCAAGAGGGAATAAACAAGAAACTATTTTCATGAGAAATTAAGAACTGTTAACTCGATTTGAAAAGAGAAAAGTGGTAAATATGCATTTTGATTTACTAACTAGCATAATGTCCTACTTTTTGGGTTTCTATAACTGTCTAAACAGCCAGAACATTGCATACTTTGCATTTCTGATACCCAGATGGATACTACTCCCTCCTCTCTGTAACAGAATTGGTTTCAGTAATAATTACAGAACAATCAGCAATAATCATCATTTCCTTCATTCATCTTTAGTTTTGGAACAATTGGCCTTTAAAGAAAATGTATGTTGATTAAACCAATGTACTTATCCTGGTTGTGATAGTATACAGCTTTGTAAGATGTTATCTTTAGGGGTACTTGGTGAAGGATACATGGGATCTTGCTGTATTATTTCTTATAGCATAAGGCCATTGTTTTGTACAATCAGCATGATGACATTAATGTAATGGATCAGTGTGGTATTTGAAGAAATAACCAGGATGTCCAAATCTCATCAGACTATATTAAGAAAGAGGTAAGAGAACTAATTTATCCCTGAGGTAAAACTGTAAATGAATATTTTTGTCATATGAATGTCAACTGTTTCTAATCCTCCTTTTTGATTGAGGTTGAAAAGAATACATTTACCAGATAAAAGGTCTCATGCCAGGAACCTCAGGCTTTATTAATCTTCTCTAGTAATGATACCACATCCATCTCAGTAGATGTGAGGGATTCCTACTTGGTTGAGCCTGATGTTGTTTGTAGTTATTCTCTAGTTTCTACAGGAGTCAGAATAGAAAATTAAGTGAGAATGTGATAGGACCACCACACCTACATCTTTTCAGTCTTTAGTTTGGTTCTAACCTCTACCATCCCCCACTCCTTTATCCTGGAGATGCCATATTGGTTTTGAATTACTATCTTGATCAGAAGTGGGAGGCAATTTCAGAGGTTTCCAGTTAGTCCTCCCCACAGGAAAGAATTCAAAATGAGATTTTTTTTTTTAATTGCCAAGTGTATCAATTCTGATTATAATGGGGAAAAGACCATTGGGGCCCATTGTGAGCTGAACTTTAGCCAGGACTCCATTTATTACTTGGCCCCCATAAGCCTCCACTCAAACAGGGAGAGCTATGATAACATTTGTTTCTCTAGGTACTGATGTCAACTCAGACACTGTGTCTAATAATTCTCCTAATGTGTGGTATTCATTCCCTTTGCCCAGTGTACATTCATCCATAAAAGAACTGGAAGGGATCATCACTGTATCTTCATTCCAGTAGGTTTCCTAGGACTACCACTTAGGACAGGGGGTTTTGGGTCTGAAAATTGGTGCAGATCTAGAAACTGAACAGGGATTATGACTTGTGACTTTTTATTGGGATGGTCACCCTCACACTCCTCAGACTCCTACTTTTCTAATTGTTTGCTTAAAAACATTGAGCAGCAAGCATGTTGGCTACTGTCTTGGCAATTTTGGCCCTAGGAACACCATGCTCTATTAAACACCTTCACAACTCCTTGCAGCCCTTGGCTGTACCGCCTACCTTATTAAATGTTATGGTAGTTGTGGTCTCTAGACCCCTGAAAGTTAAGCACAGCCACCTGGCCTCTCTCATTATGGTATCTCATCAAACCTATGAATATTAATGAGTCCATCTCTATGACTGCCTATGACAGCCCTGGCTTGTGGAAAAGAGCCACCAATGAAATTCTGGTGGCCCTCTCACCAGCACATTCCTGCCAACCTTGGTTAATGATCTGTCCTCCTGTGGAACATAGTTCTCTGATTGGTTTTCTGGCCTCACATAATATACCTATTCCCACTGGACCAATTCATTCAGACTCTTCCCTTCTTCCTCTACCATCTCTTAGGATAGCTTAGGCATTTCTATTTCACTCATCACTGGCCACCACTTTTTCCAGACTTCTAAAAGCTACTCTAGTATAGAGTTTCCCCCATTATTTGAGGTCCTTACCATGGTATTAAATCCCATATCCTGAGACAGGACTCCATTTATCCATCCCTAAAATATTGAAGTTATGCTTATCAAGTTGCCCCTTTAACCAAATATCCTCAAAATCCAATCCCAGTGTTATTCCTCTGGCTCCTGTCAGAATGTACTAGCGAATTTTTGCAACTCCTTCAGTGTATGTATGTTTCTTCCCTCCCTTCTGAGGCTTAGAACTTTCCAGGGATGGTATTTAACCCCAGTTTCTATCTAGCAGCCAGAAGAGGAAGTGGAAATAGCTCTGGAGGGGAGTACCTTGCCTTGCTGTGGAGGGGCTTTATAAAGTTTTCCAGCATGTGGTAAGTGCTAACTATGAGTAGGGAAGTATGGACAATTTCTGCAAATTCTGACGTTTCCACGAGATCTCAAAAGCCAACATCATTAGGGTATCCATCTAGCTGTACCTATTCCATTTTTTTGTGTTGCCAGGTTTTCCCAACCATGGAATCAACTTTAGCGTAGCAGATCTACTTTGGCTAAGTATTTATACATCCTTAGGGTCCTGAATCTCTAAATATTAGATTTTCTGTATCTGCTCTTCTACTTAGTCTTTACTTGTTGACAGTGCTCAGTTTCTTATTATCCTTCTGCCGGCCATCAATAGAACTTAGTAGAAAGAAGCCAACTATGTTATTTTTATAGGCATTGTTTCCTAATAACCTTCAAGTACCTGAATTATCACACGTATGACAGCTTTCGCTTCCACTGGGATGCCTTTCCAGGTCACCTCAGGTAAAGTCTTCAGCAACTGGACTGTTACCATTTACCATGTACATTCAGAAGCAAGTCCTCTTTGCCAGCCAGGTAGTGGGTGAGCACATTGTAGAACCCCATTATAGTGTCTTTACTTAGAACATTCTCAGCACCACTTCTATGCTCTGTCATGATAGCAATCATGGAAGCAATCATAGGCAGAATAAACAGAGCTTGAAGGTGGCTGGGCTAGGATATGAACAACTACAACCATTAGCAGGCTTTTAACCTAAATGGACAAAGACATTCCAGAGGGCAGCAAGAATACCACCTGGATAAGATTTCTTAATATGCTGATTCAATGGGTGCTTTGGTTGCAGAAAAACAGTTTTACATAAAAATAGGATACATAAAAAAGGAACATCTTTTGAAACAGATAGTTAAAAAAATTATCATCATTGGGTGGAAAATTACAAACAGTTGACTTCTTTAGTCTTAGTATATGATTTAGTCTATTTTAAATTACTTATGATAAGAAAAGGAGACATTATAGGGATGACTGTATAGTCATTGTTTAACAGCATGATTCTGGAATTCTAGTCAAAGAAATAAGACAAGAAAAAATATAAGTTTTGAAAATGAAATAAAATATCTCATTTAACATAATTATCCACTAAAACAGCTTCAAAATGATCAATGGGAAATCAATTCAAACTAAATTCAGTTTAAAAATACTTTAAACCTATAAATATTCCCCAACACATTTTTTTAAAAATCATAAGGATAATTTGAAAAATTGCATATATATGTATTTGTTTCTGAATGGATAATTTCAATATTATAACTATGGGCATTTTTCAAATTAAGTTGTACATTCTATGTAATTCAAACTTATATTCTAATATGGTACTTTTATAACTTGACAAAATTATTTGGAAATTCATCTTAAAAATAAGTGAACAAAAACAGCATATTGAAAATAAAAATAATGAGGACATTTCTATCCCTACATTTATAACATATCATAAAGCCACAGTAACTTAAAAAGTATGGTCTTATTTCTAATATAGACATATAGGTTAATAGATAAGACTATAAACCAGTTTAATGAATTTCTCATTTTGATTTTGTTGGTAAAGATGGCATTCCAAATCAGTGGGGAATATATGACATCAATAAATTGTCCAGTGAAACACAACTTAAGAGCAATGGGCTTTTGAGCAATTATTATTCAAAGGCTAATGTGTCTAAAATGACTAGCATGTTAAGAGTGTAATTAATATCCTTATTCTAAGAATGTCCTGTTTGCCAAGAACTGAGAGTATTCCTGGAATGTGTGGCTTTCAGATTTAAAACAGGGACAGTCCCAAATAAGCTAGAGCAATTTGGTCCTTTTAGATGATGCCAAAGTAGGGAATTGAGGGTCACCGTGTAAAGAACTGGTGGGCTAGTCTATGGGGCTATCAGTAGATACTCTCACAACTCCCTGCAAGAGTCCTGGGGTCAGAGGGTGAGTAGACAGTTAAATCAGGCAGGGCCTTGTGGGATGAGGAGAGAATACTGGAGTTTACTTCAAGTGTGAATGGCCCCCAGAGGGGGTTGTGAGGGGGGGAGTGACTCATGTGCTTCCATATGGTATAAAGAATTTTTCCAGCTGTCACAGATAGAATAGAGATGCTTCCGTCTTCCTAGACAACAGATTGGGAGGAACTGCACCAAAACATTTCTATGGTTATTTTTGAGTGGTGAGAATTTTGTTTTTCTTTTTAATATTACTTTTTTTGAGTTGAATTTACAGGCATTCACTACTATTTTAAATAAAACAATTATTTTTATTTAAAAAATAAGCGTTGTAATATGATTTGAAGAAAGAGGAAAAGAGAGGAAAGAGCACATTCTCATTCAATTAAATGTAAACTAATGAAACGTGACTTTTTATCAAAGTTTATAATTCACTTAAGTCCACTGAAGAAAGTGAAAAGACACCCTCCCTTATATACAATTTTCTCCTGGAGGACAAACCCCAGTCTTTGATCTGAAATTCAGATTTCATTCACCTGAATATAATGAAAAAAGACAATTTGGACTTAAAAACAGCAAAAAAATCAATTTGCCTATATCAGCAAAGAAATGGTTACTATATGGTTTTACTTCAAAGGTTTTGAAATACATCAATAATGCGGGGCTTAAAATTATATGTATTGTACATCTGGAATAACAAATTTAACTCTTCTTTACCTTGGACATTCACAAATTCTAAAGCTCTAATGTGGATAATAAAAGTAAAAACAAGGGGCACCTGGGTGGCTCAGTTGGTTAAGCAACTGCCTTCGGCTCAGGTCATGATCCTGGAGTCCCGGGATCAAGTCCCGCATCGGGCTCCCTGCTCGGCAGGGAGTCTGCTTCTCCCTCTGACCCTCCTCCCTTTCATGCTCTCTGTCTCTCATTCTCTCTCTCTCAAATAAATAAATAAAATCTTAAAAAAAAAAAAGTAAAAACAAAACAAAGTATTTTCCCCAAGCATAAGCAAAATAGAACAGTCCTCTTATTCTATTGTTAGTGCCTTAGGCAGACTCATGAAGGCTACAATTGATAAAATATTTGGACGTAATATTATTAAACATTTAATCTAATGACATCTTTGATATTTCTAACAAGGACACTTTCTAGGGTTTAGCATTAGAATGTCGATAGCAATGATTTTATTTTATTTTAAAGATTTTATCTATTTGACAGAGAAAGAGACAGTCATGGGATCATGACCTGAGCTGAAGGCAGATGCTCAACCATCTGAGCCACCCAGGAGTCCCAATAGCAATGATTTTATATACACATGCATACACTCACACATATACATACATATACATATATATATATATATATATATTTAAGATTTTATTTATTTTTTGACAGAGAAAGACACAGCGAGAGAGGGAACACAAGCAGGGGGAGCGGGAGAGGGAGAAGCAGGCTCCTCGCTGAGCAGGGAGCCCGATGCGGGGCTCGATCCTAGGACCCCGAGGTCATGACCTGAGCCGAAGGCAGATACTTAACGACTGAGCCACCCAGGCGCCCCACACTCATATATATATATAGTTAATTTGTGAAAGTTATTACATTGAAAAGTTTCAGTAAAAATGAGCCATGAGTGTTTTCAATGTTAATGACCAACAAATTTTTTTTCTTATCCTTATTCATGGATAATGATAGTGTCAGTTGTATCCCTTGAAACTATGAAAGATAATGGCTAGGTAATTACTTGTTTTTCTGCACGCCCATGTCATTACAAATTAGTGAAGTCCACCTCAAATTGTCAGTTCCATTGATCTCTTAGTAAGTTTCTAAAAGCAGGAAGTTACAGTGATGTGCAGTTAATGCTGGTGGCTGCGAATAGACCGCCTACAGGCCTGTTTTTGCAAGGAAAATTTTCAATTAGTGAAAGCCATGGGCATCAGCTTTCAAAAAGAGGAAAAAGAACTTCCCTATAAATCTTTGATCTTTTCTGCTGCATCATGTTTTTCATGAAAGAGAGTTACAGCACTCCTGCTTAAAACGTTTCTACAAAATAATTTCGTTTTCAAGCCAGCAAGATTAAAGACTTGGAATCTTTATTCAAATAATGGTGCAGAAATAAAATGTTAAATTTAGATCATGTTTATAAGAGATTCACTAGATTTCAAGTTAGCTAAGAAGTAATAAAATAAGTGAAAGGAATCTATTTCATTCACTTTTGTTTGAACTGATAATATTAATATTTCATAGATTGGCACTATGTGATTATTCCTTCCTAATCTTTCTCTGTATTGCCATCATTTTATGAAACTATGGGTGCTTTTAGAGATTTCCTTGACTCTCAGTCTCCTTTCATGATTCAAATCTCCTTTTAAAAATGTTGTTTTCAACCTTTGTTCTCTTCCTACTGGGGGATAACTTTGTGATAGAAGAGAAGGGAGACTTTGGAGATCATGTCACTGTTTCCATTAGTCATGCTTTACCATGCATTCTTATATCTTATTTTTCACCCCCCCCATTAAAGAAAACAAAGGTGGTCCATGTCATGTATTGGTCCATGTCCACGTCCTGTCCATGTGTGGACCTTCTAAATGTCCACACATAGAAATAGATGTTAGGGACTGTCATGAGAGAAAAGTAGCCCGAGGTGAATTACAGCCCTGCTAAGGTATCAACGAAACATGGGCAGAACCTGGAAATGAGGAAGTTTTCTGGGAACACTTTGACAATAGTTGTAAATTTTTCGCATGTAGCGTTACACAAAACAGGCACACTCTCTGGGTTGTTGAACTGGATTGTATCAGAGGTTTAACCGTCTGATATATATTTAGTATATTTTTATTAAAAATAAAAAAGAGTCTGTATCTCTTCCTATCACAGTGTTTAAATAATGAATTTCATTCTCACTGGTGTCCAAACAATAGCTTTGTTCCTCAGCCCTCTTTCAAATGGAAGAATGCAGGGTAGGGTAGACCTGTAGCACTCATTGAGTATGAGGGATCCTAGGCAAATAGAAAATGAATGCTTAGTGAACTTTGATCACTAATTAGATACTTTTACTTTCTTACCACAAATGTGAGAAAATGTTTAAAGGCAAACAGCTGGATTTTAATAATGGTTAGGAAAATATATTTACAATATTTTATATATAATAGATGAGAAAGAGAAAACTTCAAATATGTGATTATGTGACATAACAGCAATTTAATACCAGTAATTCAGTTTAACTGCTTATAATTTATGCTGAACCCTGTAGAATAATAATAATTATGCATTACTTAAATATCAGATTAGCTTTGTTGTAAATTTTATTTTATTTAAGCAGTAAATCACTTGTACAAGCTCACCATTCCTGCTTTGTCTTTCTGTAATATGATTTAATCATACATTATAAACAATTATAAAAAGCATTGGGAGGGAAAATTTCTATGGAACTGCCAGAAGAAATGAAAATGTCTATATATCGGGCGCCTGGGTGGCTCAGTTGGTTAAGCAACTGCTTTCGGCTCAGGTCATGATCCTGGAGTCCCGGGATAGAGTCCCGCATCGGGCTCCCTGCTCAGCAGGGAGTCTGCTTCTCCCTCTGACCCTCTCCCCTCTCATGCTGTTTCTCTGTCTCTCTTTCTCTCAAATAAATAAATAGAATCTTTAAAAATAATAATAATAAATAAATAAATAAAAAAGAAAATGTCTATATAATTTTTAGGGAGAAATAAGCTATGACTGTGCTCTGGCATTTGTATTTTTGCCTGTTCAAACAAACGAAAATTCTTGGGCAATTGTTGTTACATGGCACACATAAGAGATGGAAAAGAAAATTTTATTGAAATTAAAATTATTGACGAATTACATTCTAAAAGGTGAAGCTTTTGGGCGCCTGGGTGGCTCAGTTGGTTAGGCGACTGCCTTCGGCTCAGGTCATGATCCTGGAGTCCCGGGATCGAGTCCCACATCGGGCTCCCTGCTCGGCGGGGAGTCTGCTTCTCTCTCTGACCCTCCTCCCTCTCGTGCTCTCTCTCTCTCATTCTCTCTCTCAAATAAATAAATAAAAAATCTTTAAAAAAATAAATAAAAATAAAAGGTGAAGCTTTAGGTCCAGCCAACATTTCCCAATGTGCATTCTTCAAAAGACAGTCTTGTAAAATGCTATGAGAAACTTTGCTAAAAGCCTTCTGTGCTCAAATGTGTGCAGGGAATATCTTTCCCAGCACAGTTAAATATGTTAATCTGCATATCTAAGACAGGGATATAACATGCATAACATACCCAAACTTACTTAAATGTGGTAGCTTTTTCTTTTTCTTTTTTTTTTTAAAGATTTTATTTATTTATTTGACAGAGAAACAGTGAAAGAAGGAACACAAGCAGGGGGAGTGGGAGAGGGAGAAGCAGGCTCCCCGTCGAGCAGGGAGCCCAATGCGGGACTCGATCCCAGGACCCTGGGACCATGACCTGAGCCAAAGGCAGACACTTAACGACTGAGCCACCCAGGCGCCCCGTGGTAGCTTTTTCTAATGTATAGCACTTTTGAGTGCTCTATGAAACAAAATTTGGAGGACATTGTTTTAGATAGTAATAGATAAAGCAGAAGTTAAAATGTAAGATCACAATAGTTTTGTTTTTTAGATCCTATCAATCTTATATCTGAATTGATTTTTTTTTGTCTAACAGTTTTGTTTACCTTATTAGCTTTTGAGGGCCTTTGGTTCTAGTTAATGTTTCAAGGGAAAAAAGAGATTAAATACTCTATTAATTGGGGTGCCTGGGTGGCTCAGTTGGTTAAGAATCTGCCTTCTGCCCAGGTCATGATCTCAGGGTCCTGGGATCAAGCCCCACATCAGGCTCCCTGCTCAGTGGGGAGTCTGCTTCTCCCTCTCCCTCTGCCTCTGCCCTTCCCCCCTGCTCGTGCTCACTCTCTCGATCTTTCTCAAATAAATAAATACAATTTTAAAAATTTAAATACTCTATTAATTGTGTGGGTCCCTAAATGATAGTCTTTGTTGTCCTGTGTGGATCCTGCCTTGCACACCAAACATTTTATCATGCTTAACAATAAATCAGTTCAGTTCAAAAAATTTTTAATTTTTATAGCATTAATTTGTGTTTAGATGAAATATTTAGTAAGGCCCCATTCTTGAGAGTATAAGCTTATGTTTCTGAAATTGGTTGAGCATTTAACATATGGAAAAAAATAAGTGATAAGATATTTTTCCTCTGTGTAGAGAAATGGATTAAATATCAAGCCTTTCTAGTTCTATTATTTTATGAATTGATCAAATGTTATAATCTTTAAAGTATGTATTCTAATAATACTAGCTATTTATTCATCTCAAATATAAGAATTTACAATCATTATTCTTTTTACTTTAGAATCTAGCCTCTAGACCTTATATTTACTCTGTTCATCTTTAAAATAGAGTGCATACTTACTCTGTTCACCTTTAAAATTTGTGGCTTTATGTGAAGCCATAAAAATAATTAGTTGTTGATAAAATATAAAAATGTTCTGTAACATGCTGCACAATTTCTCATGAAATACTTGATTTTGAAAGCATTTTTGACAAGGTTCCACATCAGCAGTAAATGACAGAGTGCTAGGTAAAGGAGTCCCGGAGAAATAGAAAATTGGCTCTACAAGTTAGAGACTGAGAAACCAGACAAAAAACAAAAAAAAACAAAAAGGAAAGTAAAGAAAAAAAATAACAGTCATAGACAGGTGGAATTACATTGGTAGCAAAGGTGAAAATGTGAACCCTAATAGCCATAAGTAGATAGATTTAGATCATCTTCAGTCTTACAGATAAAAAAAGGAAATAGTCAAGACAGATAAATTAAAATTGTGTCACAGTCTCTTTGTCAGCATTCCTATTACTGATCATTTCCTCATTTTCTAAGTAATATCAATGACTGACAAAGTGAGCTAGAAGCCAATATTTGGTGGGCTTGGTCTCAAGCCAGTAGCAAAGTTTCTTTTTAAGCCTTAAAATGCACTGGGCCTTCATTAGTTACCAGGAAAAGAAGAGCAAAGAAGAAAAACTTAATTGGCACAAAATGGCTTCATTTAGAAAACACAAATGATTGTTCTGCCAAAACCTTGTCCTATTTGAGTTGGGGCCTCGGTGAGGGGAAAGTTCTTAAAGAGCCATTCTTTGGTACCAATGTTTGCTTGTGTATTTTATGCAAAATTATTTTTTCCAGTAGTAACATTTGCTGGGAAATACTACATACACAGTATGTTTGTTTCAGCATGAATAAGGTCCATTGTAATTCATTTTTTATATAAAGTATGAATGTTGGGTTCTAAATTAGTAGGGACGTAATAAGCCTCTATCAGAAACTTCTCAAATATAGATTTACCTAATATACTAGACAGTGACAAAGACTAACTACATTTAGAATATATATATATATTTAAGTATTTAGCCATATATATATATGAAAATTCATCTGCTTTGTAACTATTCTCAGCTCTTTGCTAAATATTCATTATTTTCATTGCTCTGATTGCATATACAAAGTTGGGTAGTTCAGAAAAATGACAAACCCAATACCTGCTCTTGAGTAATTTTTAAAACTAGTGAAGATAATCCTATACAAAATCTTTGCTTTTTTAGCCCTTCCTAAATGCATAGGTTTTAGCCAGAATCAATGATTTAGTCTTTGAAAAAGTAAACTGAGTTCAGAAACATTTTCGTTAAAATTAGAAGATACTCTTCAACCTTAACTTTGTACTGATTCTCATTGATGTTTCATATATCTGCGCCACTAAAATATTTCTCTATAATTTTAAATACCCAGATAACTACTAGAATAAAATCAATTTAAAGAGGCACAGATTTGGTCTATGGCTTTGGAATATCCAGATATTGACCAAATTTGTTGGATGTGAGACCGGTGAATAGGGTATCCCAGGAGACATTTCCCCCAATCCTAAAGTATTTTTTAAAGCTATGTTAACTACACATTTTTTAGTAGTCATCTGATTAGAAGTCCTGCTCATGTTATATAATAATTTTCCAATAAGAAAATATAATTCATTTTCTTATACATAATATTTTCATTTAGTGGGTGCCTATTAGGAACCAACAATGTGATAGGTGCTTTTATGTATATCACCTTATTGAAGCCTTGACTATGACCCTGGAAAATGGGCAGTCTCGTTTCTTATATATGAAGAGCGAGAAAGGGTGAGTAATTTAGTTAGTTAAGTGCAGAATGAAAGTTTACAGCTGCTATTGGCTGGTTCAAAAGTCCATATTCTTAACTTTATCTATTGTCTTGCAGATTCATGTAAAATATTAATAAAGAAAGAAGCTTCTTTTTTTTTTAAGATTTTATTTATTTATTTGACAGAGAGAGACACAGCGAGAGAGGGAACACAAGCAGAGGGAGTGGGAGAGGGAGAAGCAGGCTTCCCGCGGAGCAGGGAGCCCGATGCGGGGCTCGATTCCAGGACCCTGGGATCATGACCCAAGACGAAGGCAGACACTTAACGACTGAACCACCCAGGCGCCCCAAGAAAGAAGCTTCTTAAGGCAACATATTGTCAGAGTAGGGTGGTTAGTTGAACAGTAGTAGACTTTTGACTACATGTTTCATTGGTTCACTCTCTTCTTTCTTTCCCCAACCTTTGCCTAAATACAACATTTAGTATATTTAATACTTAGGGGTTTTCTAAAATTTATTTGCCATAACTATTTGTTAATTTGGACTTCATAGGGCTAATAGGGTATTAATGATATAACACTATAGAATAACCAACAGTGTTGGTTAATTATAAAGTTCATTGAGAACGAAAGAACTAACACTAAACAATAGCATCTGTATAAAAAAGTATACACTTTTCCATGTGTAATTATGAACAGCAATCTGCAAATATCAGATAGCTAGCTTTTTGTATTAACTTTCAGTCCTTTTAACCAAGGATATAGCTAAACAATCAAAACAAAACAAACCATTTTCTCTGTTAGACTCAGAAATCAAAATTTTATAATGTATATTCTGTTCTTTTTATACTTTCTTAGCATCCTGATCTCATCTCTACTATGATGCTAGTTTTCCTAAACCAAGGTAGCCAGTGTTAGATGGAAAGAATAATATATTTCTTGTATTGTGATGTCCAAAGCTCTTCATTTTTTTTTTTAAGTACTGAAGTTCTTTCTCCCAATAGGCTATACAAAAATACCTACTAATAGTTATTAATTCAGTACAACTGGCTTTTCTGTTTGAGTAGCCCTGGTGTTCCCTAAATCTCTCTTGTCTATCCTCTGGTTCATCTTGTTGTTTTGCCCTATGGCAATAATGGAAGGATCATTTGAGGGTACTTTAGGATGTGCTGGGAATAAACACCTCTTATTTATACCTGGTCCAAAAACAATTTCTATGTTATACAGTAGTAAAATGCTCCCGGCATTCCTGTGTGAACTTTTACCCCCTCTGATGGAACTTATATGTAAAGTTGTATTTGCTAAAGTTAATCTTTTCTTATTGGCATCTTATACACCCTTATTGTTTAGAATTCTGTGGCATTCCAAAGAATGTCTGAGGTCCATTTACCATGGCTCGAACATCAATCCATGGAAGGTGCCAAACTGTGTTTAGCCTTAGGTGGTGGATCAGATATAAACCCTCCAGAGCCTCTTTGACAGTTCAATTTATTTCAAAGTGGTCAGGAATTTGGATTCCACACTCATACAAATAATTGTCTTTCTTTTCAGTTTTCTTTTCTTTCTTTCTTTCTTTTCTTTTTTTTTTTTTAAATAAAGTTCCCAATGTTTTACTGGAAATTTCTTGATAATGGTGGTGAAAGGAGAATTAAAATCAAGAGAAATGAGAGTTCCGGGGGAAGCCAGTCCCTCCAGGCCCTCCTGCAGAGGTCACAGATGGAAAGGAATCCCGACTCAAGGTTATAAATAGAATGACTTAAGAATAGCTTCATTGGCCTTGTTTCTAATTCCTCCTGCAACCTGCCAGCCCTACCAGGGCATGGTTGATTTAAAGATAGGGATGAAAGCCAACTGGCCCACAATCAATCTACACGAGAAAAAGGTGATATTGCAATTTAAAAGGAGAGGCGGATGTGATTTAGGAACCCTTGAAGAGAATTGTTTGCCCTTAAACCACAGAGGTTCTTAATCCTGAGATGTTACTAAATCATTAGCACCTAGAGTCAGATTTAAGAAAAATTTTAGTGGAGGGGCACCCGGGTGGCTCAGTCGTTAAGCATCTGCCTTCGGCTCAGGTCATGATCCCAGGATTCTGGGATCGAATGGATCCCAGATCTGCATCAGGCTCCCTGATCTGCGGGGAGCCTGCTCCTCCCTCTGACCCTCCCCCTGCTTATGTTCCCTCTCTCGCTGGGTCTCTCTCTGTCAAATAAATAAAATCTTAATAAATAAATAAATAAAAGAAAAATTTTAGTGGAGAGCCATAGGACAATACTGAATTGAGGATGGGACCATCAATGTGAGTTCTATTAAAGCATGATGACAGGAATATATGAGCAAATTCATTAATCTTTTAGGAAGTGAAGAAACCCAATAACAAGAATTTTAATTAAGTCACTTTATAAGATAGAATTAAAAAAAAAAAAACACACACACAAACTTGAAGCCTGGGGAAGATTTCCTTTCAATAACAAGCAACCAGTATTTACTGGGCATCTACTAGGAACCAGATTTTAATATTTAGCAAATAGATATCAATCATACTCTCACAGAGCATACAGTCTAAACCTCTGCTATCCAATAGAAATTTCTGCTGTGATAGAAATGTTTTTTAACTGCTCTATCCAATATAGTAGCAACTAGCACTATGTGACTATGGATGAAGATTCTTTCTTTGACCAAACTCTGCTTAAGCTCCCCCAAACATTTAAAATAGGCCTCCCCCAAACATTTCACATTGGACTTCTGTATTTGTCTTTGCATTGTCCAATTTTAGCAAGAATCCTACCAAGTTGGTTCAGCTAGAATCCCTCATCTTCCATTTCTAATTGGCCTCAGTATCTAAGTGGGTTCTTCATCCTCTACCAAACCCCTGGTGACATTTGATCCCTCTGGCTTGTCTTCGGCAAGAATCTTGCTAGGTCACTTCAGCCAGAATTCGCTGGTACCTTTGATGTTTCCTCTTTCCATTGAACCCCCACCCTGATCCTTGACTATAAATTCCCATTTTCTCATGTTGTATTCAGAGTTGAGCCTTATGCTATACAGAGATTTCTCTTCCCCTATTGCAATAGTCCTGACTGAAATCTTCTTATCAATTTACTGCCCAACTCTGATTTTTCTTTAGCACTACTGAGCACTTGAAATGTGGCTAGTATGACTGAGGAAATGATATTTTAAAAAATTTGTGGTTAAATGAGGTTTATGTAGTGATACATGAGTAGTGGTTACCATATCAGCACAAATCTAAATATTTATATATTTATATATTATTTATATATTATTTATATATTTATTAATAGACAGTAATCTAATGATTAAAAATGCATATAATTGCAAATTGTGGCAATTATTCTGAAGGAAAAGTAATATGAAAGATAAAGTTAAGCAGGGGGACTTTACTAGCCAAAATGTGATGGTCAGGAAAAGTTTTCCTGAGGAAATCAACATCTCAGCTGAGATCTGAATAATGAGTAGGAACTAACTGGAGAACAGGGGCACCTGGGTGGCTCAGTCGTTAAGCATCTGCCTTCGGTTCAGGTCATGATCCCAGGATCCTGGGATCGAGCCCCGCATCAGGCTCCCTGCTTGGTGGGAAGCCTGCTTCTCCCACTCCCCCTGCTTGTGTTCCCTCTCTCGCTGTGTTTCTCTCTGTCAAATAAATAAATAAAATCTTAAAAAAAAAAAAAGAAATGGGAGGTCGGTGGAAGCAAAGCGGGCAAGACAAATGAGGAAAGGGGACTGCCCTTAGAATCAAAAGTATCACTGAGTAAATTGCAGATTTATTTTACTCTCCACTCTGTTTAAATCATCTCAATATCTCAGTGTAGAGGGATGATGAGTAGGCTGGAGAAGTGGGGTTCAGAGCCCTCTAGATAATAATAAACATTTTTGTCTTGGTAATAAAAAAAATTGAAAGGCTATTGAAGACTTTTTAAAGATTTATTTATTTATTTTAGAGAAAGAAGTGCGTGTGTGCAAGAGCTGGGGGAGAAGGGCAGAAGGGAGAGAATCTCAAGCAGGCTCCATACCCAGTGCAGAGCCCAATTTGGGGCTTGATCTCACAACCCTCAGATCACAACCTGCGCTGAAACCAAGAGCTGGTCGCTTAACAGACTGAGCCACCCAGGTGCCCCTATCGAAGATTTTTGAGTAAATGATCACATTTGTGTTTTCACAAGATCACTCTAGTTCGGTGGAGAGGGAAGATTAGAGGAATAAGAGTCGATGAAGAGAAGAAAGTTGGAGGCCATGGAAGTAACCCAGACAAGATACGATAGGCAATAAAGATAGATGGATTGCAGTGAATGTGGGTCAGGGGTTTTAGAAAGTGAAACTGATAGAACCTAATAAAATATTGGATCTGGGGTGAGAAAAAGCCAAGTATCAAAAGTAACGCATGGAGTTCTGACTCACAGGACTGGATGGATGCCAGGGTCATTCAATAATAAAAGAAACTGGAAGATAATCGAATCTGGATATAAAGATGATAATATCAATTAATGACTCAGTGAGTTTGCGATGTCTTTATGACATTTAAAAGTGACATATTCAAATGGATATACAAATAGAGAGAACAAAAGAGATTTCTTGTTAAGAAATATAAACTTGAGGGTCACTGGCATGCCAATTAAGAAAATTCTGGGCAAAAAAAAAGTGGTTTTGTGGAGTGAAAGGAAAATGTAAAAAGGAAGAGGGCCTAGGATTGAGCTATTTATGATTCCAATATTTCATTTATTTTCTATATTGATTTAATGTTTTAATTTTTCTTTTTTTGTCTCTAGGCCATCTTAATTCATCTTCAATGACACATTTGGAATACCTAACTCTATGGTCTCAATTTGCTCTGACTCATTTACCCCCAAGTTAGAAAGTATAGGACGTGATTAACCTAGGGTAACTTACCTCATGGAGATGCAAAACTTCTACATATTTTCTCCCTCTCTTCTCCTTAAACTTCCAGCCAAAATTCCTATTTCCTCAAATTACAGAGTTTAGATATTCTAATCAAAGTAATTTACATAGAGATATGTTACATAACGTCTTTTCAAGAAATATGTGTTAACCCAGATACATCTCAAGTTATTTGAATATATGAAAGCAATTCTTATTAAATTTCCAGAAAGGGAATAAACAACCTGAGCATCTTTGAAGGCACTTCTTCCACTAGTCCCAGCATTTCCCCCCAGCTGTGTTTTTTCCTCTCCTTTTAACCCAGTTAGCACTGTTTTGTATCCGCTGAGGCAATAATGATCAATACCTAGGCACCTCCTTTTAGCAGTCATTCCCCACATGCCAACATATCCAGCAGCAGGTCCACCAGCCAAAATAAGAAATACTTCTGTCACCTATCTAAGCTATTTTGGGGATGCAAGTGTTTGGTGTAAGCTCTTCCTGGTAGGTTGCAAGAGGAAAGTGAATGTAAGGCTTTGGAGTTTTGTTAAAATTCACATTCCTTGAGCTTCTGCCTGCTTCCTCAGAACCAATCACATATTTGGAAAAAGGAGTGTGAAAGTGCTTGGGAATTATGTGGTCCAACAGCAAGTGAATAATATGTTTCATAATTTAGACTTATAAAAGGATTATACAAAATTATAAAAGAATTACAATTTGTCATTTTGATAAGTATAATTTGTGAGTAAAGATTTCAACAAGAACAATAGTTTGTGTATGTGTGTATGTATATGTCAGTATATACACATATGTTTTATGTATATAGACATATAAGTATATACATGTACATAGACTTATATGTCTGTATGCATGCATATAGACATACATGTTTATTTAAATACATGTGTATATAATATACATGCATATATGAGATCTAGAATATGCCCACATGTGCATAATTATATTGTTATGTTATATATTATTTATATAAACCTAATGATACATGCATATATGCATATGTTAATGCACACATATGTATCCGTGTGTGTGTTTGTGTGTGTGCGTGTATAGATATATCTATACATACATTAAATCAGTTAGAAATCTAACTAATTACTAGAAAACTTAGTGGCTTAAAACAATAACTATTTATTTAGTCTACAACTGCATTTGACAACTTGCGCTGGGTTCAGCTGGATGATTTTCTGGTCTCTGCTGGACTCCCTTACTCCTCTACAGTCAGGTACTGTGTCAGCTGGGAGTTAGCTGATTGTTGGCTAGGGAGGTAGCTCCTCCCCATGGAGTCTTCCAACCTCCAAGAGGCTACCTGTGTCTTGTTCATGTTGAACTATCAGGGGTCCTCAGAACAAGAGGAAGCGTGCAAGGCCTCTTAAAGCTCAAATTTAAAACATGAACAGCTTCTCCCAACTTCCATTTGTCATAGGAAGTCACTATGCCAGTTCTGATTCCAAGGAGTTGAAAATACATTGGAAAAGGAAAATTCTGTGTCCATTTTTTTGAAATTTATATTATATACTTTTAAGATAAAATCTTTTTTGCTTGTCACTCCCTAAATTTTTCATATGTTCAATACCCAGTTCATTGTGGTTTCCATTCTCTCCCTCCACCTCTAATATAAGCTAGATTTGGGTCATCATTTTTATGGGGCAAGACCATGTCTGTGTGAGTTTCCTTGTTTCTTCTGTGTGAGTTCTCTTGTTTCCTTGTTCCTTCACAGATTGCAGATTATCAGCCAACAATTGCCTTCTTCAGGAAGCTTCCATCACATGCTTTGTGAATTTTTAACATCATTATATACCTGTAACACTGTTTGCTACTGGCTTTCTTGTTCTTATGTGACCTCTTGAGGATAGTCACCTTATCTTATTCATATTTGTAGTCCTTGCACTTGTACCCGTGCTTGGCCAAAGTAAATATTAATGATAGTTACATGAAGAATTGCATAAATGAATGTTCTAGAGCTTAACAAATGCTTTTTAAGAAGGAATTAATAGGGATGCCTGGGTGACTCAGTTGGTTAAGCAGCTGACTCTTGGTGTTGGCTCACGTCAAGATCTCAGGGTCCTGGGATAGAGCTCAGTGCTCATCAGGGTCTGCACTCAGTGGGGAGCCTGCTCAAGGATTCTCTCTCTCCCTCTGCCTCTCCCCCTGCTCACTCTCTCTCTCTCTCTCTCAAATAAATAAATCTTTAAAAAAGGAATTGATGGGACACCTGGGTGGCTCAGTCGGTTAAGCCTCTGCCTTCGGCTCCGGTCATGATCCCAGGGTCCTGGGATCGAGTCCCACATCAGGCGCCTTGCTCAGCAAGGAGCCTGCTTCTCCCTCTGCCTGCCTCTGTCTCTCTCTCTCTCTGATAAATAAATAAAATCTAAAGAAAAATAAAATAAAATAATAAAAATAATAAAAAAGGAATTGATACTTAGAGTAAAGAAAAATGTAGATCAATCATTTTTCCCAAAATTATAAGATTTTATTGTTATGTGTAATGTCAAAGCAAAACTGTTAAAGGGAAAAGCATAAATTTAACATGTCCTCCTCTTATCTCAGACATTCCCCTGGACCTAGTGAACTTACATTGACCCATCTAGATTTTCCCATGACCTGTGCATTTTTTCGGTAATAAACCAGCTTTTAGCTAAAACCATGGAGCTTTCTTTGGTGGTATCATGAGATAATTAAATGACCGTATATCCATTTGCCTGGGACATGCTGTGTGTAGCTCCTGTTTTCTTGGTATATTATTGATGCCCTCTTTTATGCCAAAATTGTTCTCGCCTGGACCACAGATTGTATGATTACCTTAAATATAGCCCATTCTTTCAGTGTAATGCCAATAAAAGCATGAAAATAATCCCTATTGTATTAAGAGTATACATAGCTATTCCAACTGGAACAAGTTACCTAACCTCACTATACCATTTTCTCATTGCTATTTAAGAATCACTGACTACAGACCTCAGAAAGGACTAGAAGTTACATGAAGCACTTCAATTAAAATTACACAGGAAATTGTGTATAAACAAATTCTTTTATGTTATAGATACTGTAACTGATAAATAATTTATTAAGTAAATGGGAAACTTCCCCAGAGATTATGACAAAACCATTGGGTTAAAATGCATGATAAAGATGGCATTAAACCTTTTACCTAGGGAGAGAGACCTCTTTGGCCTTTCTACACTGTGCCTTCTTCACTTTCACAGATGACCTAGAGTGACAGGGCCTCTGTGTTCCTAATGGAGATGGGCTCTGGGAATATGCTACTTAATCATGGCCTGTGATAGTAATGGTGAGTCCCAGTGGTACATACTAAAGGCAAAAAAATAAGTGCAACCACATAGTGTCTGTTGATTTTATATTTAAATATCTATTTCTACAGATAGTTATGCCTTAAATAACATACATATTACCCACCTAGATTAATATTTTGGTTTTAGAGACATTAGTAAAATTTCTTTAAAAGCAAAGAAAGGTCAGGCTACTCAACATTTAGGTGATGCACTTGTCACCCTTGTAAGCAATATCGTGATATTCTCCTCTCCCTAAACATTCAAGTCTGCATGGACAGGGCTTCTGACAGAACTACCAGGCCAAAGTTTTATAACATTTTCAAAGTCTTCTATAGTGGATTCCACTATAGAATGAGACTCTTTGGATAAATACATATCAAGCTACTTTTTTTTTTTAAAGCAAAATATAAATTTATAGTATTGGGGAAATAGTTTCTGGAATAAGAAAGAAATGTGACTTTTAGATGAATCTTGAAGAACTGATAGAATTTGAACCAATGGAATTAGAGTGAGCAGAGGAAATCTATATAAATACACTTCAAGCTACTTCTTCATTAAACTGAATAGCATATTTGCCAAAAAGTCTATTTGACTAGTTTCCCTTATAAACCCATGGTTTTTGTGGTTGATAACTTTTTTCCTTCCTTCCTTCCTTGACTCCCCCTCTCCTCCCACACTCCTTCTTTTCTCTTTCCTTCTCTATCTTTTTTTTCCCCTTCCACCTAGCTTTCTCCCTCCTCCTCCCTTTCCTTCTCCCTCTCTCTCTTTCTTCCATGCTGCAGATTTTGAGTGAACCTACCCAGGAACCAATCTGGCAGTGCCTGCGTGAGGTACAGCTACAGATTCTGGGTGGGAAATAGTAACCTATGACAATGAAATGCAGTGTTGCATTTACCTTGCAACAAATTACATGCTTTCTTACAAAACCTTCCCTAGCATTAAGTGTATGGCTTTGACATTCAGAAATACGTGCAGATATTCACACCTTACAGGTTACGTGGCTTATCACCATACATGATCAATATTTTAGCTTCTCTAATCCTTTTGAATATAGACTGCACCTTCATGATTTTCATTTCAAGCTCTCTCTTTATTGCTGCTTTTCCCGGGAGAGGTACCATGAAGGGGCCCCATGGTCTATTGAATATGGACTAGATACCATTTGTACCCACAGCTAAAAACAACAACAACAACAACAACAAAAAACCCACAAAACAGTAAGAACAGAACAACAAGGAAAATATTAAATTGTTTTCCATCCTCAGCAATAATAATTATTCTTTCCTTTTTTTAACATTGATTGAATAATTTTCCTTTTGTTTTGATGGCCTTGATCAGGGACTTTTCCTCCCAATATTTTTAAAAAGTGACATTCATAATACTTGGAAACTTTAAATAAGGAAACATTTGAGGACTGAAATGAGCACAGCTCAGTTCTGCTCCTGATCTGTAGTGTTATATTTCTTTTCTTTTTTTTAAGATTTTATTTATTTTAGAAAGAGAGCACGAGAGAGAAAGAGAGAAAGAGCCAGCGTGAGCCAGGGGAGGAGGAAGGGTAGAAGGAGAGGGAGAAACAGGCTCCCCGCTGAGCAGGGAGCCCTACATGGGGCACCCCGGGATCATGACCTGAGCCAAAGGTAGACACAACCAACTGAGCCACCCAGGCGCCCCTATAGTGTTGTATTTCTATCTATGCTTGGCCAGTGACTGCTTCCCTTTCTTACCTACTATCTAAATCACTGCAAGAAATAATAAAATCCACTCATGCAAGGACATTTAAAAATGTGTGTCTTTACAGTTGCTAACCTTTAAATTTGAACTTTATGTCTTCCTTGTGTTTGTTGTCATTTTTCCCTAAACTCTGCTTTAAGTTGAAGAAAATTTAAGTCGTCGAAATGCAGGAGGAAAAGAGTGGCTTAGCTTGGAAAATGGTTTAAAAAATCCATTTTAGGAAAATATCTATCAGCTCTCATTTTACTCTGAAACACCTTCTACATTCCCTAGCTTCTCTTGTGTCTGTTGGCCAGCAGCAAAACAGCAGGTATTTTTACTTATCAGTAAGTGTGAAACTGTCCACACACCGTGTCTGTGCATTTGTTTCTTCTTTTATTTTTAACACCATTAACTATGGGAATGTTTACTGGTGGAAGAGGATTGAAGAAACGTCAGTTAGGTAACATAAAACTAAATACTAGGCAATTCAGTTCATGGCAATATCTCAACTAATTTCCCTTAGTCACCCTCTCAGTTCTAATCGAGCCAGGAGAAGTAGATAAGAAGAACAGAGAACTCTCTCTTCCTTCCAGGGGAAACTACTCTTCCCTTGTAACCACTACAAAAGGGAAAGGCTGAGTGAGATTAATCTAATGCCACTACCTTCATTCATATACTTATTCTTTTATTCACTCGATTCTTTGATTCTCATATTTCTTTGCTGAATATGTTCTAGGCACTGCAGATAGAGCAGTGAACAAGATAGACATGGAGCTTACAATTTAGGGGAGGTGGAGACAGACAGTAAACACGGGATCAAATAAACCCATTGTAGGTATCAGGAAAACAATAAATTAGGGCAACGAGCAATGGGATTCTGTGGACCAAGAGGGCAGAAGTGGGCAGAGTTGGCATTACTTTAGGTGCAAGGCCAAGGGAGGGCTCTCTTTGGCAATGGATCTGAATTAATATTTGACAAAGAGCTATATGAAGATCTGGGGGAAATGCCTCACCAGCAGCAGGAGAGCTGGGCAATGCCCTCACTAAGGATGAAGTTGGTTTGTTCAGGAAACAGCAAGAAGGTTGTGTCGCTGGAAAGGTGTCACCAAAAAGGCCATGGAGGGGACAGAAACTGGTGTTAGACAGGAGTTTGCTCTGTGGTATCTTGAAGCTGTGACTCTTCAGTGAAAACCTTTAGAGAGTTTTCATTAAGGCGATGACATGAACTCATATATGTTTTTGAAACACGAGCTCCAGTGACCAGGTAGAGAGGAACTTTAGAGTGACATGGCTATCTTGAAGGAAGGACCCACTTTCTGATTTATTTAGTTCACATGATATGCACCTTAATCTGACAGATTTAAAATACACATGTGAAATGTATACACCCAAAGAGGTGTGGTATTCTGAATTAGCAACCATGAGACACTGTATTCATATTACTTCAACCTTGTCATTCTTTAAAATAAATTTGAAAATTCTTTGGGGAGAGATTGAGCTTCTAGTGTATCACTTAATATCTTGAATGATAGCCCTTTTAATTACTGTCATTAGTGAATTTGATTTTTAAGATCAGAATAAAGATGTCTGGAGTGTTGAATAGCAAAAAAATATGGGAAAACAAAAAGGAGAAAACATGTATTTTGGCCAGAACATGACTAAGATGATTTTGTTTTTAACATTAAAAAAAAAAAAGAAATCCAAAAAGTGAGTTGCAAAAAACAATTTTAAGCAATTGTAACATCATCTTTGGAGCAGATGATCTCTTCTACCCGCCAGATGGTAATGGTTTCTCCCACCTATGAACTTGGGGTAGAATTTAATCTCTATCTCCACTAGGCAATGAGCCACTGTGGTGTGGGCTTTTATCTGTATCCTCATTTTATCTTCCTGATGAGACTGGAAACTGTTGAGGGCAGAATCTTGCTTTTTAAACAATTTGTGTCAGTTGGCCCAGTGAAATCAGCACTTGGATAAATAACTGTATCTTTACCTTCCTAAATCCCACTTTGGTTTATCTTAATAACGGTGTCATTTTCAATCTTAGCCTGACCTAGCCATGGGATACAGGAAAGTCCTGTTTGGTGACACCAGAGCTCCCTGCTTAGCAGATAGTGGGGCATGAGGAAAATCCCCTGCAATGTGCAAGTGGATGGGGCCAGACTAGAAAAATCAGAAATAATTTATTTGCCTTCCTCCGATATCTGTTACTTTCTTTTAGACATTTGCAAGTTATTTTGTCTCCATTATGTTGGTTGCTTTCATTCTTTACAGTCCCTTAGTATATTTTCAGTTAAATCTACTTTTCCGTGACTACCTTGTAACTTAGTCTTCTTTTATGAGATGATTTTGTCTTTTTCCTGAAATTTTTTATGGCTTTAGTCAACTCTAGCCTTATATCTTCAGTTTTATCATCATTCCTATTCTGAGTTTTAACTTCCTGATTTGGTGTGTACTTCAAACCATGTTTGTTTAGTTCAGACTGGCGTATTGAGTTATAGTTTTATTTGGTTTCACAGTTGACACTTTCATTAATATTTTGATCACTTGAATAATTTTGATGGTCATTTTCTGTTGCTGTTTTTTTTTTTCTCTTTTCTTAATTTGAAGCCAAAGCCCCTGTTCTGTGCACTACACAATTGTTGCCTCCTTAGACTTTGAATTCCTTCATTGACATCAAATTGATTTGTTTTGAATTAGTTTGGCCACTTTTTAGGCTCTTCCTAAATTGCACTGGCTCAGTTTTCATTTTTAATTGTAAAGCAGATATAATGATACCTAACTCATGGGATAGGTGTCATATTTAAATGAGATAATATATTGAAAGCCCCTAGCAAAATATTTGATAGAAAATAGACAAGCAAACAAGTTTTTGTACTTTTTTCTTCCCTTAGGAGAAACTGAAATTGTATATAAAAGGCCATGGTGTCACCACCCTTGCTTCTCTGGTTCTAACCCTCCTTTGATTTATCCAAATGTTCATTTTTCTTACCTGAGAACTAGTGATCACTGTGGTTGAAATGGAATATTTAAGAATTCACAGACATGGGTATTGTGGTCATTGGCTACTTGATGTTAAAGATTTTTATTTCCATCTTCAAACTGGAGAAATGTACTTTTTTTTAAAAAGGGGTTTGCTCCCAACTCCAGTTGCTGGGGGAGTTCCAGTTCTTGTGTTCTCTGTGAATTAAGTTTTTATTCACTTAAAAGGTATTTTCTAAAAGCTCATCATTACATGCACAAAGGTATAATACTGTAAATGCAGAAATTCTGAATTAAACTAATGCAATAGAAACCATTGGTGGGGTTTATACTTCCCAGTAACTATCTCAGAATCTCTTCACAGATTGCTTCTTTATATTGTGAAGTGAATAGGATTTTATATCTGAAGAAAGAAATCTGCACATTAAAACAATCAGTGTTTCTCATGATACACACTTGGTATGATTTCTGCGAATACTACAGCTGGAATAACCTCGTTAAAATAGTATAATTTACTTGACTACATGCATAGTCTTTTTGGATCAAAACTGCCACTTACAACATGCGAAGAGGAACAGCGATCTTGCTGCTCTTGCAACCATCAAAAGTATTTTTTGCTCGCCTCCTCCTCAAGGCCCTGAGGCGTAATCCTTTCTCTAGCTACCTGAATGTCTCTTATCTTTGACAAACAAAAAGGTGGGGAGAGAGTGAAGGAGAAGAGAGGTATAAAGCACATTCTGTCACAGAATCTCTACTGAAAAATCCTCAACAAGCAGAATGGATTGAAAAATTCAAGCATGACTAAAAAGTACATTCCCCACTAGTCAGTAGATTTTGCTTCCTATTTGTCACTGCCACCTTGGAGAGCGGTGAGCATTAATAATGCATGGGTGCTAGGAATGTATTAGCAACTAACGTTGCGAAGAAAATCAGCTGGGGACCCAGAAGAGCTGTAAAATGAGAGAGAGAGAGACAAAAAGGCAGAGTGAGTATGCACACATGCTCTGAAGTATCCTTCTTATTTATTGAAGAAACTCGGGGAGAAGTGTCAGGTGTGTGGCAACTATTATTTTTGTAAAAGAAAGGTAGAAATCCTTGGAATGGGGCCATAATTGAGTTCACTGATCAAATTCACTATCTTCCCCACCCCCATCAAATGCATTACTTACCTTTGGATAACATAAACACTCCTGGGAGATTAGTGTGTTTATACACTTAGGCAAATAAGAAGTTTAGTAAATAACTTCTTAGACATCTTTCTTAAAGAAACATCAGCAAGTGAATTTCTTAAATGAGTTATGTGTGATTTCAGATCTACTTTATGATGTAGTATACATTGCAGATAGATTTACTGTGAATTTGTGAATGTCAATTCTGATTCCAGAATTCCCACAAAACAAACAAGCAAGCAAACAAAAATATCCATAGACATACTGGTCCAGAATGGTAAGGTTGCTCATGTTTCAAAAGTAAAATTTAATTTTGTAAAAATTGCATTTCTTTTTAAATTATTATTGTTCAATTATTTTATTTTAATCTTTTAAGATTTTATTTATTTGACAGAGAGAGAGAAACAACAACACAAGCAGAGGGAGAGGGAGAAGCAGACTCCCCGCGGAGCAGGAAAGCCTGAAACGGGGCTCGATCCCATAACTCCAAGACCATGACCTGAGCCAAAGGCAGAGACTTAACCTACTGAGGCACCCAGGTGCCCCTATTTTTCAACTATTTTAAATGGAAACCAAACCAGTTCCTTTGTATAATTATGACTTGTCTCTGAGAATGGCACCACATGACCACTTAACCCTAGGGGTTCAGCACTTCAGATCTTATGGGAAAACTGCATCCTGGAAAGGTCCCCATGCTCCATCATTTCCATGCCCCCTTCACCCCACTACCCACCCCACTGAGTATCTTCCAATTCCATACCTGACCCACAATGACTTGTCGATTGATTAAATTGATTGTGGAAGACGTTAGGTTATAATTTGTAAAACCACTTATATTTTAAGCCCACCACCTTCAGTTCAAAATACTGAATTAAATTATTTCACTGGGATGTTTATTTTAATATTTAAGGATTTTTGTACTTTAGAAATTTGGAAGATTTTGTTAAACATGAAAATATGTGAATATGACATATTTTTAATTTGTTTACTAATGGATGTTTAGTGCCATTTTTCTTTTTCCACCCTTTTATTATTAAAAAAGTCAAATATACTAAATAGTTGGAAGAATTTTCCATATATTTCAATATTTTTCATCTATTCAGCACATTGACTGTACGAGCAACATATCGTTAAACTAGCTTTACCACATGTCTAATCATTGTTTTCCCTTTGGTCCATCAATCCATCTTATAGTTGTAATTTCCAAGTAAGTTGCAGGCATTACTATACTTCCTCCTGAATGCTTTGGCTAGATTTCAATATTAGTTGACCCTTCCTTTTATGTAAAATTTACAACAATAAAAAGTTCAAATCATGGCAACCTCAATCAGTGGGTTTTGTCAAATGCATACAATTCTGTCACCCAAATCTTCAAGATTCAGAGCATTGTTATCAATAATTATTTGTTTTTTACTTAGCAAACTGACATTTATTTTTTTTATTTTTACAAAAAAGGCAAGTCCAAAGACTACAGCTAACAGATTTTCCCACAAGAAACATGCTTATTCAAGATTTAAGAAGGCTAGATTTTGGCATGCTAAGATGATCACATGTTTAAGATAGGAAGATTCTTTTTTTTTTTTTTTTAAGATTTTATTTATTTGACAGAGAGAGACACAGCGAGAGAGGGAACACAAGCAGGGGGGGTGGGAGAGGGAGAAGCAGGTTTCCTGCTGAGCAGGGAGCCCGATGTGGGGCTCGATCCCAGGACCCTGGGATCATGACCTGAGCTGAAGGCAGATGCTTAGCAACTGAGCCATCCAGGCGCCCCAGATAGGAAGATTCTAAGAGAATTGCTTCACTACCACTTTCTCACGTGCATTACGATTGTTCTCTTGAGAAATGAGTAATTTCAGCCTATTATTTTCTTAACAGTTTTTGTTGAACTTAAGTAAATTTTTACACATCCTTCTTTAATTATTATTATTATTATCATTATTATTCCTTCTCTAAATTTCTCATTTGGGAAAGCATCCCAGAATAATTTCATTTTATTGTGGCAATCCTCCCCCTAAAGCTCTTTTCTTCTCTCTCCCCTTACACCGATATACATACATACATTCAAAGATAACCTAATGGGATAGTTACTGAATTCACTCATGTTGCTTAAAGCTCACAGTACATAGTCAAGAAATATTTTTACATAAAAGATGTCTAGAATGAGTAAATGATATGGAAATGACGGGAGTCACATTTACTTACACGTTAGCTAATAAATAGTCTTTGAAGCAAATTACAAAATACTAAATAGAATTGTGCTTTCAGAAATGCATTTAAAGTCTTCTTTTTTATTAATTTTATTATGTTATGTTAGTCACTATACAATACATCATTAGTTTTTGATGTGGTGATCCATGATCCATTGTTTTCGTGTAACACCCAGTGCTCCATGCAGTACGTGCCCTCCTTGATACCCATCACCGGGCTACCAATCCCCCCACCCCCTTCCCCTCTAAAACCCTGTTTGTTTCTCAGAGTCCATAGTCTCTCATGTTTCATCTCTCCCTCCAATTCCCCCCTCTCATTTTTCCCTTCCTTCTCCTAATGTCCTCCATGCTATTCCTTATGTTCCACAAATAAGTGAAACCGTATGATAACTGACTTTCTCTGCTTGACTTATTTCACTTAGCATAATCTCCTCCAGTCCCATCCATGTTGATAATGGAACAGAATAGAGAACCCAGATATGGACCCTCAACTCTATGGTCATTTAAAGATCTTCTATCAACTCGTAGTGTCATAAGTAGCAAAGATATCTCAAAAATGAAACTTAAGCTCAAAAAAAGATATACCTTTAAATTTTAAAATACCTTCATCCATTGAAGACTTGTGCTGTCCAATCAATTGTTTTTTATCAGAAGCCAGATCTGCCTTGGAGCTAGAGACATTTTTCTTCATTGTTTCTTATCTTAGCCTCATTGCAAAAAATGTATTGGTTTATTGTGTATCCCTGCCTTCTTTCCCATTATAAAAAGGGCTTCCACTTTGGTAATCTTCTTTCTTTCTTTTTAAATTTTTAAAAATTTATTATTATTATTATTTTTTGAGAAAGAGAGAGACAGAGAAGGGAGGGAGGGGCTGAGGGAGAGAGAGAATCTTAAGCAGGCTCCACGCCCAGCACAGAGCCCAATGTGGGGCTCGATCTCATGACCCTGAGATCATGACCTGAGCTGCAATCAGGAGTCAGAGGCTTAAATGACAGAGCCAACCAGGGGCCTCCATGGCAATCTTCTTTCTTTTAGATTTGAGAGCTTGAGGTATACGGGACAGGGGTTTTCTGCAACTACTCCCCTCCTCAGTCCCCTCTTCCATTCCACAACCTCGTAGGAGAGGTAGCAGTAAGAAACATGGAACTACGCAAATGGTGGTGGTGGCAGCAACAGCCATTGCTGTTCACTGAAAGCCCATCCACTTCATTCAAGGCACTAATCACTCCTGCTTCTGTTACAATGAGCAGGGGAAGAAAAATGGAGGAGGAAAGATAGGAAAACAGAGTTCTAAAAACTTGGGGAAAGATGAGCTAGCTCAACCCATTCAAAGAATATCATATCCCTTTATTTATTTTATTTTAAAGAGTAAATAAAATAAATGATAAGTAATATAGTAACTAAAGTCATTTATTTAAAAATATTTATTTTAATTTTAAGTCTGGAGGGCAAAAAAACCTCTAAATTCTTTTTTTTTTTTAAGATTTATTTATCTATTTATTCTAGAGAAAGAGAGAAAGGGGTGGGGAGGGGCAGAGGGAGAGAATCTTTTGAGCAGACTCCCTGCTAAGCACAGAGTTTACCCATGATATCATGACCTGAAAGAAACCAGGAGTCGGGCGCTCAACTGACTGGCACTCAATCACTCAGATGCTCCAAAAGCCTCTAAATTCTTGAAAATTTTCTAAAGAGCAAATGCAATTCTCTGCACACATTGCATGCTCAATTAATTATGTCATTCTGGTAAAGAAAGGAGATTATCTGTTTTTATATCTGTCAGGAAACTATGATAATAGCTCTTTTTTCTGTTATCACTAACATCTTTTACATGTTTCTAATGTCAAAAAAAGGGAGAGCAACACTTAAATTTTTTGTACTGAATATTGAAAGGAAGGGCAATGAAGCATGTGACTATTTCTGTGGATGAACTAATGCTTAATAAAGTAGGAAAACATATGTAGGAAAAGGTATACATTTTCCTAGATTAAAAAAGGTGTTTTTCTAACTAACAAAATTATCAATATTTCCTGAAAGCATTGATACACACACACACACAAGATATTGAGACAGCTTATTCCTCATAATAAAACTTTTGAGACTTAATTACCATCTAATATGCACCCATTGGAACAAATGATTCTGATTAAAAATCATCAACATGTACCCATTTGAACTGAATTCTTCTACTCTACAAAATAGCTAATGTAATTCTTGAAAAGAAATTAACCATTGGAAATAACTGATAGCCTTGCACATTTTGTTAACACCTTCCAATATTTTAACAGAAATTCAATTTCTTTGACTTTAAGTGAGGGGTTGTAATTAATTCATTCTTCCCATAGGGGTATAGAACCTGGGCTTACTTTCCCAGCTAGGTGATTTTGGCTGACAGACTAAGATTTCCTTATTGCTGGCTTTAAAAATATGAATAGTTTCAGGTTTTCTATGTAATCCCAATAGGGTATTATCCAATTCTTCCTAACACATTTTTTTTTTAAACTACCAAACTTATTCAATCCCAATATTCCTTTTTGGGATACATTTCAATATTTTTTTAAACAAGAAAAATAGAATCCAAAGGAAATATTAACCAGAAAGATTCAATTAAAAAAATCATTATGGCTATGGTGAGCTTTGTGAATTGTGTAAGACTGATGAATCACAGACCTGTACCTCTGAAACAAATAATACATTATATGTTTAAAAAAAAAAAAAAAGGTAGATAGTAGGAAGGGAAAAATGAAGGGGGGGGGATTGGAGGGGGAGACGAACCATGAAAGACTATGGACTCTGAGAAACAAACTGAGGGTTTTCGATAGGAGGGGTGTGGGGGGATGGGTTAGTCCAGTGACGGGTATTAAGGAGGGCACATACTGCATGGAGCACTGGGTGTTATACGCAAACAATGAATCCTGAAACACTACATCAAAAACTAATGATATAATGAATGGTGACTAACATAACATAATAAAAAAAAATCACTATGGCAATGTCATGAACCAACAGAAAACCAAGGGATGTGCAATGAATATGAAAAAGAGCTACACTTAGGAGCAAAATTACAAGGTGATCCACTTTCCCTCTAGTTAGAATGTGCTACTGTGCAAAAGTCCTAACATGTTTTCTTGTTTCACTAAGTCATTAATTGATAAATGGATGGTTTTCTATTAAAATAGTTGTAATAGCCAAATTGAGAGCAAAGACATTTCTCCATCAGCCTACTAAATTGGTCATGAATTAAAATATGTAAACAAAATCCCATTTATTTAACAAAAGATGGAGTATAGGGGTGCCTGAGTGGTTCAGTTGGTTAAGCATCCAACTCTTGATTTCGGCTCAGGTCATGATCTCAGGGTCATGAGATTAAGCCCCACGTCGAGCCCTGTGTTGGGCTCCACGTGGGCAGGGAGTCTGCTTAAGATTCTCTTCTTCATCTCCCATTGCCCCTCCTCATCCACTCATATGCTGTCTCTTTCTAAAAAAAAAGATGGAGTATAAAACATAAAAATAAGTAGATTATTTACTGAGTTACATAAGCATGTTATAGTATGTTTTAGCATACTATAAATGGGATTTAAAAAATTGAGAATAACATGGATCTGGAGCATTGGCAGGAGATGTGGATTACAATTGTACATGGGTGATTAGAATATAATCTTGACTGAGAAGCTAAAATCTGAGCAACAACTTGAAGGAGGTGGGAGATTGAATCATGTCAATACTGGGGAAAGTTCTTCTGAATAAAATTTCTAAGAAGTTCTAGCCTCCAAGTTAATTTTACTGCCAGCGAGCCCACTAGAGCATTTATGGGGGTTAATAATACAACCGTACTTGGAAATAACCCTGCAACAACTTTTTCCTCACTATACACACACACACACACACACACACACACATGCACAAAAAGAGAAAGAAAGAAAAGGGAGAAGAGAGTGAAAGATGAGATCACAGGCTATACTGTATACTCAGGTAAACAACCAAATATCTATTTTTTAAACAAATTGGACAAAAAGTCTCAGGGTGACCAAAATTTTTCTACTGCATTTTGGTGCTCTAAAACAAAATCCCTTTCATTTTGACACATATGGAGTTGCAGCCCAAAAGCCTGAACAAATGACCTCTGCTCAATGTAAAACAAAGCAAGAGATTAGATCAGTTCATGGTTCTCATGTAGAATACCCCCCAAGAGAAGATACTCATCAAGAATCTAATGCACTAAAAAAGAATTGGAGATATATTACATCCAGAAAATACAAATAGAATCTTAAAAAAAAAAAAAAAAAAGACATCAAACGAAAAGAGAAAAAGCTCTTAGAGATTGAAAATAAAAAGTCTGTTGTAAAATTCAGTAAGACTGGAAAACAGAAAAAAAGTAACATAATTTAAAAGCAAACAAATTGGAAAATATAAAATAGAAATACAGAATATGAAAAAAAAAAGTGTGGAAAGACATATGCAATGGCAACATTAAAGGCTTCCCTAGTTACTCTGTCAATGAGAACAAAAGAATTAATGACTTTAGAAAATACTGTTAAAATTTTAGAACACTAAAGATAACCAGAGATTTTGAAAACTTGTGGAGAAGGAAAAAAATTATCTATAAAAACAAAATCATCCTGGCATTATAATTTTCATCAGTGCAACTGAACGCTAGAAGGAAAAGATGTGATGCTTTCCAAATTTTATACCCAGACAAATTGTCATTCAAGTAAAATAAAGGTAGAAAGATTTTTAAACATTCAAGGCCATGGGAATGCCTGGGTGCCTCAGTTGGTTAAGCGTCTGCCTTTTGGCTCAGGTCATGATCCCGGGGTCCTGGGATCCAGTCCCACATCAGGCTCCTTGCTCAGGGGGAGCTTGCTTTTCCCTCTGCCTGCCCCTCCCCCTAGTTGTGCTCTCTCTCTCTCTCTCTCTCTGTCAAATAAATAAAATCTTAAAAAAAAAACCAAAACATTTAAGACCACAGAAAACTTACCTCCAATGCATTTTTTTCATTGGGAAATATTTGAAGATAAATTACAGCAAAATGAAGGAATAACTGCCCTCCCCTCCCCAAATGGATGTATGTAAGCTAGGAAACAATAAATGCAGTTGTGCACATCTGTGAAGGGGAGCATTAGGGTAAAAGCTCATAACAAGGAAAAAGGTAAATGTTCCAGATAGGAGGAGGATTATAGCCTCCAGGGAAAAGTTTGATAAAGAAAACAAGGTCTTGAGGAATGAAAATTTCTGATTGAAAGGTCAGAAAAAGGTCAGAAAAAAATTGGAGATCTGAAAAAGTCAGATGGCAGATAAAATGAAAATTACAAATGCTCAGGAAACACACATGCAAGGAAAATATGTAAGAAAATCATGGTCTGAGTATAAAGCAAACGAAAATGAAGTGTGTCCATAATAAATGTGGTTCTCAATAAATATTTGAAAAATAAATAAATGCATGCATTTTGACAATGGAAAAGTGCAGTGTAACAGACAAGATGAGATGTAACAAAAGGGAAGAAAGGAAGAGGAGAAAGGAGTAGTTCGAATACCCCCAAATTGCAAAATATGGAGTCAGAACATACTACTGAAAGAGGAGAAAAAATATGAGTTTGAATTTATCACTTAAGATGCACCTGGGTAGCTCAGTTGGTTGAACATCTGACTCTTGATCTCAGCTCTGGTCTTGACCTCAGGGTCATGAGTTCAAGCCCCATGTTGGGCTCCATGCTGGGCATGAAGCCTACTTTAAATAAATAAATAAATAAATAAATAAATAAATAAATAAATAAATAAATAAATAAATATATCACTTAAATTACAGTAGTAACCAATGGAAAAACTAATAAGAGTAAAGCAATTCGCTAGAATGAGAAGGGGGAGGTGTAAATATAGGATAAATGCTCTTACTTCATATTAAGAAATCAACAGATACTGTCTGACATAGATATATGAGTATATTTTCAAAAAATTATGAGAGTTCCTTCCAGAAGAATTAAGCTCAACATTATTATATTATGCTAAGTGAAAGAAGCTGGACACAAACTGTCAAATATTTCATGTTTCCATTTATATGAAATGTCCAGAATAGGTAAATCCACCGAGACAGAACATAGATTGGCAGTTGCCAGGGTTGGAGGCAAGAGACAGCAGGGAGCAACTGCTTACTGGGTATGAGTGATGAAAATGTTTTGGAACTAAGTAGAGACAGAGTGTGCACAACATTGTGAATGTACTAAATGCTGCTGAATTGTTTACTTTAAAGTGGTTCCCTTTATGTATATGAATTTAATCTCAACAAAACATCATAACTACTAAAAAAATAAAGAAAGAAAAAAGAAAAAAGAATAGGGAGCACACCACTGTTATGGTAAGGAAAGAAGCCAGAGACTATTTATTTTCTCCGTACACTTATTTGTACTATGGGCTATATTGCCTTATGCATGTATTACTTTGATAAATATGTTAAAAAATTATTTAAAAAATAACACAAATTCAGCCAGAATCATTGGAACAAAAGTTCTGTGTCTACAGAGAATAGAGGAAATGGGCAGTAAAATGTTGTCCAGTTTATTAGGTTGTAAATGGATGCAAATATGCTTGAAACGTAATCTTTTTTTTTTTACTTTCAGATGATATAAATGGATTTCAGCTATTTGTTTCAATTATATGCTTATAGAATTAAATGAATGCATATATATTTCAGATAAGTATGATAAACAATAAGAAATCTATAAACTGAGCATCAAATGTACTTCTTTAATTCACCATAATCCTACTGTAATCTGCACTCAAAGCGTTGTGTGTTAATTATGAAGGGATATGAATCTCTGCATTTCCTTTATCCTTGCCTTTTAGTAGTGACTTGGTAATATCCGCTAATGGGCTTTGTTGTCTGATGAACTGAATTACTGTGTTCTCCGCACAGGACTCTGATAAATCATCTAAGATATTTGAGAAATTAACCTCCATTTAAACATTAGAATTGGGGACAAAAGCATGAAAAGATTACCTCTGATGGAAAAGAAAAATCAATGGTTTGTAGTTTTTCAAGAACACAAAGAAGACCTAAGTTTTCCATTCATAATTATATCTGTACATAAAACAAAAATGAAAGGCAATTTTCATGATAAAAAAGAAAAATATTCCTGCTCCCTCACTCTTTGACTATAGTTATTTCCTTTAAAAACAAAATTTTGCTCTGAAAAAATGTCATTATTTCAACCTTTGCAAGTTTTAGTTGTTACTCATAGACACATTGTAGAATATCATTTTTTTAACAAATAAATCTTGTCCTCATTTACAATGGTGAAATCTTCTAAATATGCACATTTTGAAATTCTCAAGATTTGTAAGTGGAACTTAATGAAATGGAAATCTGGTTGGTAATTACACCCGGCTCAGCCAGAGAGTTCATGGTGCTGTCAGCCTGTTTGGTCATGGGTAGCTAAGCAACACAGCCAACTAGCACCTTGGTGGAAGATATTTTTAGCTTCATTGCACATTTTTTATTTACCTATTGGAGATTGATTTGTTTTGCAATTTATGTTGAAATTCCATACTTAAAATGAAAGTTATACCATTGCACCAAAGGAAATACACAAATGGGAATTTAAAAAAAGACGTGATAATCTCCATGATTTGATACATAAACAAGGTAAGTATTGTTGGAGAGTTAAGCATTATACTTTGTTTTTTTTCCAAAGAAAGGGGAAATACTTTTGAAGCTTTGGAAGCAATTTCTTAATAAATAAGAGTTGAGTTTCCTGCTCATGAGTAAAGACGCCGAGACATCAAAAGTTAAATAACGTAATTTATTTCTAAACTCAAATTAATGTCCTAGTGACAAGTTCATTGATTGCTTAATAAGTACTGTATGAATTAGACACTAGGATTATGTTCCTTTAGTAAACAGCATTTCTAGGGGAGACAAAAAAGGTAACAAGTTGTCAGAAATCTTAAATGTCAGAGTAGCGATGGGCAGCAAGCTTTTGGAGTAGTTAATTGCATTTCCAGACCCCTGTGTTCCCTCCTGTGTTGTACCTGGAAGAGCACGGATGGCCACAAAGCACAGTTACTTTATCAGGTCACACTTGTCCATTTCTACCCACTAGGCCTGACTGAGAGTTTCTCTCCTCAAAGGAACCTGATATTCACATATAACCTGCATGGCTTAGAGAGAGAAAACAACAAACAGAACAAAGCTGATGTCTGGAATTGGCAACAGTGGAAGGTTCAAATACCAGCTCAACACTTAGTATCTGTGTTCCCCCATTAGATACTTACTTTCTCTCTACTTTGTATCCTCAAGTATGTAATGGATATTATACTTTCTATCAGTCAGAATGTTGTGAAAGGTTAATGAAGGGTATAAAATCTCTAGCATGCATTTGTCTACTTAAACCTGGTCCCACTGTGTCTCCATCCTTCATAACTGGACACTATGCTCAAGTACTGATAGTGATTTAGACATTTGTCATATCATATCTGTCATCATTACTACAATCTAGGAAGCTACCAACTCTTAAGCATCATCCCTATTTTCTGAAGAGGAATAATCAATCTTTCAATAGAATTATAGTATTTCTATGAAAAAAATGGAAATTGACCTTGGCTAACTGAATGCAAAGAACGGTTATATAAACTTACATCTCTCATGATTAAAAATCTACTGAACATTTTAAATTTTAAAACACTTCTAAAATATATTCACCACCTCATTTAAATATGATTATGGCTTGTTTAATAGAGTAAAATTCTTTTAAAGGATCTCATTTATTAGGACTTCCTGTGTGATTCATTTAAAAGTCTAGAATCATGATTCTGTTTCCCAGATTGTGTTCTTGGTGATATTCAGTGTGTTTCTTGAGTAATATCTTCAAGGGTGGGGGGTAGCTGTCTATGTAAACTGAACAACTCCATGTTTCCTATGTGATTGATAGTGGAGGCGGAGTGACAGGTTCGAGGAAGTTTCCCATGGTCCTCCATTGTTCATTTTCAGATATGAGCCGAGTTAAATTTCAGACACTAGCAGTGGTAGCTGGTGAAAGTGACCATGTCAGGGACTCCACCATGGTGATGCAGAGACGCTCAGGCCTTAATCTTAGCACGTAAGTGAGGTGACGTGAGAGAAGCCTGGTTGTACTCAAAGCAGTGATGTGAAGAGGTGATGACTATTTTTAGCTTGATTTACTCTTGTTTGTGTTCCTTTCCAGTGTATGCTGATTAAAGTAGAACCTGACCCCTGCTATTGGGGACAACAAAGGAAGGAAGTCACATAATACACTCCCTTTAGTTCTGGAGTGGAGATAAGATTAAACAATAGTAATGCTTTTCACTACTGACATAAAAATAAATGCAAAACATTACCAGGAATGCCACTAATTCAGAGCTTCCCAATCACAGTCCCAATAGAGACACCCATTTCCTCAGACTCGGGAGACTTGCAAATGAAAGGGTCAAAATGGAGTGACGTAAATATTATCTCTATAGAAGGACTCCTAGGTGGAGTAACAGCTCCAGAACATCAGTTTACTTGTGAGAAATGGTAATGACATTGAATGATTAGAAACTATGAAATTTTTTTCCATTTCAATGTTTTATATTAATTAATAGTGGAAATAGGCATCCAGATGTTGGCATGTGTGATATATATGAGTACTTTTATGTGCTAAACGCATTCCTGAACACAATAGGAGAAAGGTCATATGATTTTGAGGGATTGTACGCAAAATTTATTGCACATAAGTATATAAAAGATATAAATATTAGTATAAAAGAAGTGTAGGGAATAGGGACACCTTGTTATTCTATGCACACTTATTTTTATTACTGAGTTGTTACTACTCTCTTTAAAAGAGTCTTTTCTATAATTCACCTTCCAGAGTCGATTCCATTTTATTTGTATTTATTTATTCTTTCCCCACAATAGATTTTTGGGCTTAAAGATCATATCGTTTCACACCCCTTTTTACTTTCCATTGTCTGAATATTCATTCTTGAAACACTGTTTTTTAAAAATCAGTTTATTATTTTTAAAGTTGACATTTTTATTCAAAAAAGAAATCTAATCATTTTAAAAGCAGCTTTTGTCTACCTGGAAGCGATATTGACACTTTTAAAATTTTAGGTCATTTTCTTTCCCTTCACTTTGGACTGGCATAAATGTTTAAATAGCTGATCTTACACAAATAAAATAAAGAGGCTGCCTTGACAGGAACCTCTTTTATTTTGTTCCCTTTTTTTCTTTTTCACTTTCCTTTTTTACTTAGCAGGATATACCTTATTAAGATGATTATGCAGTTTTTCCCCAATACCTCTACTTTCAGCACATTGTTTTCTTTGTTCCATTTTTGTTCAATTTTAATTTCTCACTTTAATATTCATGATATTATCTGCCATTAATGCTAACTACAGTAGAAATAATTTCTGAAGAATGTCTGATTTACTTTGAAATATATCTTTATTGTTTTTGTTTTGTAATTGATTCTATCAAACTGTTCGTACTCCTAAATTTTGTTTCATATTCTTAAAAACAAATAATCTCATGCTATGGTGTAGTTAGGCACTTATTAATAGGTTACATTATATGAGAATACTATTCCATATTATATTATTTGTTGATTCGAGGCAACACAGTGTAGGGAGAGAGATTATGGAATTTGGTGGCTGAATATAAAGTTTGACAACATAATAAATACTATTCAACTTTAGTTTCCTCATCTGTAAATGGACATAATTATACAAACTCTTGAGAATGGTAAGATATAAGTGAGGTTTTGTGTATGACATGCCTAACATGTGGTTTGGTACTCCGTTGATGCTCACCAAATAGTAGCTATTTGGCCTGTCTTGAGATTTTTCATTATGGACTAATGGAAATGTTTTCAGGAGACAAAGCAAAGATATTTAAAATGTGTTACCAACCAACAGCTTGTTCTTTTTTTTTCCTTTTTTTCTTTCTTTCTTTCTTTCTTTCTTTCTTTCTTTCTTTCTTTTTCTTTCTTCTTTCTTTCTTTCTTTCTTTCTTCTTTCTTTTTTTTAATTTTCTAGGACATTTTGCAACTGAATAAAATCATAAAGCTTTGAGTATAAAGCAGATACAGAGTTTTTTTCCTAAAGTGGATTAATTAAATTTTGTTATTTCAAACTTTGTGATTATCTTCACAAAATCTTGATTTTGAAAAAATATGCGTGTGGTTTTTAAAAATTTCACTATTTCCTTCACTAAATGCGGGTGGCCTCAGCTTAAAGATTTATACAAGGAAGCAGGAGACATGATCCAGAATATATTTCAAGGAATTTAAATAGGGATATCCAATTAATTAACATCTGTATTCATTTATGCCTAGCTTTACATTGGATGGATTCTATAGTCTATATCCTGCCATGGTTCAGAGCACGAAACTCTCTCTAACTGGAAAGATGGATGTAAAATAAGCAGCGCAAGAAAGATTGTTCACTTTACCTCCAAGAAAAACTTTCGGCTTCTTACTTTAACGTTAAACAACAGACACGTACTTCTTTGGCATGAATAATGTGAGTAGGAGGATGAATCTGTAGATATTATAAAATGTTTTAGGTTAGGAAAGTACCTCTGATACTTTTCAGCATTTTCATATGATATGTGTGATCTCATGAATGTAGACAAGGCAAAACAATTGAAATTAGTATCTATACTGCCTTTTTTCCTATTTGAGTGATGCTGTAATGTGGCCACTGAGTAAAAGCAGCCACATTGAGGGAAATTTGGGCTTGGGGCTGTGTTTTTTAAAATATGGAAATGTCGTAATTTAATAGCCCTCTAATACTAATTACCCCTTGTGATATTTTTCCTGAAGTCTCTTTAGACAGAACCAAATTGAACTGGATTACTTCTCCTTCACTCTTTTCTTATCTAGAATCCTCATTTAAACCTGAATACCAGGTATGAGATGAACCTACGTTCACACTGATGCTCTATAATGAATATATTATCCCAGGAACTTTCTTGGCTTACTTTTTGCTGTTGAATAACACCACATTTTACTAAAGATCTGTAAAATGTTCCCTGAGATGTTACATAGCCTGTTCTCTTTAGACAGTAAGTTTTGTAGAATCGTCTTGGCTTTGTATAGGTGATAACAGGAAACAAGAATAATGAGATAAAACCTCTTCTTTCAGGTTTTTTAATTGAGGAACAAATTATTTCATAGTTTCTCATTAGTTATTCCCATGGATTCTAATGACAAGGTGCCAACTTTCACACTTTAAACAGGTTAATTAATCAGGTAGTAATGAAGTTGGGTGATACCTGAGTGTTGGTGTGCCGAATAATCACTGTTCCTAATAATGTGCTTAAATGTCTGTAAACCTGAGACGATAAGTTGAAATTCAGATCTTCTGAGTTCTGCATAAATAAACATGTGCTAGCTAGTGGGAAAACTAATTTTAATTTAGTACTCTAGGTATAATTTTAATTGTTATATGTATATAGATAGATACACACACACAAACATATACATACATATGTATATATGTGTGTATATATGCATCTGTATATATGTGTGTGTATCTATCTATTTAAAACACACACATGCATATACCCATATGTACTGTTTTTTTTCATATGGGTGCATAAGCATGATTATATTTCAGCCTTCACATTTGTCCAATTTGTCCTTTTTTAGCCAATCCATAAGATTTTATATTTTAATCTCATGGTTCAGTTGTGGTTTCACTCACGAGACTAGGTAAGAATAACCTTTTAAGTGAAATTCCACAATATGACAATT
This sequence comes from Mirounga leonina, assembly GCF_011800145.1. Classification (NCBI taxonomy): domain Eukaryota; kingdom Metazoa; phylum Chordata; class Mammalia; order Carnivora; family Phocidae; genus Mirounga; species Mirounga leonina. Next base: position 82,649,567 of record NW_023270377.1, on the reverse strand, counting down.
TGTAAATGTGTTGAGTGAGATATCATTATCAGGAAGACATCACTAAGGTGTAAATAATTTTGTGGAACCTGAGTGCTTACTGCTGAGGAGGATTTACTGGAGAAGTGTCAGGTTCTTGTCACCTGGAGTTCCTTCTTCAACCACCTCAGGAAAGATAAGCATATGCAAAAATATGCAATTGATATGCTGAATATCACCTTGTTTATAATCATAAAAGAAGATTATGATAAATGTTTTAAAAATAAGCAAGTTAGTTCTATGTTCCATAATGATAATGTAGACAGGTCCATCTCTAAGGAAGCAGAGGGCTCAAGATACAAAGCATTGTGTCTTTTCTTATCGACAGGTGCCTCATCCTTGTGAAGATAATAATGAATCAAGAATCTGCTTCCTCCATGTAGTAGGTAGAACACCTACAATACCCTGTAACAAAATACTGATGGGATGATAACATACATAATTCATTCTCAACCAATTACAATTAAAAAATAGAAGGTGGGTTAGGGAAGAAAGGGTGTACTGTACTCAGCTAACTTACATGAGGCATTTTATTATTTCTTTACTTTTATTGTTGTTTGAGGATTTGTTTTACAGAGGAAGCTGTTTTTATTTGTTGCATTTCGACTTGAGTTAAACAGTTTTCTGAATGGTCATATTACTTATTCTGAATGGCCATATTACTTCCAAAAGTACAGCATCACTTAATTAATTCACCTTTAATTTAAGTAATGCAGCAGGTGAAATTCAGCAAATTAGAATGATTAACTGATTGCATTAATGAATATCAATATTAAATAACACATAATCATGGACTTGGGGATTTCAAAACTCTATTTTAAACAAGAACAAGAGTGATAGATTTTCTTATTAGGCTTGAGTTTAAACCAAAGTTTTCTAGACTTGATGTGGTCTAATGACTAAATTCTACTCCACTGTGATTTAATGAATGGTGCTTCAGCTACTGAAGTCCTACATAGTTTTTTTCTTATTTACACATTACAATTACAAGCCATGATCTTTTTCCTGGTTTATTATGGGTAACTGTCAATAATACTCATTGATGGAAGAATAAAATGAGGGAAACAAAACAAAATCTTCCCTGATATTCCAAAGGCACATAATATTATTCAGTTTACTGCCTTCTCCTAAAAGCAGTGTGTGGACGAACCAAAACCCCAAAATGCCCTTAAAGCTTTTGTTTCAAAATGACATGGTTTTGCTAAGTTGTTGTCGAAAAGGGGAAAAAATACAGAAACGTGTATATCATTAGCACAACTGCATTCCATTATTTTCTTTTGCAGAATAAATTACATAAATGGGGTTTGTATTGTTTGCTATACTTCACCCAGAGATTGGGATAATTAAGTTTCAAGAACTGAGATGCCTTAAAACACATTTAATTTGGTAAAATTGGTAAGGAAGCTACTGCAATTAAAAAAAAAAAAAAAAAGGACAAAAGTTTCCTATGTCTTACTGGGTAATTTAGAGTGAATGTAGACTATGGCATTAGAAGTACAAAAGGTAACTAAAAATGTCATTAAATGAAATGTTCCAAGTCCAAGCAATTTCCTTCTTAACAGAAAGTAAAATGCAAACAGAGATTACTAAAACCCTGCTGTGTTTAATTTAAGTGTATGTAAGCCTTTTACTCACAGTCATTTTGTCTGGAGATAATCACGGGCATCCACCGTGGTCAGGGCTGTGACGCATGGGTTGTCAAAAGGTGCTCACTCTTTGATTCCACCTTGCTTGTGTCAGCCTGGGTTCACATCAGGCAAGTTCAGCTCATTCATCTTCTGACAGGGTGGGATTCTCCTATTTCTGTCTCCATCAATTTGTTTTTGTTGCCTCCAGACTGCTTGCAGCAACCTGAGTCTTGTGTGTAACTGCACATTCACCACTGCAAGGTGACACGATTGGCCATCTAAAGACAAAAAGGCCTCCATAACTGGGAAAATGTGAATCATTTACATGTATCTTCATCTGGGGATTATTTATGTGCATATGCATGGTTTATTTAGTGTAAAATTTCAAATGAGAATGCTTGGAAATATAAAATCAACATTTTTCCACCATTCAAGCTGCTAGAAGCATTTGTTATGCTCAGAGTCCATTTTGAAAGGCAAGCAAAATCTTGGTAGGGTTTCTCAGAGGTAGAGAAGAGAGGTGATTAAACCCATCTTTTAAATATACAGAGAATTAAAGAGGTTAATAACCAGGTATATACATAGAATCTGGCTAATAAAACTATTTGTCAATGGAATGATCATTTTCCCCAATTTTTAAAACCATGTTTTGAAGCCCTGAAGATGCCATGTATGGAAGACATGCCCAATACTGTTCTACCATTTCATATTCAACTCATGCTAATAATCTTTAGATGGGGAGAGGATGAGGACTGGGTCATTATTTTATTTTTTTTTTAAGATTTTATTTATTTATTTGAGAGAGAGAGAATGAGAGACAGAGAGCACAAGAGGGAAGAGGACAGAGGGAGAAGCAGACCCCCTGCTGAGCAGGGAGCCTGATGTGGGACTCAATCCCAGGACTCCAGGATCATGACCTAAGCTGAAGGCAGTCGCTTAACCAACTGAGCCACCCAGGCGCCCCATTATTTTAACTTTAAAAATTACACATTGGATATTACTAAGCACCTAAGTGTGCATGAATCTCTGCTGCTAGGTTATATATGCAAGTGAAATGACTGGTTAGAACACGAAGAACTGTAAAATTTCTAGAAGGGGTGTGTGTGCATGTTGTACGTATGAGTGTGTGTGCATACACACATCACCAATACATATAAATATCTTCCACAACTTTTCAGTAGAAAGAGGAAAGATTCTTAGACATCTGGATAAGTCCTTTGTTAACATATGAAACACTCATGAAATGTCACAATAAGCCAAATTGGGGGGCAGGGGAGGGTGGCATGATATAACTAATGACCCTGAAAACATTTAAAATGAGCTGGAGCTGGCGTAAAGGAATTCCACATAAGTTGTTAAACAATGTAATTCAACAGGACTTAAAAAAAAAGTATGTGGTCACCTGAACCTGTGAGAGGAAACCGTGGGAGTCACCTCTGCCATATAATAGTCAACCACAGTACCCACTGGAGCACTGTTTAGTCTTTGAGCTCATGGGGATTTGGGATGTCATCAGCCAGTCTGGGTAGTGGCCAATCATAAGCAGTTTGAGGTGACCAGGGAAATTTAAAAGCATCCTAATGCCCTCCGTGGTGATGTAACTAAATCATGAAATACGATTTAAAATGTGCAGCTTTCCCTCATTTATTTTAGGGTAGCTCTTTTAAGGAAGCTATCATGATACATGATGATGAGGTATGTCTGTCTATCTGTAACGGTCCTCTACAAATTTGTCACTATAAATAGCATTAAAAGAGCTTGATATCAATCAGAAATAGCACAGAATCTTTTTTTTTAAATTTTATTATGTTATGTTAATCACCATACATTACATCATTAGTTTTTGTTGTAGTGTTCCATGATTCATTGTTTGCGTATAACACCCAGTGCTCCATTCAATACGTGCCATCTTTATTTTATTGTATTTTTTTAAAGATTTTATTTATTTATTTGAGAGAAAAAGAGAGTGAGAGAGAGAGCCCAAGAAGGGGTAGGGTCAGAGGGAGAAGCAGACTGCTGAACAGGGAGCCCAACGTGGGACTTGATCCTGGGACTCCGGGATCATGACCTGAGCCGAAGGCAGTCGCTTAACCAACTGAGCCACCCAGACACCCAATACGTGCCCTCTTTAATACCCATCACCAGGCTAACCCCCTCTCCTCTAGAACCCTTAGTTTGTTTCTCAGAGTCGGTAGTCTCTCATGGTTCTTCTCCCCCTCCGATTTCCCCCCCTTCATTTTTCCTTTCCTACTATCTTTTTTTTTTAAAACATATGATGTATTATTTGTTTCAGAGGTACAGGTCTGTGATTCAACAGTCTTACACAATTCACAGCGCTCACCTTAGCACATATCATCCCCAATGTCCATCACCCAGCCACCCCAACCCTCTCACCCCACACCACTCCAGCAACCTTCAGTTTGTTTCCTGAGATTAAGAATTCCTCCTATCAGTGAGATCATATGATACATGCCCTTCTCTGATTGACTTATTTTGCTTAGCATAATACCCTCCAGTTCCATCCACGTCGTCGCAAATGGCAAGATTTCATTTTTTGTTTGTTTGGTTGTTGTTGTTGTTGTTTTTTTTTGATGGCTGCATAATATTCCATTGTGTATATATACCACATCTTCTTTATCCATTCATCTGTTGATGGACATCTGAGCTCTTTCCATAGTTTGGCTACTGTGGACATTGCTGCTATAAACACTGGGGTGCACGTTGCCCTTCGGATCATTACATTTGTGTCTTTGGGGTAAATACCCAGTAGTGCAATTGCTGGGTCGTAGGGTAGCTCTATTTCAACTTTTTGAGGAACCTCCATACTGTTTCCCAGAGTGGCTGCACCAGCTTGCATTCCCACCAACAGTATAGGAGGGTTCCCCTTTCTCCTCATCCCCACCAACATCTGTCATTTCCTGACTTGTTAATTTTAGCCATTCTGACTGGCATGAGGTGGTATCTCATTGAGGTTTTGATTTGGATTTCCCTGATCCCGAGCGATGTTGAACACTTTTTCATGTGTCTGTTGGCCATTTGGATGTCTTCTTTGGAAAAATGTCTGTTCATGTCTTCTGCCCATTTCTTGATTGGATTCTTTGTTCTTTGGGTGTTGAGTTTGATGAGTTCTTTTTAGATTTTGGATACTAGCCCTTTATCTGATATGTCATTTGCAAATATCTTCTCCCATTCTGTGGTTGTCTTTTGGTTTTCTTGACTGTTTCCTTTGCTGTGCAAAAGCTTTTTATCTTGATGAAGTCCCAAGAGTTCATTTTTGCCCTTGCTTCCCTTGCCTTTGGCAATGTTTCTAGGAAGAAGTTGCTGTGGCTGAGGTCGAAGAAGTTGCTGCCTGTGTTCTCCTCTAGGATTTTGATGGACTCCTGTCTCACATTTAGGTCTTTCAACCATTTGGAGTCTATTTGTGTGTGTGGTGTAAGGAAATGGTCCAGTTTCATTCTTCTGCATGTGGCTGTCCAATTAGACAGAATCTTAAGGCTTTTGAGATAATCTAGTCTGATCTACTGATACTATCTATGAGAAGGTTAATGCTGAAAGAAGACATGTTCCTTCATCAAGGATATTTGAAGTTGGCAGGGCCATCATATATGACCCTGTGGATGGAGTATTGTGTGATTCTAACAGGCACTACACTCTACAGAATGCAATTTGCCTTGCACCCCCCACAGTTGTGAAAATTGGCAAAGTTATTATTTCATATTAAATATGAAATAATGCAAACACGAATAATGAAAATTCCCATGCTTCAATGAGCTATAGAGGCAGAATTACCTATCAAGCTTGCATCAGATTCACAACAGGCACAGAACCCCGGGTGAACTGGAAACGAAGAAAACTGTATCTTTGATTCCTCTGCATTTCCACCATTATGCACATTCTAACCCTTCCCAACTAACTACAAGTTGTCCAAAACAATGGTGTCCCAGTCATCAATGTATTGCTTTTCAACTCCAATTCAAATTCAACATTTTTGCTTGTTCTGTGAAGGTGGATCTGGGCCCTTTTAAGAGGTTTTTGTTGTTGTTGTTGTTTGTGTGTGTGTGTTTTGTCAGCTGACCAGGTGTTAAATGTTGTCCAAGGGTGGCACCAGAAAGGGATTGCAGGAGGAAAGGGTGTTGATCTCTGGTTCCAGGATGCTTGTTTCATAGTCTCCGGCAGCACGCCTTGCTTCTATAGCTTGGGCGGCTACCCCAGATTGTCCAGCATTACTTCACACTGCATCATTCTGTGACATTCAAACTGCCATATTTACAGCTTGTCCGGCAACCAGCTTTAGCAGGGCACAGTGGCAGGCAGCACCCAGAGCAGCTCCCAGAAGTTCCCTCAGGCAATTTTGTAGCAGAGCACCTCTGCTGAGACAATGCCCTTTGAACATCTTTCCCTCACACAATGAATGATGGATTTCTAGCTAGTTCCCGCAAATTCCACTGGGGCAGCATCATAGGGAATTTTCTGCCATACATTGAGCCACAGTCAAACCCTTTCTCATGAGGTCTTCATCTCAGCCCTAGGGGAAGGAGGTTGTGGCTACCTGGCATTGCATTATATTAGATTGTGCTTATTATATTATACATATTGTATATTATGCATGTTGCATATTTATATTTTATTATTTATCTGCTTTATAGTATCTATCATCTATCATTCCTATATTCTTTACTATTCTCTTTACTTCTTACTACCCAATTCCTCATTTTGTCAACTCAGTGATATCGGCAATAATTCCTTATATTCAACTTTCTCTGTTTAAAATACTGTATAGTTTTGGGGCACCTGGGTGGCTCAGTTGGTTAAGTGCCCAACTCTTGTTTTTGGCTCAAGTCATGATCTCCGGGTCATGAGACTGAACCCCACATCAGGCTGCATGCTCAGCAAGGAGTCCCCTTGTCACTCTTCTTCCCCCTCAGCCCCTCTCCCCATTCCCTGGTGTGGAGTGTGCACTCTCTCTGTCTCCCAAATAAATAAATAACATCTTCAAAAAAAATTAAATAAAATACTGTATAGTTTTTCTTTCATAATTTCACTTATATTATTATGCAAGTTTTACTAATTTACAGGTCCAAGAGCATTATATGAAGATTTTGTGTCCCTTGTTCTTTACATTGTTGACTATTATGTTTTCAACATTTTATCCTTTAATTATTTTGATAAAGTGAAAATACAGTATACAAATTTTCCAATTAGAGTTTCTGTATGTTTCTATGTTTGTATGTATGTGCAAATTAATTGCTCATTACTTAAATCATTTTCTATTGTAGTGCAGATTTTATTTTAAAAATTGTGACAGATTTTTATATACTAAAATATTCAAATCTCATGTTTGCTTAAGTTTCATAAAGAGACAGAGAGAGGATATATATAAGTTTTAACATTTTTAAGTTTTTCAAATCAGGTTTTTATTCCAATATGGTTTCCACTTTTCATGTTCTGCATGGCAAATCTTTCCATGCTTCAAGTTCAAATAAACCCTGACTTCATTTGAAAATTTCTACTATTTTAGGACTTCTATTGCATTTAACTCTTAAACCTCAAGAAATTAAGTAGGTTTATAGTGGAGTCTACCTTTATTATTTTTCCCAAATACAGTTCCCTGTGTTATACATTAAAAAAATTATTTTTTCTTCACTGAATTGAAAGTCTACCTCAATTATATTTGAAATTATTTAGGTTGTTTCTGTTCCATTAATAATGTGTGTGTTTCTGCGCCAGTTCACCTGTCCTTCATTATTGTAAGTAGCTTTATAATAAAATAATATACATATTATAATATAGTATTGGATATAGTGGGTCTTCTTTTAACTATATGTTTTTTTTTAATTTTGCCAAACAGGTTTTTTTAAATCTGTATTTCCTGTATTTATTCAAATGAACATCAGTGTCATCAGTAAAGCAAGATTTGCTTATATTTTATCTTTACGTTAAATTGTAATTTCATCAAAATAAAATATCATTTTAATTTCCTCTCATGCTTTCTGTGAACAATCTTAATGATGATATTGTGAGTCTTCTTTTACATTTGCCTGAATTTTCCTGATAATGTTTTGCTTAGTTTTTTTTACTTTTAAACATTTAATTATATTTAACATGTTTCTTTTGTCTGTTTTATAAATAACATATCCTTGAATATGATTTTGTGGTTAATTCAACACTAATAATAATAAGTGTTTTCAATAATAAGATTGATTTTATTTCTATATATTGTTAGAATGAATAAAATTGGTCCTACATCTGCCATCACTATTTTATGATTTCTACTTGTTTCTTTATATTGTATTTCTACTATACGGAATTAGTTTGGTTTTCTAAATTGTTTTATTTGTTTTATTTCTCTTTTGTGTGTCAGAGAATATTTATACGTACTATTTTAGATTCTGCTGCTAATTCCACTGAATCTTTTCATAGCATTTTAATCCTGTATTTCTTATATATATAGACCTTCTTCTCAGAAAATAGTAAATACTTTCACATTTCGAATATAACTTCAGGAAAGACAAGGGCCTTTAATGCAAATCCATACATTTAAATTTAAGAATCTTTCCTTTTGAGGCTCTCTACCAATAGGTATAAGATAATAGATGTAGCAAGTCACAGCTCCTGCTGCATAAACTAGAAAAAAAAAATCTTATCCTTAAAGCATCATAGGAATGTGTAAATGCAGAGAATTATACAAACTAAATTTCCAGAGAAAGAGGAACCCATCTTAGATTAGCTGAGATATCTGGAAGGTTTTTCTCCTCAAAACATTTGCTCTTGGGTCTAAACCAAAGACTCTGCCATGGTGGGGTGGGGGTGGGGAGGGGAGCCTTTGATGACCACATGTGATGACATGTAGTACAGAAATCTAGATCTCCAGACTTAGAGACTATTTTCCCTATGACACATTTTCTGAGTGCTGTATTGGCACAGATGGCTGAGGATGTGGGCAAGAAAGGAAGAGTAAAATCCTTGAATTAGAATCTCTAAATTCTTTTATATACTATTAAAGGTATGTGAAAGAAGGTAAATGTGACAGGTAATAGAGAGAAAAATCAAGAATTAGATAATCCAAATGTTGGACTTAGAACACAGGACTTTAAAAAATATAGATGGCGGGGCACCTAGGTGGCTCCATCAGTTAAGTGTCTGGTTCAGCTCAGGTCATGATCCCAGTGTCCTGGGATGAAGCCCCTCATGGCATCGGGCTCCCTGCTCAGTGAGGAGTCTGCTTCTCCATCTCCCTTTGCCCTTCCCCCCACTTGTACTTTCTCTCTGTCTCTCAAATAAATAAAATCTTTAAAAAAATTAAAAAAAATAGAAGGATGGATAGATAGATAGATATAGGTATAGATATAGATATATAAAGATATATAAAATAGAAACATAGAAAATGGAATATTCCTTAAAATTTATTTTAAAAATTGAATGAATACTAGAATTAATTAACTTAAAAAATGTCAACATAAAATAAAAATACATCAAAACTGAAGTAGAAAAGCAAAAATAAAATAAGGGGAACAACAACAAAGATAAAACAGAATATGAGACAGGGAAAACAGTCAAATGGTCTAAACTATGTTAATTAGAACACCCAAAAAGAGGAAGGGGCAGAGAATGGGTCAAAGCAATATTTTAAGGGATAATGGTCACAATTTTCCAAAACTGATAAAACAAATCAAAACAAAAAACTAAACGAACAACAAAAAACAACCTTAAGTTTCAACAACTCCAATCAGGATAACAACACTTACTTTAGTCTGGATTTCTCATTATTCTTATTTAAATAAGGTGTTTAGAAGAAGTACTTTTGGGAAGGTAAAGTAAGAAACTTAAAAAATCTTATTGTCCATTAAAAACAAAGAAAACACTGGCAGATATGATCAAAATCAATGTTTTTCTGAACTCTAGAAATTAATCAAAAGTATACAACTACCCAAGTAGACTTTATTCAAGAAAAGTGGCTGAATCTCAATGAGAACTGAGAGATTTCTGGTGTTTTTACTTGCAGTATTCCCATCACCCTCTTCACAGATCCAATGTAGCCTTAAAAATCAGCAATATCGGAGCCACAGCAGCTACGAAAACCAATGCCCAGGTGTGACAAAATTGGATTAGAACTCTTAAAAGCCCTATGCTCAGAGAAATGTCACTATTTAATCTATATGGCAACTCTGAAAAATTCCCATTTACAGAATGATCTTTATTGTCTTGACTCAGACCTTATTCAATGAGGAAAGCTTTATCTCAAGGAGACTTTGGAAAGAATAAAGAAAGAAAGAAAAAAAAGAAAGAAAGAAAGAAAGAAAGAAAGAAAGAAAGAAAGAAAGAAA
>NW_023270377.1:82341370-82639587 GCF_011800145.1 Mirounga leonina | reverse complement strand
AAAGAAAGAAAGAAAGAAAGAAAGAAAGAAAGAAAGAAAGAAAGAAAGAAAGAAAGAAAGAAAGAAAGAAAAGAGAAAGAAAGAAGAAAAGAAAGAAAGAAAGAAAGAAAGAAGGAAAGAAAGAAAAAGAAAACAAAAGAAGGAAAGAAAGAAAACAAAAGAAAGAAGAGGAAAGAAAAAAGAAAAGAAAAAAGAAGGAAGGAAGGAGGGAAGGGAGGGAGGAAGGGAGAAGGGAGGGAGGGAAACTGCCTGAGGCAACAATAACAGCTGGGGCATACAAGAGGCTGGCCAAAAAATTTAAAAGGAATATCTATGGAATGAGATGTCCATAAGATGACTTGAAAAGTTTCACCATATTCCCAAGGATCTAAAAGGCCATGCACATATATATATATCTTTGTCCATGACTAAGAAAGATTGGAAGATGTCCTTAACTCTCATCTCAATTTGACCTTGAGAATTCACAAAAGCAGAAGTGAGGGCTAAAGCAAAGTTGCACATTTCCAGAACAATGAAGGTGTGTCCCAAAACATATACACAGTCCATTGGAAAAAAATAGACCATGATTCAAAGCATTTAAGGAAATCTTTGTCCAATTATTAAATGACTATGAAGTTGACTAAGCAGAGACTTTAGTGGCCACATATTATGAAGAATATAGACTTTACATAGAAATGCAGGGAATTAATTAAAAACAAGCAAAGAGGAGGAACAAAAACAATGACAAAAACCCCTTGAGACAAACAATTTGATATCGAGAGTTCCCAAATTAACTTATTAAAATCTCCAGGTTTCAACAACAATAAAAATTATAAGATGTTCAAATAAATACAGCCTATATAACAAAAGAAAAAATTAGATAAAAATTGTCTCTAAGTAAGCCCAAATGGTGGACTTACTACACAAGGACTTGAACCAGCTATTATCACTATGTTCAAAGAACTAAAGGAGATCAAATCTATAATTTTTTTTTAAAGTATGAGAATGTATCTCCAAATAAAGAATATCAATACAATGATAAGAAAACCTTTCAGAAGAACAAAATAGAAATCTTAAAGTAGAGGGGCTAAACAGAATATTTTAACAGGTAGAAGAAAAATCATCAAACTTTGAGATAGATCAATATATCCAGTCCTGGGTACATAAGAGAAAAGAATGAAGAAAAGTAAGCAAATCCTCAAGAATCTGTGGAGCAATATAAAGTACACCTACCTATGCATAATGAGAATGTAAGAAGTAGAGAATAGAAAGTTCAGAAGGAATATTAAAAAAAAAATAGCTGAATACTTCCCAAATTTGATGAAAAAAAGAGTCATGTGCTCATCTAAGAAGTTCAACAAACCTGATGTTGGATGAACTCAAAATCATGCACAAATAGACAAAAAAACAATCAAATGTCAGAATCTGAAGACAAAGAGAATCTTGAAAGTAGCAAGGGAACAACAATTCATAACATATAAGAGATCCTCAATTATTAACATCTGACCTTTCAGAAACTATTGAGGTCTGTAGGTTATAGGATAACATACTCAGCGTGGTAAAAAAAAAAAAAAAAAATACTTTCAACCAATGTACTGTATCAAGCAAAAACATCCTCTGGAAAAAATGAAGAAATTAAAACACCTCTAGATAAACAAAAACTGAGGGGCTATATTTCTATCAGACTTTCCCCACAAGGAATACGAAAGGAAGATCATGCTAAATTACAGGACATTAAACACAATTTGAATCCATATGAAGAAATAAGGACACCAGTAAAGTTAGTTCCATTAAAAAATGAAAAATAGTATAAACACGACTTTGTTTATAACACTTTTCCTATTTGATTTAAAGGACAACTGTATAAAGCAATATATTTAAAGCTATATTGAATAGTTTATAATAAAAGAAAGATTTGATTTATATGACAACAGACATAAAAAATGGGGAGAAAATTAAATTCTATTGAGGCTGTATTTTTGTTTTTTTGGTTTTTTTTTTAAAGATTTTATTTATTTATTTGACAGAGAGAAACACAGTGAGAGAGGAGCACAGGCAGGGGGAGTGGAGGGGGGAGAGGCAGGCTTCCCCCCGAGCGCGGGGAGCCCAATGCGGGGCTCGATCCCAGAACGCTGGGATCATGACCTGAGCCGAAGGCAGGTGCTTAACGACTGAGCCACCCAGGCGCCCCGAGGCTGTATTTTTGTAAATACAGAAACTAATTAGTTTAAATCCAAACTTCAATTTAAGATATGTAGTAAGATCCAGAGAAATTACTACTAGAAAACAAAATAAAGTAAAGGAGGGAATTAAAATGTTACAATAGCAATAACTATTAAAGACAAAATAAGGCAGTGATGAAGGAATAGAAAAACAAATAATATATGCCCTTATGGAGGCCGTGAATAAGGGAAAGAATAGTAAGAAGAGCCACTGCTTTCCTCCCATGAACAGAGACCACCGCCGGATCATCCATGACCTGGCCCAAGTGTATGGCCTGGAGAGCGTGAGCTATGACAGTGAACCAAAGCGCAATGTCATGGTCACTGCAGTCAGAGGGAAGTCCATTTGTCCTCCTAGCATGTTGACATGTGTCCTTGAAAGGGAAATGCAGTCATGGCCTCCACTACCATTTCCTCATCACAGACATTAGACAGACAAGAATCCTGCAAGCTAGGGTGCCTGGGTGGCTCAGTCGTTAAGCGTCTGCCTTCAGCTCAGGTCATGGTCCCAGGGCCCTGGGATCTAGCCCCACATCAGGCTCCCTGCTCAGCAGGAAGCCTGCTTCTCCCTCTCCCACTCCCCCTGCTGGAATTCCCTCTCTAGTTGTGTCTCTCTCTGTCAAATAAATACATACAATCTTAAAAATAAATAAATAAATAAAATAAAGGCATTAAAAAAAAAAAAAAAGAATCCTGCAAGCAGTAATTTACAAAAAATAGCCAAGTAACCAGTAATTGACTACTTTGATGTCCAGGACTGAGAAGATCAAGATGCACTTAGATAAAAGAATGATTAGGTGTGATAGAGACTCATTTGCCAGCAGATAAATCATGTCAAATAATATATGACATATAGAAGAAAAATAACAAAATGGCAAATGTAAGTCATATTTTGTCAGTCATTACATTAAATACAAATGGATTAAATACTCTAATCAAAGGCAGATATTGACAAAGTGGATTAAAAAGTCATCTGAAAAAGTAGATTTAAAATAGAAGGATAGAAAGGTGCCTGGGTGGCTCAGTTCATGATCTCAGGTTTCTGGGATCAAGCCCCACGTCAGGCTCTCTGCTCAGTGCTCTCCCTCTCCCTCTGTGCTCTCTCTCTCACTGTTGCTCTCCCTCAAGTAAATAAATAAAATCTTAAAAAAATAATAATAAAATAGAAAGATAGAAATAGATATACAATGTATAAAATAGCACTGGAGTGGCTATGCTAATAACAAACAAAATAGACTCTAGAGGAAAAAAAGTCACTAGATATAAGGAAGAACATTTTATAATGATGAAAGGATCAATGCATCAGGAAGATATCTCAAAGCAAAAACTGACAGAAAAGAGGAGAGAAATAGACAATTCAAAATAAAAGTTGGAGACTTCAATACCCCTGACTTGACAGAAATAAAACGAATATTCAAACTCATGGAAGCAAAGAGTAGAATGGTGGTTGCCAGGAACTAGGGGCCAGGGGCAGTAGTTTAATGGTTATAGAGTTTCAGTTAAGCAAAATGAGTAAGTTCTACGATCTGCTGTACAGCATTGGCCAATAGTTAAATATACTGTATTGTGCACTTAAAAAAATTGAGTATTAAGTGTTCTTACCAAATGCAAGAAAAATCCCCAAAAATACAAATGAAAAAACAAAAACAAAGCAAAAAGAACAAAGGAGCATAAGGACATTTTTGGAAATGATGGATATATTTATTACTTTGATTGTGGTGATGGTTGCATGGATATATGCATCTGTTCAATCTTACCAAATTGTATAAATTAAATATGTACAACTTTTTATATCTCAATTATAGCTTGATAAAAATATTGATTATAGCTTTGTAAAAAAAAAAAAATGGATACACATGTAGGTCAATGGGATGGAATTGTGAGTCCAGAAATAAACCTTCACATTTATAAATCAATTTATTTTCAATAAGAATGACAAGATCATTCAATGGATAAAGAATAGTCTTTTTAACAAATGGTATTGAGACAACTGGATATCCATACCCAAAAGAATAAAGTTGAACAATTACCTCAAACCATATATAAAAAGGTTAAGTCAGAATGTAACATGGACCTAAATATAACTATAAAATTCTTAGAAGAAGTTATGTGAGTAAATTTCATGACCTTGAGATATGCAGTGGTTTTTTAGAGATGATATCAAAAGCATAAGTGACAAAAGAAAAAAAATATGTATATTAATTTAATCAAATTTTAAAACTTTTGTGTTTCAAAGGAAAACATCAAAAAATAAAAATAAAATGCAACCCACAATAGGGAGACAATATTTGCAATTCCTTTATCTAATAAAGAAAATTTATCTAGAATATATATTTGCAAAACTGATTGATAGTCAAGCAACCAATTTTAAAATGAGCAGTTGATTTCAATAGAGATTTCTCCAAAGAAGATATGCAGAAGACCAATAAACAAAATAAAGTATGCTCTATTTCTCTATATTTCTATTTCTCTTATAAAGTCATTACAGAAATGCAAAACAAAACCACAGTGAGAAGTTGGCTTACACCCACTACAATGGCTGAAAGTAAAGAAAAAAATAGATAACAAATAGTGATGAGGATGGAGGGAAATTGGAATCCTCATTCACTGCTGTTGATGTTATAAAATGGTACAGCCACTTTGGAAAACAGTGTAGTAATACCTCAAATTATTAAAGGTAAGCCACCTGACGCAACAATTATACTTCTATGTGTATATGAAAGAAATTACACATCCTTACAAAATAAAATTGTATACAAATGTTAATTGCAGCATTATTCATAATAGCCAAAAAGTGGGGCGAACCAAAATGTTTATTGACGGATGAATGGGCAAGCAAAAATGCTGTATACTCGTATAAGAAATATTATTTGACAATAACAAGGAATGAAGTAGCAATACATTCTACAACATGGATAAGCCATGGAAATAATATGCTAAGTGGAGGAAGCCAATCACAAAAGGCCACATGTTATATGATGGTTATCAGTGTGAAATATCCTGAATAAACAATTCCATAGGGAGAGAAAGCACAGTAATGATCTCCAGGACATAGAAAGAGAAGGGAATGGGGAGTGACCAGTAATGGGATGGCATTTCTTTTTAGGGTGATAAAAATATTCTAAGGTTAGATAGCAGTGCTGATTGCACAACTCTATGAATATACTAGAAACCATTAAATTGTACACTTTAAAAAGATGAATTGACTGATATGCAAGTCATATATCAACAAAACTGCTACAAAATGTTATAAAAAATAAAAATGAGGGGCGCCTGGGTGGTTCAGTCAGTTAAGCATCCAACTTGATTTCGGCTCAGGTCATGAACTCAGCATGGTGAGATGTAGCCTCGAGTCTGGCTCCACTCAATGAGAAATTTGCTGGTCCCTCTTCCTCTCCTCTCCTCTCTTTCTCTCTACCTCTAAAATAAATAAATAAAATAAAATCTTAAAATAAAAGGAAAAACGAGGACATGTAAAACAATTTTTAAATATATTTACCTCCATTTTATTTACCCCAAACTTCTTTGATCTTAAAAGATATAACAGGGCATCATAGATTCAGAGTATTAATAAATCTAATTTTTACATTAAATGCTTATCTTTCAGTCATAACATTTATGAATAGAATGTATTTTACAACACCATGTCTCTAACCTAGTTTTTCTGGAAAACAGAAACAAAGGCATGGATTATGATAGTGGTACATTATTTGAGTAGCATAAGGCTCAGTAAGTAGGGATAGGGAGAAAAAGAAGTGGGTCAAGAAAAGATACAAATCACAATATTGTAATATTCTACTGCAGTAAGGGTTTGGAATTGTCTAACAGATAATTGCAAATAAGTTTGACCTCACCATTGTGAAAACATATTTCAGCAATTGTTCTGAGGGGTTTGGTATAAAAATTAGATGGAAAAAAAGAGAAAAAATGGAGGGCTACCAAAGATACAAATGTAACTATTGCAGGAAGCTGAGATAAAGTTCATCTATACATTTTAAAATTATTAGAAATACTTATTTTATTAAAATTTGTATTTTAAAATATTTTAATCATGTATTAATATATAAACATACATGTAAATGTAAATATATCTCAATATCTATATAAATATGTAGATATCCTTCTGATAAGTAAAGGAATATCTAATGGTGAACAGAGCTGACTTGTACTGGTTCAAGGGCTGATTGTTACGGTTTTAGGAATTTTGCAAGACATCTGTTAAATCATTGGTAGTTTGACTTTGTCAATGGTGGGAGTACTTACACCATGAAAATTCACAAATGCTACCGACCAAAGCTCTTTCTTTCCCCCAAAATACTGGCTGCTAAATGCTTACCTACATACCATAGATATTAGCTTTCTCAATGAGGAGCAAAGAAACAATATTTAAAATCAATTTTCTTAAAACAGTGGCTGACAAAGTGAAAATTTGTTGGCCAATTTATAGGTTAAGATCAATGACAGATTGATATGAAAGGACTGCAATTTACTAAGAGAACTTAAAAGTTCTGGATTGCAGGGGTATTTTCATTATATATACAATATGTTAATATTTTTCTATTATATATTTGCAAAAATAATAACTGGTATAAAAGAGAATTGATTTTATCTGTATATGTTATTTACAACTTCCTCTTTATCCCTCATCTCCATTATTAAATAAGTAGTAGTATAGAAATTTCAACATTAGTCATGTTATGTTCTTACTAGGCTTGATATGCATAGTGACTTATGCATTCTGTCCCCCAAAATACCGATTATTTAAATCTTGACTGCTGACCCTGTGAGCAATCATCTCATTAGATGGTGCAAAATGTTCCTGTGAGCAATCATCTCATTAGATGGTGCAAAATGTTCCAATCCTTTTCTAAATCAAATGAAGTGACGCCAAAGTTATCACAGCAATTGTATCCATCCATTGATTTCTCGTCAGCTGAAGGATTGACTTCAAGACATCTTCAAGTTCTTCAGGGTTTTATTTGGATTATGAGATTGAAGGCTTTGTTTCTTTGTATTTGACAAAAGCAATTACCACCAATTCTTCATTCTTGGGACAGAGCATTACTAGAGTTGTCAAGTTCGCCTGATGATCATGTAAAATAAAAGTACTGTGTGTGTGTGTATGTGTTTGTGTGTGTGTGCATGTGTATGCATGCACGGGCTTTTTTTTTATGGCTAACTTTAGTAATCCATTGATCAATCCATTCCTATTTTTAATATCTTATCCAAACTCCATTTTTAAATCATCAGGTGTTTTAGAGTATATTGATATTTCAGGTGTTTGGTATATTTCACTGTCAAAAATCAAGATGAATGTCTAAATAAAAGTGGTCTATCAAATAAATATTTTTGTTACACTAGAACAGCTTCCAGCCACCAATCAGGAACAGAGGATTTAAAAAAAATTATTTCAGCTCTCTATGATGAAAAATATAAACCTTTTCACTTTAATGCAGTTTCAAGGATTGGAAACTTGAAAACATTTCATGTTTTAAAAACAATAAAGGTAGCAGAGTAGCTGCTTTAAATTTACGTATCAGGATCATTTGGGATCTCTTAAAATCCAATTGATTTTTATTACCACATTTAAAATGCAGTTGAAAGAGCTCTTGTGACATTATCAAATTACTATGTTTTTGCATATATTGTTCTTTTTCTGGTTAAGCTTGAGATTTTCTTGTTTGTTTATCTGGAGGAAAAACACTTAAGTAATAGAGAATAAAATGTTCTCCTTAGAAAGTATGTTCTGCCACATGATCTTGTGTGTGTATAAATGAACCATATAATACAGGAGGTCTTGAAACTGCTGAGATTCTTTCTGAATTTAATGTGATTTTATTTATAGAGACACTTGTTGCTGAGATACTTTGAATTTTGGAGAAAAAAACTCTAAAAGTAATGAAATAATGATCAAATTCAAATGTGGACTCCCTTATTCAGGAGGGCATCATATCTGTCTGCCTCACTATTATACAAATGGATAAAATTCCCTCTTGGAACTGGAGACCAATCATTGGTATCAGTTTTAGAGAGACAGAAACCTTTCTCAGGGCTAAGAGACAGCAGGAATAGTAGTAATATCAGTTGGAACCTTGATACACATCAAAGGAAATGAAGCCCTATGGCTGAAGAAATTACATGGATACCATAGACCAATAATTTTAAATATTAAAAGGCTCTTTTTAAGCTAAGGACAATTTGTAGTTACAAGCAGACAGCCCAAGGTTAGCAAGTACTGAGAAAAATCAGTTCCTTGAATCCAAGATTTTTTTTTTTAACTTTTACGCATTTCCGAGGGATTAAAGTGACTTATCTAATTGTCACTGATTAATGTAACATTTTTTCCACCATTGTCCTATGTCCAATATTCCACATATTTTAAAAATAAGCTTTTTAAAATTCATTTTCTACATCATATATTAAAGAGTGGTGTCGATTTTTAATTTAAATAGAAATGTATTGTCAATTGGGGTATCACTAGCTTATTTCAAACCTGATATTTAGGTTGATATTCAAATTTGAAGTCTCATTTTCTTTCTTAATAAAAGCTATCTCATTTAGCTACCAGTCTATGCTTTTGTTGTGTCAACCTGATAATATAAGCAGATAGTTAGAGGTTCTGATTTATGATGGTTTCTTTAAAAATAGCTTTTGTGTAACTCTTCAGTCTAGAGTATTTGCTTGCTTGGTTTCTAACAAAGACTCATTAAAATGAGTGAAACTAATATAAAACTTACCTTGAAACAGTTCCCTTGTTGAACTCTACTCCCAAAGGATTTTCTAATTTGCAATTTATATTTTAGACTTTGACAAAGAAATAAAAAGAAATAACATGTACTGCTCTCTGAAAATATCTGATACTATTTCAGAAGTTAAATAGAGCCATGGTACTTGGATTATTAAGACATTGTGTTTATATCATTTATTTATAAAGGAAGATAATTCACCATGATTTGCCACTGATTCAATGACATTTGGAAAATTATGATTCAGTAAATATTTGTTATTGTCAAATCCTGGGGCAATCTTTGTAGATAGATTGGGACAAAGAGATTTAGTTTTTAAAACCAGGTGACATTTGGACATGTGCATAAAACCTTACATGTTTCATATTAGAAAATATGATCATTTTGATATGAACAAAATAAGCTCTTTGACTATATTTTTGGCTTCTATTTTCTCTCATTTCTCATATAAAGAACAATTTAATTTAAACATAGATTTATAGTCTTCAGTCTGAGGTTTAAGACATGTATAAAATTTCAATAAACAGAATCCTAGCTTCTGGGTTGTATTCTGGGGTTTTTTTTGTTGTTGTTTATTCTGGTTTATTATTTTGGTTATACTCTGGGTTTTTTTGTTTTGTTTTGTTTTGTTTTTTGGGGGTTTTTTTTTTGGTTTATTCTGGTTATTTTTTTATTAAATTAGGGCAAAGATAAGATTAATTCTAATTGTAAAACTTTAAAAAATGTTTGCCTATTTTTCTACTTTAATATACTAAACTTAATTCATTCCTTGTTTCTATGATTTATTGTTTTTTTTATTGTACCTCAGGGTCATCATCTTGAACCTGATTTAAAATTTTCTAAAACTAGATGAAAAAGATGAATTTATGAAAGCAGTGACTCAAGAACTTTGAGAAGCTACTTTATAAACAAACTCCTCAATCAGCTTGTTTTTCCTGGTTATTGGCTTCCTCCTCATAAAAAGTCTAGAAAAAAATTTTTAATCTTATTATCTAAAGATTCTGATTGTTTAGAATTCATTTTATAAAGATTTAGTGAAGAAAAATCTCTAACGTGACTAAAAATGGATATATGGTTAAAAATAGAAATGGCCTAGATTCTTAACTTAATTTTTTAAAAGGCAAGAGATGTGGCTATTTTCACTGTTACTTAGGAAAATAGAAAGATTGGGCACTAGAATTTTCCAATAACTTCTTATTTGCCAACTCCATCTGATTATGGCTCTGTAAATGATTTCATTGTCCAAGGAAGCCATCTAAATCACATCTTGATTAAAAGCCCATATGCAATGAATTGTCTTCCATTTTGGCTTTTGTTTGCCAGTTAATTTGGGAATAACTGTGCAACCCAAACAGAATATGTAAATGACCTTGTACAGCTACCTACTTCCCATGTGCCTTTCCAATGGCTAGAACTGCCCTGAGTACAGTCCATCAAGGCTTTACATACAAAAAATAGTATGACTAGACCTATCACTGAACTAATAGAAGTTTTTGTCCCATGGGTAGCTCAGACCACACGTGTAGTAGAGCAAACGTGCCATCTGGAATTAATTCACTGTTATTGCCTCTTATCAGGACTGCTGAGGATTTTTTTTTTTTTATCAAATATAAATGAATCATAGAACAGACTGATGTATGCTCATTAAACTATAAAAACTTGTTAGGCTATCATCTTACCGTGCAAAATAGAAGTCTAATAGAGGTAAGCTAGATCTTGTGAGCCCATGGTATGAATGTGACGTGTGAAGGGAGAAACAGACTGAAATCTGTCTGCGTTATACCAGGAAATTACATATTCTTCTTAAAGTAAAATAAACACTTGACAAAGCTGTTAATCATCCCTAGTGGAAAGGATTTACAGATTCAATATTAAGATGATGAGCTTCCCACTGGTCTTAGAAGCACTGTAGTCAAATGAATCCATTTTCCTCTGAAATCATTTAGATAAAAATTATATTCGCATTGAAGAATATGAATGGCTTGAATGCTAAAATGTCACTTTAAAAATGCACTGTTCCTTCCGTGGGTTTCTAATAGCTTTCAGTTAATATTTGGTAGGAGAAAAAGACATCCAGATCCAAACCATTTTCTTGAATGAACCTATATTTTCTGTGAAAAAGAGAATGAGACTGGGGATGGCAACAGAGGCAAGTATATACATCCCTCAAATTCACCTTCATATTTATGCATGTAACTCAGCCATAAAAGAGTATGCATTTTTATCTTACAATTACTTCATAAGAGCTCTGTCTCATATTTTAGGAAAAACTGAAATAATCTTTCACTGATAATGTATTTGGAAATTTACCTGCAGTGATATTGTAGCTGGTAACTCCTATAAAAACAAACAATTTTTAGAAGTTACCCATTCCCCAAGAGATTACAGAATTTAGTGATTAAGGATATGTGCAGTACGGTAGAAGGGCATTTGTTTCCTGGGAAACAAGCTAGTACAGTGCCACTGAAGAAATTTGTAAGCATTAAAATATTCTGTAATCAGGCCCCAGGAGAACATATTAAAATTTTTAAAAGGAATAAATATTTGACGTCCTAGCCATTTTCTAAATATTCTTGTAGATGAGGCCTGTTGTCAAGGGGCTATGTTTCAAGGGTGAGAGCAAATGATATAATAGGTGAGCCAAGAACACACATTAACATGGCTAATCCAGGTAGCAGAATGAATGTAGGTAGCAACCTGAGCAACTCAAGTCATTCAGCATCATGAGGTAAGAATGACAACTATAATAAGACAAAGGGAAACTAATTTTAGAATAAAGATTTAGAGAAAGGAATGAAAGGACATAGATTTAAAACAACCCTCTTGAAACCAAAAGGGTGCGATTAAAGAAAAAAAGAAAAGTAACCTAGTCTCAGGTGGCACCCTTAAAGTAGCCAGATTAAAAGGGTTGTCATCTAGGGCGCCTGGGTGGCTCAGTTGTTAAGCGTCTGCCTTCGGCTCAGGTCATGATCCCAGGGTCCTGGGATCGAGCCCCGCATCGGCTTCCCTGCTCAGCAGGAAGCCTGCTTCTCCCTCTCCCACTCCCCCTGCTTGTGTTCCCTCTCTCGCTGTCTCTCTCTGTCAAATAAATAAATAAAATCTTTAAAAAAAAAAAAAGGTTGTCATCTAAATGATGCTACTTGCTAGGTAATTAAAGGTAACTCCAGTTCAAAAAACACGTTTTTGGTGTGCCTAACATGGGACAAAAACTCTCACCACTGAGCTACATTTCTGAGAGGCTTTCTGGACCTCTGTTACTATGAATAAAGGTAAAGAATTTTCGTGGGACCCTATATTACTGGTGGATGGAACTGTAAGGTCAAGGCAAGTGTTTTTGCACTGTCTAGATGCATACTGGGCAGAAAATGGAATAAGTAGTTGGTGGGTGTGAAGCAAGTTAAGTAGGAAGGTCTAAGAGATTTAAAAAGAGATTGTGGATATAAAATATCTACGTGTGCATGAAATATCACAGAAAAGTAAACTTGGCAATTCCGCCATAAAATGACATATAAATACTTACCTTAGGCAAATTAAAACAGTAAATATTGTGGACAAAAATTCTGAATAATTTTTAAAAACTCTAAAATTTAAGTTCTGGTTACCTCAGCTACCATAGAATGTCTAGTGTTCCCTAAGCATCTTTATTGAATATTTGGTTATCAGATTCGGCCTCATATCGTACTTTTGGCAGTCTTCTCTCGACAGGACGGGAAATGGGGTTAAGGCCAGTGGCACGTGAAACTCTAGCTACTTAGGCAGAACTTCAGGGCGAAGCTAGCATGGCACCTGTCTACTCTGGTCCTCTGGCCGCTGGGTAGTGAGATTTATCAAATATATAGGTGAAGGCGCAAAGCCCTGCAGAGTAATAAAAAGAAAAAGTATAGTTCAAAATAGATAGTAAACATTCCCGCATGCATTGAAAACAGTCGTCTCTAGGCACGGGCTTGTTTATTTTAGTTGTAACCATTGCAACACTCGAAACGTGGCTAGTCTGAATGGAGATGTTCTGTAAGTGCAAAGTATAAATCACACCTGATTTAGAAGATGAAATACCAAAAAAAAGAATGTAAGATATCTCATTAATAATTTTATATTGATTGCATGTGGAATGACAATATGGATATTTTTGTATAAATAAAATATAACTTACAAAATGTAGTTTAACTCTTTCTGTTTACTTTTTATATATAATCATGAGAAAATTTAAAATTTCCTATTAGAAGAGGTGTGGGTGATTGGAAAATGAGTGAAGGGGAATGGGAGATACAGGTGTCTAATTACAGGATAAGTCACAGAACTAAAGGGCACAGCAGAAGGACTGTGGTCAGTGATATTGTAATAGCTTTGTATGGGGTGACAGATGGTAATGATACTGGAGCATAACATAATATATAAAGAAGTCTAATCACTATGTAGTACACCTGAAACTAATGTAATATTGTGTGTCAACTATTCTCAAATACGAAAAGTTAAAAATAATAACAAAATTACATACTAACTAGTATTTGTGGTTTTCATCAGATTTCTACTGGATAAGGTGTGTTTGAACTTTAATGGGCAAGGATCCAGTTCGGCTAATGCAATATGCATTGGAGAAAAAAAAAAAAAAGTTTTGAGGCTTGAGTGAGAAGAGTATTATTTTGGTGTCCAATCTGAGTCTGAACCGAAGCTATGTAATTTAAGAGCTACCTGATCATGGATCTTTTATTTAATTTCTCTGAGGTTCAGAGATTTTTAATCTATAAATAAATAATAATAATATTAGAGGCTTAAGGTTATGAAAAATGTACTTAGCACAGTCACTGGTTCATAGAGAGTGCAAGGCAGATTTATTTTTTTTCTTCCAGCACTAGAAAAGAAAAACTGAACTTTGCTCACTCTTCTTCCAATAACTAGCTTCCTGTTGGCAGGCTTATCTGTTAGTGTCTGTCAGCTCCAGTTAATTCAGATGTAAAACTGGTATAGTAATGTAATTGTTTTGAACATTGGTATCAGTACAAATTGATTTTCTGAGTTCTTTTCACTCTAAATATTCAAATATTAAATTACTGTATTCTCAATGACTCAAAATATTAAAAAGAGAAAGAAAAATTCTCCCAGGAATTCTGGGGTTCTTTTCAGGACTTAGAATTTTAAATTAAAAAAAAATTGAAGTTAAACTTCACAAAAAGAATACACTCAGTAGGATTAATATATTTGACATCATTAAAATGGTGACTAATGTATTTTATCTTCAGTCATTTTTTATTCAGATTAAAATACCTACTCTTTAATTTTAAAAGATTTTGTAAAGTGGCACGTTTTCTCCACATTGGAGAAAAATGTTGTCTCTCTTAAAGAAACATAGTTGCACCTCTTTAGGAAGCTGCTTTGGCCTTCCTAAAAGTAAAGATATTTTCTCCAATGAATATTTCCCATTCTTCCATAGCAACCTTGTCCCCACTACTAAAAGCAAAATTTGCCTAATGTCAAGTTTTGTTTGGTCAACGGGCAACTTGTGTTAACAACCAACTTGTACCAACTCTGACCTTTATTTGTAATAGAGATATAGATGTTTCCTTTCAGGTTAAGTGTAGATTGCTCTCCCTTCTTTCTTTTGTAAAGCATTGTTGTCTAAATATGGGGAAAAGAAAATTAAAGCAGTTCACCTGTGTGTGATTCATTTTATTCCCAATTAATGTGGGGAGTGGGGAGTGGCAAGAGATGGTCCCAGGGGAAAAGAAAAATGAAGAAAGGTGACCTGGACCTTGGGCAATCAGACCAGAAGCATTTGCTGGGGACAGACTCCTTACCTATGCAGTGCTTTGAGCAGGGCATCCCTGGTTGAGAATCGCTTATAGCACAAATCCATGTACTTAGGAGGTGATATCCTGGAGAATGTCATGTAAGCTGTTCAACACTAAGATAGGCAGGAGAGATGTTACCTAGCTTAAATGCTCCCTGCTGTGTGAGATAACGAGCATATCTTACAGAGACTTTGTATAACATGTAAATAGGTATGTGTTATATATGTCATATATTATTCTGAGACAGAGAGCACATATCCAGTGTGGAAGAAAAAACTTTGAGGAGCCATACAAATCGTTCCAGACCTCTTCCCACTTTATTTGTGCTTCTTAATTGCTTGAATTTAAAAAACAAAACAAAACACAACACATTAGTAACATTTGATACCAGCTAAGAATCAGATCCCTGGTTTTAGCTCAGAATACATTATGAAGAAACTTGTACTTCCATTATTGCTTTATCTTGTGTATATGAATTAGGAAAATAAAAGTGAACCCTTTCCACAAACTTAATCAGATCAGCATTGGATTTTAATGAGGCCTTATTTCTGCTTTATAACAAAGAGGGCACTATCTCTATTCCCTGGAGGAGAGAAGGTTAAAACAATAGGACTCCACAGCTCTAACCTGAGCCTGTTGTCATGATTGTGTAAAATGAGTTGTGTGCTTCCTTAAATAATCTGCCATGAAATACCATTTTCACACATGTAATTTACTCCTCACTTCAGTACTCATCCAGTGTATGTGATACGTAGTTGCCCTTGGTATGAAAACATTAAAGTGAACACATTTGATTTGGTATTTTCAAATTTTTCAATGTAAAAGAAATTGTAACTAAGATTTAAGATGAAAACCATTACAAAGTAATATGACAGGGCGTCTGGGTGGCTCAGTAGGTTGAGCATCGGGCACTTTTCGATTTTGGTTCAGGTCATGGTTTCCTGGTTGTGAGGTTGAGCTCTGCGTTCAGTGGGGAATCTGCTTGAGATTCTCTCTCCCTCTCCCAGCTCACTCTCTCTCTCTCAAATAAATAAATTAAATAAATAAAAAAAAAAAGGTGGCATGACAAATAAGCGCATACTGAGGGAATATTGTGGTCAGGGGACCAATGCCTAGCTCTACTACTACACTTTTGTCGGCAAAGACTTGTAGGGCAGTGAGTTCTATATTCTCAAAGATCTGCCTGCTTTTGATGGCTATGATTGTGTATCTGGAGTATATGCCCCTTTCTAGAGTATGTTCATAGCTTTTATAAATAGAAATAAAATCCATAATCTAATATGGGTATGGAGCTATATTGCTTGGATGACCAAGAAAGAAGTATTAGGGGTAGTGGGAAAGTAGGAAGAAATAGGACCCATCAGTATGGATCAAGACTGGTACCTAAGAAAAAAAGCCAATAAAGAACAGCTGAAAAAATAGCAATAATAACAAGGAAGGCTTTTTTTTTTTTCCTTCCTTCAGTCTTCTCTTTCTCTCTCGTTCCTCTTTTCCTTCTTTCTTTGTTCCCTTCCTCCTTCCTTCCCTTTCCTCCCTTCTTATCTTCTTAAACTAACAAAATGTAAAAACAGGTTTTGGAACCTAGTGAACTCTTAACCCATTTATTATTTTTTTTTAATCATGGTAAATCCCATTGCCATGTTTGCTTGGATCTGTACAGTCATTGTAGCTCTTCTTTAACAACATATTTTGGATAGTCATTATGTTTTTATATTAATTTTCAAAAGCCTCATTTTGCTCACAAATGCTAGATATAATTCCATCTCTGTGTCTCAACTCTCCCACTCCCTGATTATTATCCCTCTTTACTTGAAATATTTTCTCTCTTCCTTACTCAAATCTTATCCTTCAAGGTCTAATTCAGAATTCTTTTGTACCTTGGGACAGAGTACACTTCAGAAACAAGAATCACTTCTTCTTGGAGTGAGTCTTGGAAACAGATCTTCCATTTGAGTAGTACCATGATACTTCTGGTTTAACAACATTAATATGAGTCCCAGTCCAATAACTCTGGGTTACTCTAAACCCAAGTACATGTGCTTACCAGACCCTGTGCATCCTATATGAACATGGAAAGCACAGAAAGAGTACTGATGGACAGGTTGGTTTTAAATATTACAAAGTAAATTTGATTATATCCTTCCATTACTTAAAACCCTCTATGATCTACCCCTTCCTTCCCAGTGCCAAAAAACAACAAAACCCACAACTTCTTAGAGTGCACCTCAGGGCCCTCCCTGGCCCCAGAGAACTTGTTCTTGCCCACCTCTCTAACCTCATCTTCTACTGTGTTCCCCTTGCTGAGTCTACAACAACTATATTGGCCCTCTCCACCCTGATCTTTGAAAATGCCTGGAAATTTCCATCTCAAGGTCTTAGCCTTTACACTCATTATTCATATGCCTGAAATACTCTTCGCATGGCTTTTTCTCCTCATTTACATCAAATGTTGCCTCTTCGAGGAGCCCTCTCAGAATCAATCTGTATGACATTTCTTCTGTGACTACTATTTATACCATTACTGTTTCATTTGCTTCATATCACTTATCTCTGATATTATCTTTGTTAGTTTTTTTTTTTTTTTTTTTTTTTTTGCCTTTTAATTGCCTGTATCCCCTCGCTAAAATCCAGTGAAGGACCTTAACTTTAATTATGTCAGAAAAACTGGATTCAGCTGCTGATATAGGAAGGAACGGCCAGGATGAAGAAGTGTTGCTGGGTCATGCTCATGGGAACAGAAACAAACAAACAAGAAAAATGAATATGATTTTACTTTTTAAAAAAGTACAAAAATCAGAAACAAGATGGTATTAAAAAGTTTATAGAAAAATGACTTTTACCCCTTGAAAAGTCTTCTAATTTCTTTGTCATCATGGTTCTTTGTCATGTTAAAGGATGTGTCTGCATTCGTTAGCTGTTTTAACAAAATTCTGTAGACTGAATGACTTATAAACAACAGAAATTTCTTTCTCTCAGTTCTGGGTTCTGGGAAGTCCAAGACTAAGATGCTGGTAGATTTGATGTCTGGTGAGGTCCTGTTTCCTGGTTCATAGCCATTTCTCATTGTGTCCTCACATGGCTGAGGAGGCAAGGGAGCTCCCTGGAACCTTTTTTATAAGGTCACTAGTCCTATTCATGAGGACTCTATTCTCATGATCTAATTACCTCCCAAAGGTTCCCACCTCCAGATACTATTACACTGGGGTTTAGGTTTCAACCTATGAATTTTAGGGGGACACAAACATTCAGACTCTAGCAGGGTGTTAGCTGCTTCCTGCAGTTGTTACCACTGTGTTACCCTTGTGTTCTCTGTTTTTGGCTTTTCAGTTATATGGTTAATAATTTCATAGATAGTTAACAATGCTCTACATAAAAATCTCTCTATTAAAATAACTGATTTGATCTCTGTCTCTCCAGTGGACTCTATTCATCAATATCTATATTTACATCTCAAGATGAAGATGGAGATAAAGATATGGAGATTTACATGGATATTTACATATATTTCCTAGTTGGATTGGTTGATATCTAACATCTTTCCTAGAATGTTTTGTTTTTGTTTTTTATAGCTCCTTCAGCTTAGTTAACTGACAGTTGGCATTCAGTTTTAAGTTAGCTTTCTTATAGATAGGAAATAATACTTGTGTTTGGTTTTTCAAACTGTGTTACCCTTAGAATTCCCAAATATGACTACAGACTTAAATTCTAAAAAGAGAGCAATGTTCGTATTTTATATAGTCAGTATTTTGCCCCCACAGGTCACTGAGTACCAACAGACTGGGGGTAGTTGGGTACTAACCCTCACTGAGAAGGCTTTTGTTCTTTTGATATTAAAAAGATGATGTTGGAGTATATGATTCCAGGATTTTAAATTATTTCTTTGAGATTGGTAGCTCAATACATGAACATTACATTCTCATCTCCAGAAAAGATACCCAGCCACAAAAACACATGCTTGCAGGGGGGTAGTAAATAGACTCCTACATTCTGAAGGGATTTTCTAGTGTTATGTCACAATTCCTTTTTAACAGGAAACTCTCCAGAGAGAGGATTTGGGGTAAGTTTAAGGATAGAAAAGGGCTATCTTGCTCGGAGAGCACATAATAAGAACAGTATAGGGGGGCGCCTGGGTGGCTCAGTCGGTTAAGTGACTGCCTTCGGCTCAGGTCATGATCCTGGAGTCTCGGGATCGAGTCCCGCATCGGGCTCCCTGCTCAGCAGGGAGTCTGCTTCTCCCTCTGACCCTCCTCCCTCTCATGCTCTCTCTCATTCTCTCTCTGTCAAATAAATAAATAAAATCTTTGAAAAAAAAAAAGAACAGTATAGGGAAATATTTAAATTCCAAGTGGAGAGAAGTGAATAGTGATAGAAAAGAGATCATTCTGAGTCAAATAATTCAGAAGAAAATGGGAGAAGAGAAAAGAATGGACATGGCGAGAATAAGCCATTGCTTGTTGTCCAAATTTATGGAACACAAAAAAGGAGAATTCTAGTGAAAGTGCAGCTCATATGCGTATGCGTTAGTCTTTTGTTGTTCGATTTGGCTTTTTTTTTTTTTTTTTTTTCTTTTTGCTAAGTGAGATTAATTCTCTAAGTCTATGAAGTACTTTCTTGTGCCTTTGGCTATTTTCCTAATTCAGAGTTATTTTAAGTGAGTGTACTGAGGTTTGAGA
Source organism: Mirounga leonina (assembly GCF_011800145.1). NCBI lineage: Eukaryota > Metazoa > Chordata > Mammalia > Carnivora > Phocidae > Mirounga > Mirounga leonina. The sequence goes on along the minus strand of NW_023270377.1, from coordinate 82,620,181 downwards.
ACAGTTATTTAAGGTAAAAGTTCAACCCCATTCTCTCCAGGGAAAACAGTTTAGATAGATCACTTGGTAATTCAGGAGAAAAAGATTTCTTTTCTTGCTAATTTTGTAGATTTGATTCCCTATGCAGGTTTAACAATTTATTAGGATAAACAAATGCAATTCAGAATTACTCTCAGAAAGAACCTTTAACACGCCAAAGACTCATGATGACAAAAAAAAAAAAAAAAAAAAAAAATTAAAACTAAAAAGGTTGGCAAGGGGTAAAAGCGCTCAAGAAAAAAAAAAAAAATTCCCACAAAGCTTTTTAATGCTGTTGTTTCTGGGTTAAGTACTTTTTAAAAAGTATAAGAAAACTGAGTCAAATTCAATTTTTTCTCAAAATAGAAAATGAGTATATTACCTACTTGGATGCCCAGTGTATGGCTAGGAATCAAATTAATCATTCTCATGAGGATTAAAAAATAACCTCTCTGCCATGCATTTAATTCCTAAATCTCTGATTTAGGACACTGACTTGTGTTTTTAAATGCCCTTAATGACACATCATTTAACTTTTCAGAGATTAACTTAATCTATCTTTTTGTAAAGATGAAAATAGCAAAGAAAGTCATTAGTGTTCAAATTTCAGAGTGTAGTATATCTACCCCAAGGTATGATTATTTCACCAGGGGATTTAAACCAGCAATCAAGGTTGTATTGTATGTAGAGAAGGAATAGCAATGTAACAATTGGGGGAAAAGTAGAAGTTGAGAAATTGGCCTCTGGGTAAAATGTAAGTGGGGAAACAGCATGATTTATTGCCACGTATGTGGTATTAGCGTGTATGTGAGTATAACAAATTAAACTTATGTTTCTACTAATTAGTAAACCAGCAAATGACAGTATCTAGAGAACGAGTCTCTAAGAAAATCTACCTGATAGTTTTGTGGTTTCTAAATTAGCCTTTTAAAGTTTAATGATGATGTCATAGAAGGAACATATTTCAAAGCTTTGGAAATACAATGCAACTTCAGAAACACCACAAGCTTTCTAAGAAATTCTTTGCTCTCTGTAAATAAGTATTTCAAAAGTTCTGTTAGGAAAGCATTTTTGATATTTCTATTTGTTGGCAGAGTATATATTGCTATGTTGCCCCAAAGGACTCATCTATCCCAAAACACTTTTAAATAAAAATTATTGGATTCAAATTAAAATTTGTTTGATGTTTTTGTTGTGAATTACTCCCAATCTACTTTGAAATTTATTTTTCCTTTCAGTTTAACATACCACGTATTTGAGGAAAAAAATGTTTTCTACCTTTTAAATCAAAACTTTGGATTGCATTACAGGAAAAACAAATCTTGTAACAGAGGCAAAGTAAGGTTGAATAGCAAATAAATTAGATTCAGCCCTGAGATAACAGAAATAGCTGTAATCAGAAGATATGTTTTATTATTACAGATGGAGATAATGGTGAGAAAAGTGTGGGAGAACGCCTAAGGCTTATTTTAAGACAAATGTAACAATATATTACCTACATGGCTTATTTTCACATATGTATTTTTTAAAAGTGCCTTTTTCTGGAATTTATTTTAAGCAAATTTCATCATTACAGAAGTAAGATTAAAACTGACAAGCACAGTTGAGTGCTTTTGATGTAGAATATCCATAAGGCCATATGCTCTCTACAGAGGGATAATCAAACCAAATACAGCTTAATTCCTGCCTTCAAGAAGCTTATAATCTTTTCTGAAAATAGTATGCACTCGAGAAAAAAAAATTGAGGTATAGTTAGTATCAAATGATTCAGTAACAGATTTATAAATTAAAGAAGAACAAATACTAAAAAAATAATAAACATACTTATTGGACACTGAGGAATCAAGTCTGTGAAGTATTTCAGGGAGAATGAATACTGAGTTTTAATAGAAAATAGTTGGGAGTATATTATAGAATAAAGGAAAAAAGAAGGGTAGCTGGAGATTTTTTTATTTGAATTTTTGATTCTGACTCAGGGTAATTAAATTTGACAAAAGATCTGAACTCATGGCCTAATTTAGAAAATTTTTATAACATTTCTAGATCTTACTTTTCTCATGTATTAAATGAAACATATCATATACACATACATACATATACACACATAGCATTAGTCAGGGAAACAAAATCAATAGGAGGCATTTATCTATCTATCATCTATCATCTATCTATCTATTAATGAGGAATTGAGTCATGTGACCATGGAGGCAGAGAAATCCCATGATCTGCCATCTGCAAGCTGGAGACCCAGGAAAGATAAGGATGTAACTCAGCCCCAGTCTAGTGGCCTGAGAACCAGGGGAAGAAATGAGGTGAATTCCAGAGGAGAGTAGGAAGAGGTGAAATGGGTGAGGCAAGAAGAGAAGGGATGAATTCCTCCTCACTCCACCTTTTCTTCTATTCAGGCCTACAACAGATTAGATTACATCCGGCCATGTTGGGGAGCGCAATCTACTTTACTGAATCCACCAAGTCAAATGCTAATCTCATCCAGAAACACACTCACAGACACACCCAGAAACGTTTAATCTAGTTACTTTGTAGCCCACTGAAGTTGACAGGTAAAATTAGCCACTGGATTTAGTGTTCTCAGATAAAATACTTTAGATTTTTTGTTTTAAAGATTTATTTATTTATTTGAGAGAGAGAGAGAGAGAGAGAGAGAGCAGCGCTAGTGGGAGGAGGGCCAGAGGGAGAGGGAGAGAGAGAGAGAATCCTGGAGCCGACTCTGGGCTGAGTGGGGAGCCCAACATGGGGCTTGATCCCAGGACCCTGAGATCATGACCTGAACCAAGATCAAGAGTTGGTCTCTTGACTGACTAAGCCACTCAGGCGCCCCTAAAATAAAAGATTTTTATTTGCAAGTCTGGCAATCCTGACTGTGATGTGGTTTTGGAATATAGGTGAGGTTCAGTGGAGTGAGGTCCGGAGCCCACGACCAAGAAAGAATTCTTGAGACGTCTTTGGTGGAAAATGGTGGTTTATTAAAGCACGGGGACAGGACCCGTGGGCAGAGAGCTGCTGCACCGGGGTCTTGAGGAGTGGTGATAATATACTCTGGAGTTAGGGTTACGTAAGGAAAAGGGAGGTTTCACAAGAACTTCCATTTGCTAAAGAGGACTGACCTACAAGATACCTACAAGATAACCGGAGGCCTTGCCATTGTCAAGTTAAGGTTGTTTTCCCCTCTAGCAAGGTATTAACATTTAGTTGGGAGATTCCTGGAAGAATGTCACACATGTCCCACCCAAGAGTGGGGAGTAGAGGGAGGTTGCAGGGTGTTAGTTTATGCTTTATCTTCAGCTAGCCTTCTGCTCCCTCATCCACTGGACTAGATTTCTCTTCATTGATTTCACAGAAGTCTAAAGGAACTGTGCTTGAAACCTTACCAGTTCCTTTAAAATGATGTTCAAAAATCTTAATTTAAAAAAAAAAAAGTTTATGAAGTGAGAAATGTTATATTCTCCTACCAAGTTATGATAACAAAAGCAGAGTGAAGAAATTCAGCTGAAAGGTGTATAGAACAGATGGTAAAGTCTATGCATCTATAGTAATAATACTAGTTTTATGGCTTTTTCAATTCGTGCAGATGAGAAAGCCAGTATTAGAACTCATAGGATATTATATGATTGACCACGCATGCTTCTGTATGTGTATGGGTCTCTACCTAACAGTGGAGTTTTCAATGTTGTTGCTATAGAATGTGTTTGTGCCCTAATAGCTGTTTAATCACCTGGAGCTGAAACTTACGGAACACTCTGCAAGGAGCACATACTTATTTTTTTAAGTAGTGTCTCATTTTGGTGCCAGAATCTTCCTCTTTCCTTTGGGAATAGATCACAGCCCTTTTAATTATTTAATATGCCTTTTATTATCATACATAAAAATTTATTTTTTTATTGGCGCACAGTTCTATGAATTTTAATGGGAGTATCAATGTATTTAACCACCAAAACAATCAGGGCACAGAGCAGTTCTAACAGTCCCCCAGACTCCCTCATCCTTTCTTTAATAGTCAAACTCAATTCCATTTCCCCCAATTCCCACCCAACCCCTAGCACCACTGATCTGTTCTCTCTATAGCTCCATAGTTTGGCCTTTTGAAGGATGGAATCAGATAGTATGTAACATTTTGAGATTGGCATCCTTCAGTCAAAATACTGACTTTGAGAGTCACCCTAGTTTTTGTATCAGTGGTTTTTTTCCTTTGCATTGCCTGACTGCGCCATAGTTTGTTTATCCATTCACCTGATGAAAGATATTTGGTTTTTTCCAGTTTAGGGTGATTATGAATAGAGCCACTATACATATTTGTTTACAGTTTTTTGTGGGTACATAAGTTTTTATTTCTCTAGGGCAAGTAACTAGAGTGGGTTTTTGTGGGTCTTACCATAAGTGAATGTTTACTGTCAAACCATTTTCCCGGGCATTTCCTGGAAAGCATTTTCCTTTCCCATTAGCAATATATGAGTTCTGGTTTCTCTGCATCCTTGCCAGCACTCGATATTACCAGTATTTTTTTTAATTGTCATTCTAATAGGTGTGTATCTGTATCTTATTGTGGTTTTGATTTGCATTTTCCTAATGACCAATAATATTGAATATCTTTTTATTTATGTATTTTTTTATTTGCATATTCTCTTTGCTAAAGTGCCTGTTGAAGTATCTTGCCCAGGTTTGTTTGTTTTTTTTTTCTTTTTAAGATTTTATTTATTTGAGAGAGACAGAGCACAAGCAGGGGGAGATGGAAGAGCAGAGGAAGAAGGAGAGGCAGAAGCAGACTCCTCGCTGAGCAGGGAGCCCGATGCGGGGTTCCATCCCAGGACCCTGAGATCATGACCTGAACCAAAGGCAGACACTTAACTGACTGAGCTACCCAGGTACCCCTCTTGCCCAGTTTTTAATTGACTTGTTTGTGTTCCTACAGTTGAACTTTACTATTATGAATAAAAGTCCTTTGGTGAATATGTGATTTGTAAATATTTTCTTCCAGTCTATTGTTTATGTTTTCATTCATTAAGCAGTATTTTATATGTACATATTGTATATGTATATCTATCTATCTATCTATCTATCTATCTATCTATCTATCTATCTATCTATATATATATAACCAAGAGTTATATATAACTCTATCTGAAATTGTTTTGGGATTCTAAATAGAATTGCATTAAATCTATAAATTACTCGAGGAAAATTGACATTAATACTATGTCGACTCTTCCAATCCATTAATATTATATATCTCTCAATTCATTTAACTCTTATTTGATTTATTTCAAGATTTATAGTTTCCAGCCACAGATCCTGTATATATTTGTTACATTGATAAATTAATATTACTAATTTGGGCATTGATAATTTAATTTGGGTTTCAATTATACCTTTTGCTTCATTTAATTCTTTAATGAATTTTATACATATACATTTCTATGTATGATAATAAAAGAAATGTACTTGATTTTTGTTGTTGATCTTTTATCCTGCAAAGATGTTAATTCGTTTATTAGCTCTAGGAATATTTTTGTGGTTTTCATGGAATTTGACATGTAGACCATTATGTTGCCTATGAATAAGAATAGGTTTACTCTTTCCTTCTAATCATGAGGCCTTTTTATTTCTTTCAACACCAGCTGGGACTTCCAGTATGCTGTTGAATAGGAGTAGACAGAGTGGAGAACATCTTTGCCTGTTCCTGATCTTAGCAAGGAGGCATTCATCTTTAAACAAGATGTTACCTGTGAGTTTTTGTAGATGTCCTTTATCAAATTCAGGATTCTCTTCCATTCTTTTTTTTTTTTTTTTTAAAGATTTATTTATTTGACAGAGAGAGACACAGCGAGAGAGGGAACACAAGCAGGGGGAGGGGGAGAGGGAGAAGCAGGCTTCCCGCAGAGCAGGGAGCCCAATGCGGGGCTCAATCCCAAGACCCTGAGATCATGACCTGAGCCGAAGGCAGACGCTTAACGACTGAGCCACCCAGGTGCCCCGATTCTCTTCCATTCTTAATTGACTGAGAGTTTTTATCATAAAAGGATAATTAATTTTAAAAATATTTTACCTGCACCAATCTATATGATCATTTGGGCTTTCTAATTTAGATTATTACTATGGTGGATTACATTGATTGTCTGAGAATTTAACCAGCCTTGAATTTCCAGGATAAACTTCATTTGGTCGGCAGGCAGAGGGAGAAGCAGACTCTCCGCCTAGCAGGGAGCCCGATGTGGGTCTCGATCCCAGGACTCTGGGATCATGACCCGAGCCCAGGCAGGTGCTTAATGGACTGAGGCCACCCAGGAATCCCTGTTTTTGTTTTTTTTGTTTTTTTTGTTTTTTTTAACAGTTTTATCTGATTTGGGTATCAGGGTAATGAAACTTCATAAAATAAGTTGGGAAATGTTCTTTCTTTTATTTTCTGGAAGACGTTGTGTAGAATTTGTGTTACTTCTTTTTAAAAATCTGTTCAGATTTATCAGCAAAATTTTTTAGGCCTGGTGATAGCTGTTTCTGGAAAGTTTTAATGTATAAATACAATTTCTGTAATAGTTCTGGAAATACTATGATTACCTATTTCATATTGTGTGAGTTTTTGGTAAATTGTGTTTCTTGAGAAATCAGTAAATCTTATACTAAGTTGGTGTATTTATATCTTTAAAGTTTTTCACAGTAGTTTCTTATGTTCCTTTAACATCTGTGGAAATAGTAGTGATGTCATCTCTTTAATTTTTGATATAGGTAAATTGTATCTTTTCTCTTTTTTCACAGTCAATATTGCTAGAGATTTATTTTTTTTAAGAGGTAGGTTTTATCTTTATTATTTGCTTAATCTGCTTAATTTATGTTTGCTTTGTTTCTCTTTTTTTTTTTAACATGGAAGCCTAGATAATTAACATGAAATCAATGTTCTTTTTATAAAGAAAATATTCACTACTACAAATTTCCTTCCAAACTTTGTTTGATCAGCATCACAAAAAAATTTTCTGTTATTTTTCCATATTCTTTTAGTTCAAAATAGTTTTAATTTTTCTTTGGATTTCTCTTTAACCCATGGATATTTTTATTTTTTTAGTTACTCAAGACAAGGCTCATCTTTGTTAATTCTACATACATATTTGTAAATATGTGTGTGTGTGCGTGTGTGTCTGTCTATTCTACTGTTGAAAAGAAAAATCTATAAATGTTTATTAGATACAGTTGGTTGATGGTTCAGTTCTTATGCATCCTTTGCTGAGTTTCTATTTACTATTTTTATCTGTTGCTGAGAGAGGAATTGTTATGGGTTCAGTTGTATTCCACCAAAATGCTATGTTGGATTCCTAACCCCCAGTGCTACAGAACATGATATTATTCAGAAACAGGGTCACGGTAGATGTAACTAATTCTGATGATGTCATACTGGATAGGGTGAGACCCTAATCCAATATGAATAGTATTCTTATAAAAGGAGAAATTTGGACAGACGCATACACAGAGAGAATGCCATGTGAAGAGACTGAAAGCCAAGGGATGTCAAAGATTGCCAGCAAATTCATAGAGGCTTAAAAAAGAGGCATGAACCAAATTCTCCCTCATAGTCAAGAGAAGGAAGCAAACCTGCTGACACCTTGGTCTTAGACTTCTTTATTCCAGAATTGTGAGACAATACATTTTTGTTGTTTAAATCACCCAATTTGTGGTACTTTGTTATGGTAACCCTAGGAAAATAATACAGAAGTGTTGATGTCTTTAACGATAATTATAGATATCTATCTCTTCTTTCAGTTCTGTAAGTCATTGTTTCATGTATTTTGAAGGTCTGTTGTTACAAATATACACATTTAGAATTGCTTTATCTTCTTAGTGAATTAACCCTGGTCATCTGTAAGTGTTGAATTACTTCTCACTTGTTGTTTTCAAAGTTCTCTCTTCGTCTTCGTCTTTCAGCAGTTTGATTTGGTATGTCTTCACTTCCTGCTTGAGCGGAGCCTCAAGTTTAACTCAAAGTGAGGGCTTAGGGCCTTCTCAGATATTTTCTGCAGATGCATTTAGACCTGAGCATGTACTCCTATGCTTGCACATGGTCTTCTAGGTTCCCAGTAATATCTTGGAGCTACAAAGCCACTGTGGTCATCTCATTGTCCAGCTTTTTCTTTAAAGCTTTTTTGGGTAGCCTGTCCTGTGCTCCTACTGTTATCCACTTCCTCAGGCAGCCATGCATTCCATCAATTGCTTCTAATTGCTTTCAACAAATGCCCCTGGAAAAAAGGCTGTTCACACTAGGAGATCTGAGTCAGGTCAAATTAAAACAACCTTGCAAATGGAGACTTCCGGTATCACCTGACAGGTCAAATTATGACATTTTCTGGGAATGAGGTGTGGAAAGAGCTCCAGCCCATTTCTCCCTACTCAGTGTTTGCCAGGATGCTGTTTTCATTGTGATTGCCACTGTCAGTTTTCAAGACAACCGCCAAGCTGGAGAGAGGTGATTGGGAATAGGACAAGTTAAAATATCACAAAGCTTGCTAATCTTAATGAGATTCAGCCATTTTTTCTTAAATAAATACCCCCTGGGTTGCTATAGCTTTTGGCTAATTTCTAGCATTCTGAAAAGTTAATTTTTACAGTTTTGTCACTTTTCTCATTGCTTTTATGAAGTACATAATTTTTGGAGGTGTTTATTCTGCCATTTTTACTGATGTCACCTCCAGCTTTTTTAAATTAATATTTGCATAGTATAATTTCATCCATGATTTTATGTTTACCCAACTTATATCCTTATATTTAAAGTAAATTTGATGTAGATTGCAAACATTTAACCCATTACTTTTAATCCATTCTGACAATCTGTGTCTTTTAATTGGTTTGTTTAGAACATTTACATTTATTATTAATATATTTGAAATTAAACCTACCATTTTATTATTTGTTTTCTAAATGTTCCCTCTGTATTCTGAAACTTTTTCCCCATTTCTTGTGTTTTTACATGTTACTTAAACATTATATAGGATTGCAATTTATCTTCTTTTTTTTTTTTTTTTTTTACTGTTTCTTTGTATATTTGCATCTATGTGGGTAAGTGTGGAGTTCTACACTCACCTCAAATTGAATATAGAAAACTTATCACAATATATAGATGTCTTTTTCCCTGTCCCTTCATGTTATAATTACACACACACACACACACACACACACTATCAATGGTCAAATGTCTTATTAAAAATTTAAGAGAAAAACAATATATTATATTATCTGGAATCTTACTATTTGTGAGACTTGTTTTCTACTTGCTGTTCCAGACATTCTTCTGTTACCATTTTCCTTCTGTATAAAGATGTTTCTTTACCAATACTTTAAGCGCAGGCTTAGCCTCCTTTATCTGAGAATGGTTTTATTTTATCTTCCTTCATGAATAATATTTTTGCTGGCTATAGAATGCTCAGTTGACAGTTGGGTTTTGTTTTTAGCACTTTAAAAATATTGTTTCACTTCTTTTTGCCCCTCTTGATTTCTTTTTTTTTTTTTTTAAGATTTTATTTATTTATTTGACAGAATGAGATAGAGAGAGAACACAAGCGGGGGCAGAGGGAGAGGGAGGAGCAAGCTCCCCAGGGAGCAGAGAGCCTAATGCAGGGCTGGATCCCAGGACCCTGGGATCATAACCTGAGCTAAAGGCAGACGCTTACTCCACTGAACCACCCAGGTGCCCCGACACTCTTGATTTCTAATGAGAAACCCATAATTATGTGTATTGTTGTTCCCCTTATGGATAATGTCATTTTTCTCTGATTACTGTCAATATTTTTTGTTTGTCTTCAGTTTTAACAGTTTTATTATGTTTCTGGGAATATATCTTTTTGTCTTTGTCCTGTTTAGGCTTTCATTAGCTTCTGCTATCTGTAGCTTTAAATCTTGTGCCAAACTTTGGAATAGTTAACCATTATTTCTTTAAATGATTTGTTAGCATCACATTCTTTTTTTTTTTTTTTCCCCTCTTTTCTGGGATTCTGATGACATGAATATCAGATCTTTCAGGAATTGTTCAATTTTTTCCATGATTTTTTTTTTTTCATTTGTTCATACTAGGTAATTTCTACTGATCCATCATCATGTTCACTGGGTCATCTCTAATTCATTCAGATATTTATATATCTTATTTATTTATTTATTTATTTATTTCTGAGGTTTTCTATTTTCCCATTGATTTTAAGATATTTGCAATTGGAGTTTGTTGGAGTACTTTTATAATAGTCCTTTTAAAACTTTTGTAGCTTAATTCCAAACTTTGTTTCATTTTACCATTGGTATCTGTTAATTTTTTCCCGTATGAGTGAAGATTGTCCTGGTTTTCCGCATGCCAACTTATTTGGGATTATATCTGGATCTTTCAAATATTGTTACAAGTCTCTGAAGCTTGTTTAAATCCTGTGGAGAATACTGATTTTTTTTTTTTTCTTTAAAGAAGTTGCTATGGTTAGTTTAAGGCTACAAGTTCCATACTGTCTTCTATAGGCAGTGGTTCCAATTTCAGTATAGTTTTCAAATCTTTTCAAATTCTGTTTGGAGTTGTCTCAAGTGTCTGCCACCCATTGGACAGTCTGGGCCCAGCTCTGGTCTGTTAATTGACTTCTCACATATTTTTTTATGCTGATTAGAATTAGATTCACTTATGTTCAGCTTGGAGGTGAGCCCAAGGGTTTATAAAGAATTTTACAGTATTCCTTCTCTGAGCTCCTGCCTCATCGTGATCTCCTCAATACTCTCTAGGTGTCTAGGGTCCCCTGTTTGATCCTCTGACCAGTAATCTGGGGATTTGATAGCTCTGTTCTACTGTGCCCATTCAGGGCTGTACCCACATCTGGGTCCAAGAGGCAAGAGGAGAGACAGAGAGAAAGAAAAAAAACAAAAAACAAAAAAAAAAACACGTCAGAGGTGTGCTACCTCCTTGGGATCACAGCTCCCTTAATCAGAGAAGAAGATTCTCCTCCTTCTGAGTTGTGGCCCCACTGGGCCTCCCTCACTGCCATTGTCATGATTGGATTGATTTGGGCTGGTACACAATAGAATGATTTTTTTTTTTAATGGAAGAAAGAAAAGACAAAAGAAAGCTGAGGGATATCTACACTCTTCTGCGTGTTAGGCAACCCCTTTCCTACTTTTCAAACCAGAACCACAAGCCTTCTCCTAGAGCTTCTCCCTGTCTACAGTCTAGTGCTCACTTCTGGCTTTGACTGAATTAAGATCAGGTTGGGGGATACCAGAGGAAAAAAAATGAAATGGTAAATTCACTGTTAGTTCTTTGATATTTCAATTTTCCCCCTAATCTTCCCAGTACTCTTTACTTTGTAGAATTACCAATAGCGGTTCCATACATTCAGATTTTATAGTTTGTCTATGTCACATTCAGGGTATCCACAGCACCTTACCTAGAACAAGAACCCGAATAGACTCCACTTTAGTGCAGTTGTATAATCCTTAAGTATTTACTGAGAGACAACAGAATGATTTTTATGTACATGAGTTTCTAAGCCAGATTGCCCTAGTTCAAATGCTAAGTCTGCCACTTACTAGCTCTGGACCATGTACAGATTATTTGAACTCTTTCTGCCTGTTTTCTTATCTTTTTAAAGGCAACAATGATAATAATGATATTTCCCTTTCAGTTAGTCATTTAGTTAATATATATGAATGCTTAGAATAGTTCTTTACACATAGGGAGCATCATAGAAGCATTGCTATTATAATTTTGAATAAAAATACAGTTTTGGTACAATCTTTGTTGTACAATCTCAATACTACTAATTAATAGTAGAAATATTAGGATATATGATAAATTGCTTTGTTCATTTCAGACTTTGTAAAAATGTGGATTATCACTTTCTAGTTTAGGTTGCCACTTACCCTTTTATCCTCATTCTTTCTTTCAGTACATGTTATCAGATTGTCCTGTGAAGATGCAGTGTTCATGACCTGGTCTGACCACTGTAGCAATTAAATCACAAAATCAGAAAGCTAATTTCATAGCACTTTGAGAGGGTTATTAATTGTTGATACATATATTTTGGAGCTAGTCAAATATTGGGCAAAGGGCATAGGCTGATAGTCATGCATCAGCCAGGATTTAAAGGGAAACTTAAAACCAAGCTTCCTCAAGATGAAGATAACAATCAGATGACTGCTGCTGTAACAGACCATCTCTCACTACTCTGGGTAGGTCACTAAGAGCATGCTTTAGAGGTTGCAGAGAATTATTACCGGATTTTTTCCCAATAATATCAAAAAAAACCTTAAAGCTAAAAATCAAAATGGAACACACTTCTGTTTTTGATGCCTAGACAAAACAAGAACGTAGCATAATTTCATTTGAAGGATATTCTTAATGATGTCTAGCCTAGAGGAAAGTTTATAGTGGTCTTAGAAAGTTTATAGACTCTGATCAAAAGTCAGACCCTCTGTGTGTATGTGTACATATGTATATATGTGTGTGTGTTATTATTAGTTGAATGTGTGTGTCAATGTTTGTTATGGGACAGTTTGCTGTCCAATGAGATGAAATGGATTAAAAATAACTGTTTATGTACTTTCTTAAGATTAAAGGAACTTTAATATATAAGAACAATGTTCCAGGCAATAGCTACGAGATATTTCTAATAAAAGGCATAATTATGTGTTCTATACCTGAAATGCCAGTTTTCTAGTAACCACTATATATATAAACATTGTAAAATGAGGTTATGAGTGGTTAACAATCATTAAATCGTATAATATATCAATAAATTTGATACCAAAAGTTTTAATTTAAAATAGGAAACAAACAAAAAAATAACCTTTGGATTTATGTGTTTGAAAAATGGACCCAAACTGGCTTAAGCAGAAAGGAAATTTTGGTTCTCATGCAACAGAACATCCAGAGGCAAGGCTGATTTTTGGCATGGCCAGAATCAGAGCTTCATGATATTAAGGCTAGAGTACTTTTATTCTTGGCCTTTGTCTGGAAGTCTCAGGCTCTGTATGGAAGAAGCAGTGGGTACCAAGAAGGTGGGGTGGAGGAAGGGGGCACAAGAGGAGCTGTCTACCCTCCGTGGGAAGATTATTCTATCTTTGCTATTGTTCAGAATTGCTGGCAAACTGTGATAATAAGAAACACTCTTTTAGTAGGTTTTAGTATTAATTTTAAGTCTCTACATACAATGCATACCCCACTGACGGGATACAGGGTCCAACTACTGCCCTCATCATTCCCACATTATGTGGAAGGGAGATGAGGGATGGCAGCAATTCCATCCTCTATATTCTTTCAGGAAGAAAGACACCTGCTTCCCTCCCAGGCATCTCAGAAAACTCCCCACTGTCTTGATCCCACTGGCGTGGAACCTACACATCTTTGAACCAATGTCTGTGGGTGGGGAATGCTCCTCAGTGATCAGCTTAAGCCAATTAGGATATATGCTAACTCTATCCATACCATAGTAGTAAGAATAAGCAAGGGGTGCCTTCCCAAAGGATATTTAGTGCTGTCTTTTACCCAAAGAAAGATGGATGGATGCTGGACAGTTTAGTAAATTTTCCTTTGATTTCTTTACATACTTTATCCATGTGATGATTTGTTAGAAAGGTGGAAGTGTTGATTATTACATGTGGCTAGTGTTGCAAGGTGGAATTTTTGACCCTCCTTCATTTTAGCTCTCTTTCATACCATGACATACACTAGAGGATCACTCATTTGAACCGCACTTCTGTCAACAGAAACAGAGACAAAATAACCCAGTTGTCAGAACATGTGTCAATTATTACATCGATCTATGCTAACTCTATGAGTAACTTTGTTCATTTCAGACTTCGTAAAAATGTAGATTATCGCTTTCTAGTTTAGGTTGCCACTTACCCTTTTATCCTCATTCTTTCTTTCAGTACATTTTATCAGATTGTCCTGTGAAGATGCAGTGTTCATGACCTGGTCTGACCACTGTAGCAATTAAATCACAAAATCAGAAAGCTGATATGCATAGAATTTTAAGTGAGGTCCATGTTTGCATCTGTATTTTTTAATTTTTTTGATCTTCTGTTCCCTGTTTATTTGTCTTGACAGGTTGAATAGGCAACCATAAAACACAGTTGAATACATCCTTGAGAAGTAATGACACGACTGACATTAGCCTTTTGTATGTATACTGTCAAGGTATCCATTTTTTCTATATGGGTTTCTGCAGAAAAAAACAATGGAATTGTATAGTATTTACCATTTTACCACTTGGTTAATTCTAGCAAGACTGATTTGCTAGTTATGGACTGTATTACAAATTGACAAACTATTGTCAACGGATAAAATCTACCCCACTGATTATTTTTGTAAATCAGGTTTTATTGAAACATAGCCCCTTCATTTGCTCATTGTCTATGGCTGCTTGTCAATGGCTTGGAAAGTCTAAACTACCTACAGTCTGGCCTTTTACAGAAAAAGTTTTCCAACACCTTGGCTATACCAATGGCTTACATTTATTAAGCACTTGCCATTTGCCAGGCACTGAGGTAAAAGCCTTACTCCAATCATTCTAGAGATTAAAAAAAAAAAAAAAATGAATTAGAGGGATAAATAAGTTAGTGCAGTGTCAGATAATCAGCATGCACAGAGAGATGACTGGAAACCAGATTTTTTTTTTTTTAAACAATTCACTGAGCTATGACTTCTTCACATTCTGAAAGTTTTCTAATTTCTACTAAGTGCAGGAATAAGATAACGAACTCAGGAAGTGTGGAGTAAGGTGAAGAGCTTTTGAATTGGGGAAACAGAAACTGAGGCTCTAGGCTGGGTCTTGCCATTCATTAGCTCTAAGGATAAAGAAATCACTTCAAATTTCCTGTCATCAGCTTTTCCCTCGATGAAAAGAGGCAGTACTCTGAGGTGACCACCGAGGCCTCTTTCAGTTCTAGATATCGAAGATGCTAAACTAACAAAAAGAAAAAGCACTCTCCTATTTCTACAGAATAAAGTAGATTTAATACAATCTAAACAAAATTAGCTTAGGGCACCTGGGTGGCTCAGTAGGTTAAGCATCTGCCTTCAAGGTCATGATCCCAGGGACCTGGGATTGAGCCCCATGTCCGGCTCCCTGATCAGTGGGGGGAAGCCTGCTTCTCCCTCTCCCCACGGCTTGTGCTCACTCTCGCTATCTCTCTCTCAATCTGATAAGTAAATAAAATCTCTAAAAAAATTTAAAAAGTAAACAAACAAAATTAGCTCAAAAAAAGTCTATATGAAGGAAATAATTACATCCCCAGAAAGAATATTAACTAAAATTTAACAGGTTTGTTATGGATATTGATTGTTTTGTAAGTTGACATAAAAACAGATCTGAACAATTGATTTGGGGACAAAACTAAGGCCAATGTTAAAATCATATAGTGTAAATATTTAATAAAAATTGTTCTTTCCACCTGTAGTCCTCTACCCTTACTGGATTCTACATATGATCATAGATATTTGTTTACATTTTAAAATCATATAACATGAAAAATTCAGTTAGTTGCCTACAAGGTTAAATTAGAAAATGAAACTCCTTCTTAAAATAATGGCATGTAATTCCTGCAGACATCACTGAAAATGCAAACTCCTCCAGTTTAGCTCCCTAAGTTTCAGGGAAGTCTGTGCAACTATAGAAGAGCACATTTTTCATACAACGTAAACTGGTCTTTTCTTTTGAGGAGCATGAAGAAGTTTGCCCCCACAACACCCACATTTCCTCTTAAAGCTTCTCATACCCTATAGCTAACTGCAATAAATGTTGAGTAGAATTGTCATCACAGAGAGTAACCAACTAATGCCGAGGGCCCCGAATTAGAGGAGTTTGACATATGTATTTGTCTTAATTTATCAAAGGCTACGTATACAGATGAGAGAAACCACAGGGTTTTAAAGGAACATGAGTCTCTCTGTGGCATAAGAAAATCTATAAGTTAATCAGACTGGAATAAACATCCCTATGTCAGTGATATAAAGGGGAGATGTTAAATGACAACTTTAAAGACAGTGACAGTATTAGGGAACCAGCCCTCCTGCTGCTTGCACACCAAATTGGCACTCTGAAATTTACAGAGCTCCTTCAGTGGAGTGTGGTTAAGGTTCATACATGCAGAGAGATGACACATTTTATTTCTAAGACATAAACATTTGTGTGTATGTGTGTGCATACATCACACATGTGCCTTCTTGTGTAGATGAATGAGCCATCTATTTTTCATACATACAGGACTCAAGAGACACATGTTTTAGAAATCTAGAAAGGTAGGGGTGCTTGAGTGGCTCAGCTGGTTAAGCCTATTGATTTTGGCTCAGGCCATGATCTCAGGGAGGTGAGATTGAGCCCCTCATTGGGCTCTGCACTCAGTGGGGAGTCTGCTTGAGATTCTCTCCCTTTGCTGCATCCCCTGCTCACACTCTCCCTCTCTCTCTCAAATACATAAATACACCTTTTGAGATTTTATTTATTTATTGGAGAGAGAGCGCATGAGACCGAGAGAGAGAGAGAGAGAGAGAGAGAGAGAGCAAGCACGGGCAGAGGGAGAGGGAGAAACAGACTCCCCGCTAAGCAGGGAGCCCTATGCAGGCTCGATCCCAGGACCCCTGGATCACGACCTGAGCCAAAGGCAGATGCTTAACTGACTGAGTCACCCAGGCGCCCCAAATAAATAAATCTTTAATAAAATAAAATAAAAATCAGGAATCTAGAAAGGTAAAGCTGAAAAATGTCTGTGCAAGTTAGTCATTCTCCTCAACCCAGCTTAACTTCACCACACAGAAAGCATCATAGAAACTCCTAGCAAGAAAAGACTTGCTGGCCATATTGTTTGGTAAAAGCCGGCTCCTTATCTCTAATCAGCCTGTATAATTATTTAAAAAATTTTGATTTATTCAAAAAAATACTAACATTTTTTTTAGTATAGTGGCAGTTGTACATGTTTGTGTGGCATGGGTGGTGTGTGTGCGTGTGTTTGTGTGTATATAGTTAAGGGACACACGGAATCACAGTGTAGTGGCTGAGATCTGAGCAACGTATGCAGCACAGGTCAAATGACAGGACTGGAAATAAACGAAAATTCTGAAGTAATCAATGTGTTGTTCCCTGACTCAATGTTTGTGTGTGTGTATCAATTGTCTTAGTTGATACTATTTTATCAATCTACTATTAAGTCTCTTAATAGTAAGAATACTATCTTGCAAGTACTGTTCTTCAAAAGAAGTATTATTTTCTAAGACTTCTAATGAACATTTATTTTTAGAAAGGATTTTATTTGTTCAAACTTGTGAAACATTTATATAATAAATCATCAAAAGATGTAAAATTACATCATCTGGGTACATTTATGTTCATGAATATAATGTGACTTTTTTCACTTCACATAGGTCTGTGCTGCTGTCAACCCCAACCTTTCAAAGTGACATTTTCATTTAGAATCTTATCATTCTATAATTATTACTTTTCAGAACTCCCAGGGAGTGAACAAAAGCTTCCTCTTTGTATTTCCATTGTTATGTTTCTTTGAAGAACAAATTAAATTTCAACTCCAGCCAAAATAAACTTCTAAATGGCAAAAATAAATCTAGAATTATGTGAAAAAGAAAATCTCGGCAAAGCTTGACTCTGGCTATCATAAGTTCAGGTGTATTTAAGATAATTTACTACCATGTTTTCTTTTCTTTGTGCAAGGCTGTGGCGCCATATACTCTCTTTGTAGTAGGGAAGGGAGGAAAGAGCTAAGGTCTGAAAAACATTACTACAGAATGAGCTGAGGAAACTAGTTAGTATATCATTCTATCCTGTCCTGAGAACAAAGACACAAAGCTGAATTTTCTTTCCCAGCCCAACTCCCATCTATCTCTTTTACGTATCCTTTCCCTCTTAACGTCAATGATATGAGGGTGCATAGGAGTCTATAGTCTGAATCTGTATGGTTAACTGCATTAGCTCAATGTACCAATAAAAAAATTAACAACCCCCTTGGTGTTTGGGGCCATTTACCTAATCTTCTCCCCCAGGTATCTTGACCCTATGGAAGCAAAACAGACAATTTCATTTGCCATACAGGGTTGATATGCCAAATGGACTTCAGTGCTTTAAATTTATTAAAGTCGTGATTTGACTTTCACACAAAGTGACTCAGTAAGCTCACTTGGCTCTGTCCCTGCAAGTTGCCATATTTGAGTGTTTTTTTTTTTTCCCCCTCAGTTCACCATATTGCTAAAATAAATTGCCTTCTCTGTTTCTTTGTTTTGGCTTCCCCTGTGTTTTCCTTTGAGATATATATATCTGTTGTTGTTGCTGTTGTTCATTTCTTCTCTCCTCATTCTTGCTTCTGGATTCTTACCTTTCCTTCTGCTGAGTATAAATACACCTTAAGGCAGTACTACTGATCAGTTAAAGAAAGAAAGAAAAGCAGAGCTATTTAGGTAAAGAAGCTATATTGCATCTTTAAGAATAATGGAGACGCCGTGCATGAACACATATTTTCACATGTACTCAAAATACTCTGAACAGTCAGTTACTACATTGTGAGGGACTTTTTTGAAATAATACTTGGTAAATTTTCCCTATAAGGAGACTGGTGTTCCCTAATTTGGTAAGATTCCTCATTTCTCAGCTTTATCACGGTGTTTGACATAGTATGATTTTGGTTTTTAACTGGCTCGTTGTTTTACTAAACACTAACATTTGATTTGTTCTATAGTACTTATTGCTTTTTGAAGATTTTTTTTCTTTGTTTTGGTTGTTTTTTTGCACTTTGTTTTACCCATTTGGTCCTGTTCTTGCTTTCCTTACTTTTTTTTTTTCCCCATAACTTTTTAGATCCTCAATTTTTAACATGTTAAATGGGCATGCACAAGCACACACAAAAATTTAATCTGAAGGATTAAGAAAAACATTGGTGCTATCCCAAAGCTGCTATGCTGATAAAATGTTCCAGCATTCCCTGTGTTAATATCGATAACTAAAAAAGGGTTGTGTTGACACTGGGTACCATAGCTAAGTTCTTCTGATACAAGAGTTATTTTAATGTTCAACATTCCAGGACATTTTGTAGTCAGTGGAAGAAAGAGCCCAGCATATGACTTCTAATCTGGAAAATAACAAAATAAAAATGATGCTTTAATTTTCATATGTTGACATATTTTTATCTTTATATCAAGCTTATTGACAGCTCTTTTCTCTATAGATAGAGAAATCTGGAACTAAAAGAGGGAAGTGAGCTGCTCAAGGGCATTTGGTTGGTAGCTTTTAAAACTTGATTGAAGTTTAAGAGTCTTGACATCAAGTCCTTGACTTTTCTTACCCTACTTTGTTGACTTTTGGGCTTTGGTGTCCTGAATTGCAATATAGTTTAGTGACTAAGCACCAAGTCTCTGAGGTCAGATAGGTTTGAATTAACATTTCATTTCCCCTACCACGTAGCTGTGTAACATTGTAACAACTAATGTCTCAGTTTTCAAGTGGGAAAAAACATAGTATATATTCTCTCTATATAAGATTAAGAGAGGGAGATTTAGTTTAAGAAATTGGCTTAATAATTGTGGGAGCTGGCCAGTTTAAACGGCAGACTCGCTGCAAAGAGACTCAGGAAAGAGGTCAAGACATGGTCTTGAGCCCCAAATCCACAGGGTAGGCTAGCAAATTGGAAACCTAGGCAGGGTATCTATGGTACTGTCCTGAGGCAGAATTCTTTCTTATCTGAGAAATCTCGGTTTTGCTCTTAAGGCCTTCAACTGATTGGATAAGACTCACCACACATTGGGACACCTGGGTGGCTCAGTCCGTTAAACATCTGCCTTCAGCTCAGGTCATGATCCCAGAGTCCTGGGGTGGAGTCTGGCATCAGGCTCCCTGCTCAGTGTGGAGTCTGCTTCCCCCTCCCCTCCCCACACCTCTCCCCTGCTCATGTTCTCTTTATCTCACTTTCTCTCTCTCAAATAGATAAATAAAACCTTTGGGAAAAAGATAAAAAGAGTCACCCACATTATGGAGGGTAATTTCATTCACTTAAAGTCAATTGATCATAAATGTTAATCACATCTACAAAATACCTTCCCAGCAACATGTAAAGTAGTGTTTGATCCAATCACCATAGCCTGGCTAAGCTGACATAACTATCACATGTTTTGGTGTAGAATGCTAGTTAATGTGTGGGGAAATTGAAGCACTTTGGAGGGGCAGAGATGAGATGATTCTCTCTTTGCAAGTGGCGGGGGTGGTGGTCTTGATCCACTGTCCTTAGATTCTTGTTATAAATTGTCATGGCCAGACGCCCGGAGCCAGCGCGGTGAAGACCATGTTGCTTCCAAACATCCTGCTCACCAGTACACCAGGGGTTGGAAAAACCATGCTAGGCAAAGAACTTGCATCAAGATCAGGACTGAAATACATTAATGTGGGTGATTTAGCTCGAGAAGTCTGATCAACAGATATCATGGAGTCTGGCAAGATGGCTTCTCCCAAGAGCATGCTGAAAGATGCACAGATGATGGCGCAAATCCTGAAGGATGTGGGGATTACAGAATATGAGCCAAGAGTTATAAATCAGATGTTGGAGTTTGCCTTCCGATATGTGACCACAATTCTAGATGATGCAAAAATTTATTGAAGCCATGTTAAGAAAGCCATTGTTGATGCAGATGATGTGCGATTGGCCGTCCAGTGTCGTGCTGATCGGTCTTTTACCTCTCCTCCCCCAAGAGATTTTTTATTAGATATTGCAAGATAAAGAAATCAAACTCCTTTGCCATTAATCAAGCCATATTCAGGCCCCAGGTTGCCACCTGATAGATACTGCCTGACTGATCCAAACTATAGACTTAAGTCTTTACAAAAAAAGGCATCTACTTCTGCGGGAAGAATAACAGTTCCACGGTTAAGTGTTGGTTCAGTTACTAGCAGACCAAGTACTCCCACACTTGGCACACCAACCCCACAAACCATATCTGTGTCAACTAAAGTAGGGACTCCAGTGTCCCTCACAGGGCAAAGGTTTACAGTGCAGATGCCCACTTCATAGTCCCCATCAATTCCTGCAACATCCGCAGTTCAGAATGTTCTGATTAATCCATCATTAATTGAGTCTAAAAACATTCTTATTACCACTAACATGGTGTCATCACAAAATACTGCCAGTGAATCATCAAATGCATTGAAAAGAAAATGAGAAGATGATGATGATGACGATGATGATGATGATGATGACTATGATAATTTGTAATCTAGCCTTGATGCTTGTAACATGTATACTTGGTCTTGAAACCATTGTACTGAGATTAAACATGCATGCTGGGTATTTTCATAAATAAATAAATAAATAAATAAATAAATAAATAAATAAATTGTCATGGCCATTAAGACCTCTGCTTTTCAGATGCTCTGCTCTGCCACTTACAACCTTGTGGACTTTGGCAAGTTGCTAATTCCCATGTGGCTCCTCGGGTTCCTTATCAAAGAGGATGCTAGTGATAATTTCCTTATGATGGGAGGCTGTTTGCTAGGAGTAAATAAAGTGATACATTAAATCTCATAGGACAATGCCTAGCATATACTAGTATTTGGTAAAACTTAGCTGTTTTTTTTTTTTTTTTAATTTCACCTAATCTTTGATTTCATGTGATTGGCTTATTACTAGGATAAAAGATAATTTTGCAAAAGTGGGACATATTTGAGAATGAAAGACGGGTTTGTGAATGTTTACTCTGGTAAAGCAAACATAGACCAGAGTGTCCAGGGGAAATCAGACCATATGGTGAACCGAGCTATACTGAAATTTGCTGTGGATTTCCTTTCACAGTTGAAAGTGCTTAATACATTAAGTTTCTTAACTGTCTGAAGTTTTTTTGTTTTGTTTTTGTTTTTGTTTTTGTTTTTTCTTCACAACTAGTTGGTCATCACATATAGTTTGATTCTGGCAGCTAGGATGGACACAGTTGCCTTAGGCAGACTCTGTTCATTCCTTGTGGGTAGGTGGTTTTAGATAAGATTTAATTTTTCCTGAGGGTCCCTGCGGCTGGAATTTAGCTAGCTTTATGGCATCAAATTCAATGTCTTGCTGCTATTATTCAATATGTAGGTATACCCACACGAAGGCTGGTTTGCCAGCCAAGTTCAAATCACTGAAGAAATGGTACTTATAGTTACCTTTACTTTTCTATGAGCAAGACGATTTCCACCTCAGGAATTCCATGTTTCTATAACAAAACTATGGCATGCTTAAACCATGTAACATATGGATTAGGGATAGCGTAGGGGAAGTAAAACCCACTTTATAAATGCCAAATAATATATTTTATTTAATTGCTCATATATTGCATGCCCTTTGCTTTGGTTGCACTCTCCCTCCCCCCCACTTCAATTTTAAGGAAGTAATACATTTTCTCACCTTTGCCTTTTCTGCCATGATAGGCTATCACTGATAGCATCTGTAGTCTCAAATCCACAAGGTATAAATGGTTTGCTGGTCAGGGTTCAATCAGAAGAGCAGATACAGAATAAAGAATTAGTAAAATTATTACACTTTACACAATTCTCGTTGAGCAAATCTATATAAGCCTGCCATACCTGCATCTGGTGATAAGCCTAATGTCATCAAGGACTGTAGCTGGGAAGGGCAGAAAGATGTAAAGGAGTGGAGACCAAAGAACGACGGGAGCCTGTGAGGGCAAACTGGAACCACTGCTGTCCCTCACTGCCTCCAGCATCAATGATGCAGGTGATTTGCAGGGAAATGTGGCACCCCTTGTGCAATGTGCAGAGCTCAGGGCTCTGTGTAGTTGAAGGAAGATGTCCTTTAGGTCTGATTACACCCCCAAGATGAATGAGAATATCAACAATTACATAAGTAAGTGAGTGACAAGACCCACTCGGGTGACTTAGACCATAAAAGTGTCTGCTTCTTCAC
Organism: Mirounga leonina; assembly: GCF_011800145.1. Classification (NCBI taxonomy): domain Eukaryota; kingdom Metazoa; phylum Chordata; class Mammalia; order Carnivora; family Phocidae; genus Mirounga; species Mirounga leonina. The sequence goes on along the minus strand of NW_023270377.1, from coordinate 82,597,258 downwards.
TACTGCCTTGCAAATCTCACACAAATTTCTCTGGTGGCCCACTCTGACCCAGGAACCTATGGGAAAAGGAATTCTGGGAAATGTAGTTCTAGCTAAGCTAACACAGGCTAAAGATACCACAAACAGTTTCAAGAAGCTTCTGACGGCAAAATGTAATTTGAGAAGTGCTTAGCTAGTCACGTTTCCAAAACTGTTCTTGTTCCCCAGTCTTAGGAAGCCCTCTGCTCTAATGGAATCTTTTGTGGCTACTCTTGGTGACCTGCACATTGTTTGAGAACTATATTCTGGCAAAATTGAATGATATGAGGACAAGACCACCACCCAATTTCAAGACCTCACCCTCCTTTCCTTTAGTAGTACTATAAAAACAAAAATTGTAAAGAAATTATTTAGGATGTTATGTTCAGAAAGCAGAGTGTGGTCAATGGTTAAGAATGTTGACTCTGGGGGGCGCCTGGGTGGCTCAGATGGTTGAGCGTTTGCCTTCGGCTCGGGTCGTGGTCCCAGGGTCCTGGGATCGAGTCCCGCATCGGGCTCCCTGCTCCTTGGGAGCCTGCTTCTCCCTCTGCCTCTCTCTCTCTCTCTCTCTCTGTCTCTCATGAATGAATAAATAAAATCTTTAAAAAAAAAAAAAAAGAATGTTGACTCTGGGGTTAGCCTTGGTTTAAACCCTGGCCCTCCTACCAGTTAGTTAGATGCTCTGAGGCAATCTCTGTTTGAGCTTTATCATCTGTGAAATGGGGATAATAACAACGATGGCCGCCTCTCGAGTGGGCCTTAAATATTTCAAACATATGAGGTGCTTCAATCACTACTGTGCTTACTAAATCTTGGCTAATATAACTACACCAGAAATCCACTTTAATAATAATTTGTTGTACAATATTTCAAAGTCTCCGTGACTAGAAAAAGTGATCTGCCTTTGTCTTTTTAAAGATAGCCTGATCTTCAAAAGAAAACACTATGCTGGATATGGTTCTCTATTTTGATACTACACCTTGTTATTTATGTTCCTATGAGAGAAACCTGTCCTGAACTGATTTTATTAAGGCATTTGGCTTTGCCATCTGCTTTAACCTGAATGCCCATGACCTAAATTAAGGTGTTCATCATTCTCTTCCCTTATCTCATGGATTTGGACAAGCAGGTTTGCCCTTAAAAAATGTGAGAGGGGCCAATGCATATATCAACAACTACTTAAAGCTTTGCTTTTTCTTTTTTTCGGTTATGTTCACTCAAAGCTATTGACATAGGAAGTATTTCCATTGAGTCTGGGAACCACCAGTAGCCCCAAAGTGTTGATCACTTGATGCGTGAGTAGATCCTGCTCATCCTGGAAACCCATTCTATGGAATACTACTCTGCCCCACACTTCACGGTAATGAGTTAACAGAAGGTGGCTAGAATACTAGGCAGTTGTCTTTCTGAGCTCTCAAAAGGAGCAAACTGAAATTTAGAGCCAAGTTTGTCCATATTTGACCATTTTCACCTTGTGAAGTTGTGACTGGAATTTCCCACCATGCATGAGGTGGAAAATGTGAGTAATTGCATTTGAATGGAATTTCCCACCATGCATTAGGTGGAAAATGTGAGTAATTGCATTGTGAGTAAAATATATATTTTATTATCATTCTTAGAGTTGAGGAAATTATGTTTTCTAGCTTTGTTGTACAGAGATCAAAGAAGAGACTCTCATTTATGCCAGATTTCACTATATCTTAAACGAGCTATTTTTGGTGAGATTATGAGGTAACCAAAACTCTTTCTGGTTTAATTTTACCTTTAACTGGATTCAGATTGCTTTAACTGAAGAGTCAAAGGGCCTGACCTCTAATTCATTAACATAATCAGAAGCACATGTAAGCTACCGGCTGCCAATCTGCTTGCAAGTCAGTGACTACGGGATACACACAGCAGTCTTAGAGGGTTTACTCAGTGGTACTCTGAGGGGGTATTTTTAGGTACATGGCAGAGGGGAAAAATAGAAAGGGAAAGAAAGAAATACCATATAGTATGTAAAAGTTTGCATATAAATTGGCATCCAACTTTTCCTAAAGTGTAAGTCAATCATTTTTCAGATGGAAGAATCATGGAAATAACCCCTCCTTGCCCCCACAAATATTCATCCCTAAGTTTTATTTATTCTCTAATTCCTGAAAATTCCAGTGGCAGGTGATTGTAATAGTTCCTTACAAGACAAACTCTCTTGTGGAGTATTAGTTCTCAAAGCAAATTAACTTTTGGTAAGAATTTAAATAGCAGAGGAGGAGAATATAAGGCTGAAAATGTGCCTCCTGACACACATAGAGGTTAGGAGAGCAGAAAGAAAACCCTTTGTTGAGCTGAAACAAGAGCACATTAAGGTGGGTGATAGCTGAGCACTGCCTGACCCTTAGGGATTCTACCCTAGGAGAATGTTTGCTAATGCCCTCCTTCTCCAGCTTTCTGTTTTACTTCTAAAACATCTAATTTTTGTAGAAACATTCTCATTGTTTGTGAACACCTTAGCGAAATAAATTAGATTAGGTAAAATTCAGGCTTTTATTTTCTTTTCCTGTCATCTGGCAAAAGGAACAAAAATATATGGGATATTTCCTAAAGCGCCATAATAAGAAGTAGTTTCTCTCTTTAGTTTTGGTATCGTACCCTACCCTACCTCTTTATTGCTGGAGTCATCCTATCTGATTAACTCACCTGTACATGGTGGAGTCATCAGAACTGATTAACTCTGGTTATTGTAGTCCTCATTGCCTTACTCATATCTTTAGGCAGAGAGATTTGTCCCTGGAGACAAATTTCATGTCTCTTGGTTGTTCTTGAATTTACGTTGCTTTCGTTTTACAATTTAATTCTCCAAATCATATTTCTGTATTGTACATAAAACTTATGTCTTTGTCTCATAAGTCTGGGGCACGAGAAATATTGATATTTTTGTGATCCAGAAACACCCTTCATCCGTAAACTGATCTGAGAGAATGATTTAATTACTTTATTGTTAAGCATTCATTGTGAAGCTATTTTAATCTCACCAAGATTCTCTTTGCTAACTGCTTTCTCCCACAAATATATTTTGATGAACCAAAAAAAAAATTTCATTAACTCAGTCCCTGATACAGTAACTGGTAGATAGTAATTACTCAATAATTTGAATGGACTGGTCTGATATTTTATATAAAGCATCTGAGATTAAATGAGAACGTACCTAATGGCCCAGATCTGAAAAGCTAGCACTAAACCTCCTATAATTAACTCTCAGTAACCAGTGTGTGTTATCCATTTTGCAGAACATTTACTATTCCACGCCCATTTCCTACTACTCATCACTTACTCCATGGTCACCTGTCTTTCCTACCACCCTTCTCAGGTGGACTTTCTATAACACTGCTCAAAACTCTTATGTGGCTTGAGGTCTTAGTTTTTCTCAAAGCACTGTTGGTATCAGCTGCTTCTGTAACTCCTACATCATTTTTTTCTTTAATCTGTCCTATTTTTGAGAGAACTATGGTAGACAGAGCAACTTTCAAGCCAGAAGGAATTGGGTTAGAATCTCCTGCAGGTATTACCTGCCTTCACATCAATGAGGTGACTAATCCCATGGGGACTCACTGTCCTCACCTATAAACGGATAAATGGATGCAATGGCTGTGTCATAAGGTGCTTTTTGTAGAGTAATAGTTTTCAATAAATTTTCCTTCTTTATACTTTGCTTAATTTCCTTTGCCTCCCTAGTTCGGGACTTTGTGGTTTGTTTGCTGGCATCTTTTATTTCTTTGCTAATGAAAATTATGTTTCCTTCCACCTAACACCAGCGCTATTGCCCAGATGTGGCAAGCATTCCCCTCTCAGGTGTGTTTCCCTGAAAAGCACCTCACCCGTCATTATTATGGACCATGTTATTGGAAAACGGAAAGCGATTTTTCACAAGCGTGTTCTGTTTGGATTAGCATCCCCGACCTCTTTTGGTTGACTTGGCATTGGATGGACAGAAATACATGTTTAGTCTTTAGTTCTATACTTTAAATAGAACATCCGGACTCTATGACCTTGTTTTCCATCATTATTTTGCCTCATGATTGGACAACAAATATTTTCATGTTTGTCTCTATTCTTACATGGATGGGAAAGGAAACATTTAGCTCTTAAAGTAAAACAACAACAACAAACAAGCAGACAAACAAAGAACTGTTTGCTCTTCAAGACTAGCATTTCTTTCTTTAGTGCCTTGCTATTCAAGGTATGGTTCTTGGATCATTAACATGAGTATTCCTCTGAGAGCATGTTAGAAATGCAGAAGCTCAGGCCCTGCCTAGACCTAATAAATCAGAATCTGCGTTTCCTCAAGATACCCAAGTCATTTCTATGCATAGTAGAGCTTGAGAATGCCTTTGAAACATATTGATTAAAAAAAAAAAAAAAAAGAAAGAAAGCCATTTTTAGCCTGGAAAATAGACCAGAAAAATAGAGGCAGCATTAAAATATCACTCATAAACTAGCAAATGGGAGACTGATAGAAAGTCTTACTTTTTAAGCCTGCCATAATAGAAATGATAAACTAATTCCCAGTAGAAGTGACAGCCCACAATGTCACTCATGACAAAGGAGAGGGTAGGGTAGGATTTTCTGCTTAGTGCTGAATGAAGCCATGGAAAATGTTGTTCGTAACCACCCCAATGTTTTAAAGAAAAAATTACCAAGTGACATATTTCTAGATTAAAAGGAAATATTTAAACTGGCTTTCAATATTTAAAGCTTACTTAACTAGTAACACTTCGCCTGACACTGACTCGTGTCATTTTATTTCATTCTTCTTTTGATCCATGCAAATAGTTACAAGGTTTAAAATATATCATCATGTCACCTTTTTGAATAGATGAGATGAAAGAATTTTTTAATACTGGGTGCTGAACCCTATGGCCAAGCCTTGATGAGACAATGCTGGCAATAAAGCAGTGATTCTAGGCAAGAAGAAAGCCCTTTTCCCCTTTTTACAAATAATGAAAATGCATTATTTATACCTCCTTTTTCAATATTGTTCTCACTGGCTATTGATGAGAAGTTGTGTGACCATTTATTCGAGGTGCTTCTCTGAATGTCGGAGTTGTCTGTCTCGATTTTGTTTGTGGCATCAAAACATGGCAAATCATCAGTATCGTTTGGTTTGGTCCATGACTAGAAAAGATGCCAAGGGTATCACAAGGAGCGTTAACATAAAATAAAATGATTTCTGTTCTGCTTTCTTTTAAACGGACTCGGGCTATTATTATCATTACTTTCCTTCGCTTCCCATGTCAAGAGCTGGGTTCCTTTCCCATACTTGGTATGTAGTACATCTTTTTTCTTGGAGTTAATTCTCCCAGTCTGGTGTGTCAGCCAGGATAAACAACACTTGATGAATGAGACTCAAGGTGTTTAGTCACCTGAAACAGCTGTTTGAAGTAACTCTACACACAGCCTGAGGCCTGTGTTTTCACAGCTGTGAGAACTCTTCAAAAGCTTTCCCTCTTGGCCTCACTCTTTGCTGTGGCTTTAAACTCTTAGCACAAAATCTGGACTATTTCAAAAGAGCAGAATGAAACTAGAGACAGTAATTTTGCATGATTTTGAGCCAAAAATGGCCTAAAATAAATAAATGAAGTACATTTGAAAGTGCTTTACCTAGGTGGGCTATATATCTGAGAATTGTGCTCCCTCTCTACATCCCCATATACTCTCTTAAAAGGGAGATGTGTGGCTGAAACACTACGCTTTGTTTATATGGCAGTATTTTCATTTTCTGTTCTGATCCTCTGACACCAAGGCTAAAATCTTATGAGCTTTGGAACTATATGTACCTGAATTAAGCTCAGGGAGTTGCTGGATGTTTGAGAGAGTTCCAGGCTCATAAATCGACCTAAGGTGATTAAAAATGGCATTCTTTGCCCGCCTGCTTAGGTGATTCAGGCTTTTGAAGTTTCTCTGATGTCTTCTATTGGCCTGGCATGCTTAACTCATAGAGCAAACTTGAATGTGACCACTACATTTGTTATAAGGCCCAGACTTCCTTGGGTCTGTTTCAACAGCAGCTGTTTTTCTTCCTCCTGTATATAATGAAAAGGACATAGTTGCTTCTCACAAAGAATCCCGTTACTTCTTGCTAAAGAGATGTAAAGATCTCATTTTTGTTCAGAATGACAATTTCTCTTTTTTTCCTTTAATTTAGAGATTTTATTTCTGAATTTTGGAAGTAAAGTACACTTACCTTTTATAAAATTTTTGTATGATTCATAATAAATATGCTTCCAACCATTCTCCTGTATTTAATTAAACAGAATCATTGCTATGGTTTATCCATTCACTTTACAAATATGAATTTAGTGTCTGATAGGTGCCAAGAATTGGGTTAAGTGCTGAGAATATAGAAGTAAAATAGACAAGGTTCTGCCACCACATGGCTTAACAGCTCAATATCTAATTGGGAAACATGCATTAAATAAGGAACAAAACAAATAATGAGTATTTTACAAGCACAGTAAGGGCCACAAAGGAAGGGCCAGGATGGAATGAGAGCACAGAATCTTTAATGGTAACTCTCTCACTTTCTCTGAAGCCTTTGATTTGAAGATAATGTTAAAATCAACATTGATAATGATTTTTTATTATAGTATTATCTTAGTGCATTAGTTATTATAAGAAAGTCCTTTTTTATTATTATATATTTCATGTTGACTCACGCAGTACTTCGACCATTATATGTTTCTGAATCTCAGTGTTCATAAATATGTTAAATTTAAATACATTTTTATTATCCTCAAATATTTATGTAAAATATTCAGCATACTTGACACATGGCATTGGGGAACTATGGAGTTTATGCTGTTTTGTTTAGTCAGGTCTTCTTCTCTGAATGATTTCCAATGACAAAGATAGAGTCAAGTTAAATAAATTTATTTATTCATTCACTGCACAATTTACTGACTACCTAATATGTGCCATGTTTGTTCCTGGGAATACAAACTGAATAAATTACAGCTCTTGTATTTGTAAGCTAACAATTATTTCTGTGACTAATAAACTCTGAAGTTTCAGTGGCCAAACAGGAGTGGGCACATTGCAGCACCAAGGGTCCCTGCCTGAGTCTTACACCCCTTGAAGTAAGAGTGGTGGTTTCTTTTCTGGATGGTTGAAAAAAAAAAAATCAAAACGGGAATACTATTTCATGATACCTGAAAACTATATGAAATTCAAACTTCAGTACCAGAAATAAAGTTTTAATGGAACACAGCCACATCCATTCATCTACATATAGTCTTTAGCTGCTTTTGCTCTACAATATCAGAGTTGAGGAGTGGCAACAAAGATCATAGGGCCCACAAAGCTGGAAATATTTACTATCTAGCCCTTTATAGAAAAAGTTTAGATCAACAGATCCTTGGTCTAATATGATTGAAGTATATTTCTTATTAATAAAATGGTTTTTCCTGATCCATAAGCATCCCTCCTCAAAAGAGTGATTCAGGGACTCGGAGTGTCTCTGTTTCTGGTCTCTGGGAGCCATCTTTAACATGGTGTCGCATAGTGGCTGTGCTTATCTGCAGCATGCTGGAAGGACAAAAGCATAGTGGATAATGTATGAGCAGGGTTTTTTAGAATGAGGTCCGGATGTATCATACACATTGATTCAGCTCACAATAGTTTAGCTGGAATGCAATCGTATAGCCACACTTAACTATAAATAAGACAGGGGACTTATGACAAGGAATAGAGGAAAAGGCCTTAGAAATCAGCCACCAGCGTCTGCTATAATTTTCCCCCCAAAATCATTAACCATATGAGGTAAACACATAAAATGATAATTACCTTATTCTGTAATGATTTAATTCATGGAGTCATATCAAAGGTAGAGCAAAAGCAGGAAGAAATAAATTAAAGATTTCAGCTAATGGTAAACTCAAGAAAGTTGCTACAAAGAAAAGAGAGTAGCATGCAAAGGTTATAACATAAATATTGTAAGTTCCATGACAGCAATTTATATAGAGTGCTAATGAAACTCTGAGATGCTAGTGGGAGAATCTAACTTTGCATGGGTGAATCAGGAAAGTATTTACAGAGGGACTGTCATTTTCATGATAAAATAATAATAGCTACTGTTATTGAGCACATATGTTTAAGACACAATAGGAAATCATCATGTATTAAATACTTTTATTTATCAATCACCAAAAACATATAAGGTAGGTTTTATCACCATTTTATCAATGGAAATAGTAAAACTAGGATAGATCAATATTTTTGTTTCCTCAAGGTCACATTTCTAGCAAATTGGGACTTTAAGCCACATCTTTCTGAAGACAAAACCTGTGCCCTTGACTCTCTGTCACACTGTACACACAGGATACCAGATGGATAACAGGACAGGGCCACTCCTTGTAGAGCGCTATTTATATGCAAATCACGGGGCTGGGTAAAACAGAACACATGGAGAACAATAAATAAGTCTAGGTCACGAGAATACGTGGTGAACATGGAAGAAAGTTAGACGATGAAGATAGAAGGCAGGTTGGGCATCAGTCTAGAGTTATGGGGATCCAGGAAATATTTTATGTGGGACACTAACAAGATCAAATTTGGGTTTCCAAGAAATAACTTGGATATCTAGTGAAGGCAAATTGGACTGGAGAGATTATGGAATTTTTGAACGGACAGATAAAACAAGTATATTCCTAGGGGGTAAATTTTCTTAGAATAGATCATTTGTAAAACAGAAAGTGGGTGAGAATTTCCCCAATCAACTAAATTTTTAATGTAATTTATTTCAGTAGAGAAATAGTAGGAATTTTTTTAAAGTCACCTCATGTTTTGTTTTGATTTTTAGTACGTGATAGACTTAGATTAACAAAGTTGCCATGGACAAACTTGTAAAGTAGCTTTGATTCACAAAACATTTAAGGAAGCCTAGGATCTTCATTATTTTCTTAGGTGGAACTTTTATAGGCTGAAAACAGCAAAAATGAAACCCCTTATGGACACTAATGCAAACATTACCTGGCATTTGTACAAAAATTTTATGAGTTCTTTCTCACCATAAAGGGCAGTGCTCTTTTATTACTCAATTTAATTAAAACTTGTTCTAGAGACCACCTATATGCAACACAACCTCTTCTCACTTCCATAATTCTAGCAGAGAAGGGCACCTCAGATCTTTGCTTTGGGGATCTTCAGTGTTTTCCTTCACTCTCCTTTCTAGGCTTGTGGAATGGACTATTGGTTTTCTTGATAATAATCAAAATCTTTTTCCCTGGTCAATTAATATTTTGGCTTATAGATTTCATGATTCTAAGACTTAGTATTTCTTTGTGCAATTGACTAGCTTATAAGTAAAGGGTTTTATATAGAGCCTAAATTTTATGTTTGCTATACTTTTTAAGCATAAACACACTTTAGATATTAAATCAATAATATGAAATTTGAATTTGTTTTACTCTAAAGCTATTCTATTGCAATAGGACCCCAGGGTATATGTATATTTTCTGAGCTACATAGTTGAATTTTGTTGTTGTCAGAATCACGTTTTCTCTTAAAATGGTCTCTTATGACCAGGGATTTGCTGAAGTTCTATCCTTCTTTACTGTCATTGCCATTGATCAATATACTGCTTGATATATAATAAGCAAATAGTACATGCTAGCTAATATTATTTAAAGCAATAATAATGTTATATTTTTTTAAATAAAAGTCATCCTGACCATACCAAGAGGGTTCTTTTGGAGGGCGCCTGGGTGGCTCAGTCAGTTGAGCATCAGACTCTTGATTTTGACTCAGGTCCTGATCTTAGGGTCCTGGGATTGAGTCCCACTTTGGGCTCCACACAACCGGGGAGCCTGCTTGAGGATTTCTCTCCCTCTCTTTCTGCCCCTTCTCCTGCTTGTGCTTGTGCTCTCTCTCTAAAATAAATAAATCTTAAAAAAAAAAAAAAAAAAAAGAGAGGGTTCTGTTGGGGATAATAACCTAACCCAATCTTAGAAGGAGTCCTGGAGCCAGGATATTCCTGCAGAGTTGTCCCAAATAGAGGGGGATGTCATGAACTTTTGTAGCTCCCCATTGCCTAGTCATTGAATCTGAACTGCTCTTGGGGTTAAGGTATAAACTTAGGTGGAACAGGCTCCTCATCTAAGGACAACTCAGCTTGAGCCATCATCAGCCAACACTCCTGGCAGTTTGGGAAATGAGTGCTTAGTCTTGAAGTGAGGAAGGGGATATTGATAGTGAACCCAAAATTTCACTAGCCTAAAACATTGTATCTACTAAAAATAGCTTAAATTCTTTCTTGAATTGCACTAAAAAGCACTATAAAATAGTTTGGGTAATTGTTCTTAAGAAATGTTGGCTATAAGATTGATGGAAGAATTATATGTTGTTTAGTTGTTTGTTCCACCAAAGGTGATAGTCAAGTAACAAGTAAGCATACACACAGAATGAAAGAAATATGAGATAGAAAGAAGGGATTATTCCGTCTATCTCCATCAACTTTCATCCATATCTAGGAGACTACATATAAATGCAAGATTACGTGTTCAGTGTACTTGAGGACCTAGGGATCTTCCTTTCTGTTAATCATTTTTCAAAATAGTAATAAAGGAATAGCGTCCACTATTTTAACTATGGAAAATCACATGGTAATCCACCTTGAGTCTTTTCTAAACAAATTCTCTAGGCTTCTGTTAACCATATAACTATAAAATAAGACATGTTACAGCCAAATGAAGACAAACAGAGAGTAAATAAAATAAATGAATATGGGGCACCTGGGTGGCTCAGTCGGTTGAGAGTCCAACTCTTGATTTCGACTTAGGTCATGATCTCAGGGTGGTGAGATCGAGCCCCTCATCAGGCTCTACACTGAGCATGGAGTCTGCTTTCCCTCCCTCTCTACTTCTCCCCCTGCTCTCTCTCTTTCTCTCAGATAAATAAATAAAACTTTAAAAAATAAAAAAAATAAATGAATATAAAACATGATTGCGCAGTGATTTCATGGTGATGATTGCTGGTGATGAGTTCTGCAATAAGACAATTAGGTAGAGAAAAGACACAGAGACTGTTGGCATGGTAGCATTATAGATAGTGAGGATCCTTCCCCAAAAATGTACCATTTCAGTATAGGCCTGAAGGAGATGAGAGTGTAGTCTTCGCAGATATCAATGATGAAGAGTGCCCCAGGAAAAGAGAATAGCAAATGCGAAAGACCCTAGGTGAGGGTACATGCCTGTGTGTTCAAGGAATAGTAAAGAGTGAAGAGAGGAGAGAGGGTGTGAGTATGGGAAATAGTTTTTTTTTTTTTTTTTTATTTTAAAGTTTTTTTTTTTGTTGTTTTTTTGTTTTGTTTTGTTTTTTTGTTTTTATTGAGAGAGACAGAGAGCATGAGAGAGAGGAGGGTCAGAGAGAGAAGCAGACCCCCTGCTGAGCAGGGAGCCCGATGCGGGACTCGATCCCGGGACTCCAGGATCATGACCTGAGCCGAAGGCAGTCGCTTAACCAACTGAGCCACCCAGGCGCCCCGGGAAATAGTTTTAAGCCATTAATAAATACTTCAACTTTTATTCTTAGTAAAATGAGAAGCCATTGGAGTAGAAGAGTAACAAGATCCGGTTTTGTTTTATTTTGTTTTCAAACATTTTATTTATTTTAAAGATAGGTAGAGAGAGAGAACACAAGTGGAGGAAAGAACAGAGAGAGAAGGACAAGCAGACTCCACACTGAGCTCAGAGCCCGAGGTGGGGCTTGATCCCACAACCCTGAAATCATGACTTGAGCTGAAATCAAGAGGCGAAAGCTTAATTGACTGAGCCACCCAGGCACTCCAAGATCTGATTTTGTTTTAAAAGGATCACACTTATTGTTGTGCTGAGAATAGACTTAGGAAGGCAAGGGCAGAAGTGGAAAAATCAGTTAGGAGTCTAGCATAATAGTTCAGGCAAGAGATCATGGCAGGTGGGATATGATGGTATCTGTGGAATGTTTGAAAAATAGTCAGATTATGGTTGTATTCTGAAGGTAGAGCTGCCAGAATATTTTGTAGATTGTGATTGAAAAAGAGAGATGGCTCAATTTTATTACATTGAGTATTTGGAAGGATGGCAATGTTATTTCTGAGAGCGGAAAGACAGTGGAAGGGAGAAGTAGGTGTTGAGAAAAGACCAGAAACTCAGTTTGGGCATTGCTCTTAGATATCCAAGTAGAGGCAACACATCAGCAGCTGAATACGTGAGCGTGGAATTCAGGGGACAGGTCTAAACTGAAAATGTGCATTTGGGACATGACTGCATGAAAGAGCTCTGGGAATACAGGTGAACAAACAAAAAACAGTACTGAAAAAGAGCAGGCTAAAAGGGAGGAGAGAAGCCAGGAGAGGGTTATGGATTGGAAGACAGTGAAGAAAACATTTTGAAGATTTTTTTAGACTGTAACATGCAGAATATCCTTTAAACTGTATAGCAATTTTGAAGAAGTATTTGGCTTTAAAGCAGTAATCCAATAAACCCATAAATATTTTCTTAATCTATTAGGTGCAGGTTATGTGGTCAATATCTGCCAAAGTAAGACAGTTCTAGGTTTGTTGAAAGTTCAGATTCCTATAAGATTGTGAGTATGTTATTTTATCAATAGTATTTGTTTAAAAGAGGATCAGTATTTGCATTGCTTTTTTCAATTTCTGTGTAAAATGGTCATATTGATATTGCTCTTAACAATGAAGTTAACAGTGCAGGAAAAAAACAAAACAAAACATCGGGTCATGATCATATAAAAGGTTAGAAATACTCAACTTTTTAGGACCTAGAATACAGAATAGATGATGGTCCCTAGAATTTAAGCTCTTCTTATATAAGCAAATATAATACTCACTTTGTATTAAACAAAATAGTGTCTCTCTAGCCCCTTGATTAATTTGGGCAACTGTCTTACAGATCTCATTCCTCTCATTTTTGACTTCCATGTTGTTAAACTATAATGCCGTTAACATCTATTATAAGTAATCTCCCTCCCCTGGTGATTGATGTTAGATACAACAATTATGATGCCAATGCTGGGAATAATTCTTCACAGATGTTGTCAAATTACAGGTTAAATGGGGAAAAGAGCTTCTTTTTTCCGGCCACCCACTCTTGAAATAGGTGCATGGTGCCGTGCATCCTGTGCTGTAGGTATGCCAATTCCCCATCCTGTTGCTCATCTGGTTTAAATGACTTCCATTTGCTATTTCAAAGAATGACAGAATTTTATGTACAGACTGCTTTGCAGGTAACAAAATGCAATAATCCAGCCTTGAATTTTAACTGGCAAAGGGAAGTCCATTGGGTCTGGCACAGTCATGCTGATTTTTCCCTTATTATAAAACACCATTTGCCATTACTAATAAAAAAAATGAATAATATGATGACTATGATTTACTTCAAACTATTGCAGAGAAGGAAAGTGGTCTTGAGTTGGTAGTTGTTGAGGCTGGGTGAGAGATAAGATTGAGTTTGGTTCTTGATCTGTTTAACATTACATTAACAACAACAACAACAAAAACATTAAGAATAAAAGCAGAGTTAATGTTATTTTAACCCTTCATAAACCGTTATGTTCTCATTGGAAGGAAATACAGAAATTCCACAGGTAATTCTCCTCTTGGTTATTTAAAGGAATGAAGTCATATTTTCTTGGCCATTCAGTTTGGACCAGTAGATTATTGTATGCATTCCTTTAGTTTTGCATTTATTTATTTAAGTGAGTTCATTGCAATTCTCAGCAGGAAAAGAGGGAAAGATATGAGATGAAGAACAGAAGAAAGAAAAGGAAAATTGGGTTGCCAAGTAAACAAGTAAGGTCAGAAAAAAGATTTGGGGATTTACGTTTTAGCCCCACCTCATACCTGACATAATTGTAAGCCAAGAAAATTTGATCTATGTTTTAGCTGAAATTCCTTTACCTGCATAAACTGAGGCTGATTATTTGAGGTATTCCCATAGAGGTCTCAAGAGACTCTATTAATAAATGTTGGTGCAGAATATAAACTTAAAGATGCTCCATATCTCCCATTGGAGTGGGAGTAATGACAAGTAATTTTTGTTCTATGGCATAATTTATTTTAAATACAGTCTCCCTACTCAAGGTAGAAATATTTTAAGTGGAAATTTTTTTTTCTCTCTTTGAACTACAAATTGTCAAATGTTCACCTGCTCTAATATTGTCAATATATCTTGGCAATATTTCATTGAAGGCATTCCACCAATAGTCTGTTTTTTTGTGTGTGATAAATCTCTAAAGAGAACATTACTTTCCTTTACATCACCTGCCAATATCTCAAACCATAATAATCAGGAAGTATTTCTAAGTGTCTACTTAAAATCCTTACAACTGCAATTTAATATCATTAATCTTGAATTTTCAAGGCATTTCCACCAATCTTATTTCATCATTCTTATTATTTTCTGAAAGACTCAAATATACTTTTGCTTATAATAACTTGAATAGGCTTAACTATAAGGCTTCCCAGGCAAGAAACTGAAAGAGAAAGAGAGGAGGGTGGAAGTGGAAGAATCCAGGGACATGGGGATTTAACTGATGGTTTGACTACTCTCTGATGAAGTGCATACAACCCAGGTTTGACTGTCTTAAAAAGAAGGATAAATCCAAGCTCGGCCAATACCTGTATTCAAGGCAATACAATCTTAAAGGAGGTATGGCAACTGAGGTCTTCAAGCAGTTGTGAAACTGTACATTTAGTTTGTATTAGTGACTAGGAGTATAAAGAAAGGAAGAGGTGTGTGGGGGTTGGGTGCGTGGTTATAGGATTCTGAAGAGCTAAACAAGATTGTGGTAGATCAATTACAACCATGTCCCCAATTCTCCATCTTACCTTATATTCACATCCTTTATAATATGACTTTGCAACTTTTCTCATTGAGCAAGTAGATAGAATCTGTTGTTCTATCCTTTGTATCTGGATTGGCTTTGTAACTTGTTTTGGTGGATGGAAAGCATACTTCCATGCTCTATCCCAGACCTCTGCCAACATGTTCTGTGTAAGAATGCGCTAATCTGCTCAAGGGTGAGAAATAAGTGGAGGTAAACTGAAGTACCCAACCAACCCCAGAAAGAGCCATTAACTAAATATAACTGAGAGAGCCAGCAGAGACCGGAACAACTGACCAGCTAAGCCCAGTCTCAACCATAAATTAAAGAAATAGGTGTTGTTTTAAGTCACTAAATTTTGGAGTTATTTGTAACACAGCAATGGATAGCAGATATTTGGAAAATAAAATAACATTTAATAGCTAAACAAGTAAATAATGCAAATTTAAATGGGAAAAATGTTCCAAATACAATTTTATGCCATGCAGTTGGAGGCCTTTCAGACAAGATTTCTAAGGATGGCCTCTCTGAGGTTGATATTTGAGCAGGAATCTGAATTATGTGGGGTCACTAGCAATGGGGAGAGGTAAATAAGGGAGTAGATAACCCATATAAAGTGGTATATGAAGATCAATAGAGAGCACTATCTATAAATACTCTACCAATGCATAGATTTGATTAAGCTATTCCTTGTGTTTTGGAATCACCATGCCAAATATATTCACCTTCTGCACTCAAAAATCAGAATGAATATAGATTTAAATATCTACTGTTATGCTACACATCTTCAAAAATAGTAACACATTTTTAAACATGAATTAAACATGATTAAGTAGATTTCATCATCCATTAAGAAAGCAGATTCAGATCTGTCATTAAGTTACCTCAGATTAGGAAGCCTATTTAGTTTTTAGTATGTAAACAAAGCCAAATAAAACTTTGGAAGACAAAGATAAGGAATACAAGAACCAAATTTGCTATTTGTTTGGAGTTGAGAAAAAGACACAAGTGAAACAATAATTAAAGTGTGCATGGTCTCTCCAAAGAGAGAAACATGGTTTTTAGCATCAAGAAAGGCATTTCACACAGGGTCAGTAATAGCTTCCTGTCCAATGTGAAGGCTGTCCAATGATGAATTCTTTTTTTTTTTTTTTCCTGTAAAGGAGGTAAATGTCACATAACATAAAATTAGCCATTTAAAGTGTGAAATTCAGTGGCATTTAGTACATTGGGTGAGTAAAATTCCTTTGTACAGATATACCATATTTTGTTCATCCATTCATCCACTCTTGGAAATTGAGTTGTTTCTGTGTTTTGGCTATTGTGGATAGTGCTGCTATGAACTTTCACATTTCAGGATTTGTTTGAAGGCCTGTTTACAATTCTTTGGGGTATAAACCTAGGAGTGGAATTGCTAGGTCATATCATAATTCTACTTTCTAGATGAATTCTTGATGTGGGTGTTCATAAGTTGAAGAAGATACAAAAAGGGCATGAATGAATATGAGACGGCATGAAAAAATGCCACTCTTGGGGACAGGCATTATCTGATATGATAGCAACAAAGGGCAAGTATAAAGAAGAGGTAGGGTAGGATACTAGAGATTTACATAGGAATTTGATCACAAAGGACCTTATGGATGATAACCCTTCAATTTCACCCTATAGGGATCTTTCACGATAAAAATTCCAACTTGCAGACTCAAATCCACCTAGTCTGAGTGAACCCAAATAAAAACAAGCAGTATATATCAGACACAGTTGTGTAGATTTATTTACATTTCAAAGCCTAAGTGTAAATACACATACCCACATACATGTAGATACACATATAATGCAAATACATATATTCAGTGATGACCTGTAGTGGAGATTAAATTGCAACCAGTACAGAGAGACATATGATGAGTTTTGTAGATTAGAAAAGTTACCATGACAACAAACAGGTGAAGAATTTTATGGCAGTGATGGACATGAGGTTGCACCTGAAGGCAAAAAGAGAGGAAGCTAGTCAGGCACAATGTGCTGAAAGCTTCAACAAAAGCAATGCTCCTGGGGATTCTGTGTAAGAACCATATTGTAGAGATTTTTTTTTTAAAGATTTTATTTATTTATTTGACAGAGAGAGACACAGCGAGAGAGGGAACAGAAGCAGGGGGAGTGGGAGAGGGAGAAGCAGGCTCCCCGCAGAGCAGGGAGCCCGATGCGGGACTCGATCCCAGGACCCTGGGATCATGACCTGAGCTGAAGGCAGTCACTTAACCAACTGAGCCACCCAGGCACCCATCATATTGTAGAGATTTTAAAGGATGGAATTCATAGTTCGATTTGGTGTTTGGGCAAGTAAGGGGTATCAAGGATGACCTCTTATTTTCATATTGAAATGCTACGGAGACACTTTATGAATAGCTTTCAGTAAGCCTGCATTATGAAAGCCAACATAAAGATCGTAGTCCATAAAAAAAAAAAAAAAAATTCTGTGAAAAGCAAACAAATAGCTTCTTTCTTCCTCATAAATAACTTGGAAAACTCCTTCCCAAACTGTCAGAGATACTTTGGGGAATGCCTACATTATTTCCTTTTGACAAGCTCTGTGTAAATTTTTCCAATGTGAGCATATAAATGTGTTGCTAAGTATCATAGTCATGGTTCTCTGGTATCATTCTGTACTCAGGAAAAAAAAAAAAAGGTTTTTAAGTTTGTTGCTTACATGAACAGAGGAAGGTGAGATAACCATTAGAGGCCAAACAAAGCAATGTCTTTCAAATGAAGTGTAAGTCCATCGTTTACCCAGGGTTTCTCAACTTTGACACTATTAATATTTGGGAACAGATAATTCTTTGTTGTGAGGGAATTACCTGCTGAGCATTGTAGGATGTTTACAAGTATCCCCAGCCTCTACACAGTGGAAGACCCCTCAAGTTGTGACATTCAAAAATGTCTTAGATATTGCCAAATGTCCGATAGGGTATAAAGTCATCCTGGGTTGCGAATCTCTAATCAATTACAAGTAGTTAAAATGGGAAGAGTTCACTCACACAAAACCTTCTTTTTATATACAGTATCAGTCAATTAATTTGTAAGATTTGTTCTGCTTCTTTTCTCTCTGATTCGATGCTTTGAATTTTTAAGTTGATATTATAACTACAGTCAGTATAAATTGTAACCATGTATAGTATCAACATACATGTTTTCAAAAAATCGTTCAACAAGTTATTATTATTATTATTAATTATTAATTACCTGCTGCTTACATTACATTGTACTGAGCTCCTTGGAGTTTACAAAATAAGTTCCGTTCTTTCAAACAGTTAATAATGTCTTTGATTTGGCCAGTGATAGCCCCAAAATATCTACATAAGAATTGTTATTTACGTGGTGATTTGCTGTTGTGGGCAATCAAATTTGCTGTAAAGTTACCAATAGAGCAAGCAAAATAATTTTATTTGTACAAATATTTATTCTTCCCTTTTCATGACCACTTCCATGTGGTTCTACTAGAGTAGGAATAATTTTGATGAAACACCAAAGCATAGTTTTAATAAATATCAAAATGAGAACAAAAAACAAGGGCAGATTTAATTGGAGAATATCCCTTAGAAACATCAGGTCTTGAAAAATTTTATGGCTATTGACTGGAAAACAGTTTGTGGTAGAATGTCAGGGTAAGTGACAGTATATGACTGAAAATAATAAGGATTATCTGTGTAATAATTTGAGATTAGCTTGGTAAAGCTGATAGAACTTTTTTAACATGGTACTTTTGACCAAACAGCTTGAATTCTGAACTGTGGAGTTTATATTTAAATTCCTACATAATAATACGTTCACATTCACATGAAAGCTTATCTTGTACTTTTGACTATCATTCATTCACTCAAAATAATTTAGCCAGCTCAAGGCAAAATCTGGATTCTATTCATCTTTTGGCCTCTTATGTGCCATATTCTATGGTAGATGTTTTGGATCAAAGAAGCCTATCACATAATTCATAAGATTAAGAATCTCCTAGTCCTAGAAAAGAGATAGAAGAATAAACTAATAGTCATGGGCGTGTGTAAGTACTACAAATGGTGGAATATTTAGCTTATTTATAAGGAAAAAAAAAAAAAAACAAGACTTCCTGAAAAGTCAATAAAAATTTAGCAGAAAGTTAAGATTTTAACTTAAATGATGAGTGGAAAAGCTGAAAGGGCCAGAATGAAATGATCATCTAGAAAGGACTATGGAGATGGCCATGCCAATCAACCCTAGGGGCATGTTAAATAGCCCTGTAGCAGAGACTTACTCTCTGGTCACAAACCCGTCTCCTCTCTTCTTAAACAAATGTCCATCTAGACCTAGGCTGAATTTTGCAGCTTCCTTTCCAGTTTTGGTGGTCATGTGACCGGGTTCTAGTCAGTGGAATGAGAGGAATAGTAATGTGTGTCCCTTCCAGACCAGGCCCCTGTATCTTCCACGTTGTTTCCCCTCTCACAAAGTG
Organism: Mirounga leonina; assembly: GCF_011800145.1. NCBI lineage: Eukaryota > Metazoa > Chordata > Mammalia > Carnivora > Phocidae > Mirounga > Mirounga leonina. Next base: position 82,577,904 of record NW_023270377.1, on the reverse strand, counting down.
GACAAAGACTATCGCGGTGACCTTGGAAGCCACCTACTGAAGAGGCACAAGAATGCAAGATATACGAAGACTAAGTCCCTGAACTATCACTTGGGGAAAAAAACTGCCCCCGATTCGGAATATTTGATTTTTCCCTTACATCAGTGAAACATAAATTTGGGGTTTGTTTGTTTGGGCGTCTAATAGCACCTTAACTAATATAAGGCCCTATTTGAAGAAAGTTCACCATGATATTATCGTGTTTTTCCTTTCATACTTATTATAATATATATTTCTGTAGCTGTAGGCACCTGCACCTACAGTACAGAAACACAATAGATAGCAGTTACGTTTAAATTATAGTTAACACAACTTGTGTTTAAAAGTGACCAGTATGGACTTTGTAGGACAATTATTTAGAAACCGTGACCAAAAAAAAAAAAAAAAAAAAAAATTCAAGTTCACTGGTGTACAATATAACAAGAAGGCTAGGCCTCTGTAACAGTAGAACGATGTTCCAAATCTTTGTTTAGATAAAGTCATTTACTTATTCAAATTTATGGCAGGATTTATATTGCTATCTACAAGTAGATATCGATAGTTAAAGAGATTTTATAGCTTTCTGACATTCAATATATTATGCAGGTTTAAAGGGCTCTGGAAAACGGGTGAACTATCTAAGCTGAATAACTTTCCACTTGTACAAACGTTTCTTAAAGTACAGAGCCCTCAGATTTAATACTTGGTCTTGCTTGTTGAGGCACATGGTAAAATGTAGACAGGTTTTCATTTGACAGAACGATCCTGATGGAACAATGCAGCCTCCACAGGGCTCACACAAAACTGAAAAAAATGACAGGCACAACTTATTAGGGAAGCAATTTCAGAAATGCTTAGTTTCAATGCTTCTTTCACACAATACTATTTTATTTCTCTTTTTACATGAAGTCCTTTTTTTTTTTTTACAACTTTAATTTTTTTTTTTTTACAACTTTAATTTTTACAAGATCTGGGTATATTCTTAGCCCTGAAATTAGGATACTTTTGAGCCAATCCAAGTGCCTGAGATATTGCAGAAGCTCTCCTGTATTACTTTGCATATACCATAGCTTGTTTTATTCTGCATTAGGTTCTTACAAGACTAATTTCAATTTACCAGTTAGTAGTTTAGATAAAAGCCTGAAATCCTGTGGCCAACCAGGCCTCCAAGGCAGGCATTAGCTATTTGATAAAACCGTTGAAAACACAAGAGGATGTACATCTTTTGAGTAATGCAAATAATAGGAAATTTTCTCAATAACGTTTGGTCCTGGGCTGCTTCCAAAGTAGTAATTCACAAAATATGACTTTTTTCATTGGGGAGGTCATAAAAATTTGTTTGTTGGAGGTAGGGAAGGAAATGTAATTAAAGGCTAAATTCAGACTCACGTTTCGCCTTAACCAAAAGAATATGTGTGATTTGGACACCAGTCACCTAGGCACTTCCTATTTTAAGGCAGTGCACATTGTCAGCAAATCAAATTATCCGATAGCAAAACTACATCTGGCAGAGCTCGCTATGCCAGGTAACCTTAAATAGAAGCTCGGGGGTAGTTAGCTGTGTCGCTACACTGGGTTTTGCTGGTAAGAGTTACGTAAAGTTCCTCTATGTAGCATTGTTATTAAAAGAATAAAGCGAGAAGAGGTGAAATGAAAACATTAAACTTGTGGATATATGTGTGTGTTTTAATGTCCCCTTTGCATTTGAAAGTGCTAACAACAACACATTTAAAATAAATCAACTCTGGGGGTTCATTTTATATATTAAAAAGTTGTTTGGGTTTTTTTTGTTTGTTTGTTTGTTTCTTGCTTTTGCATATGGTCCTTATACAATGAAGCTTTAGATCATAGATGCTTTGGGGAAGGCCTATTACACATAATTTACGTTTGGAAAATCAAGGAGCTTTGATTTGGATTGACTTCAGGTACCAATCTAATCTAAACACACCCAATGAGTTATTTTTGTTGTTGTATTAACAATCTGAAGGGAAGCTTTAGTTTGTAATCTTGTCAAAGTAGTGTGTAAAGTTCTGTTTATTATTAAAAGAATTTTTAAATGTGTTACACTTTTGAAAAGCTGATCTAAACTCACATCTGTGAAGTGAACAACACACACACACACATACACACTCTCTCTCTAAAAGTCCGGTCAATTCAGACCTGGTAATACCCATTTTTTTTTTTTTTTCTTGTCTTATGAGTAGTGATATCACTTATATATGAGATCCAAAGGGGTCTGGCATGTCCATTAAGGCTATGAATCTATTGGCTGTCTCTGAGGCTTGTTTTACTGCAAACATTAAATAAAAAACACACTCTTTCCTGTATACAATGTTCGAAGCAAATTTGTTCATTTGTATGATAGCCAAACCATCCTACTGGCTCTCTAACAGTTATGATGTTTCAGGAGGGGCATGATGTATCTTTGAAGAAAAAAAAGGAATAAAAAACCTTCTGGGTGCATCATTAGAAATATAATAGTTTAGAATTTAAAAATTTCCTAAAATGTTCAGGGTCTGCAAGAACAAGCTAAGCTTTCCTTCCAATAAAGTTAGGTCAGTGCTGTCCCAAGAATGAGTTGGCTTGGAGTATTTGAAGTCTTTAACTCTTACCCAAATATTTTGAGATCAAGTTTAATTTATTCAAATTTATTTGTTCCCTGAAACACAATAATTGTCTTCAGTTTTAGCCAAAATCTGGGAACAAGGATGGAAAAAAGAGAAATGCAGAGAGTGGGATTAAGAATTTTATAAAGTTGTGAATCAACTTCTAAATAGCCTGCATATAATACCCAAACATACTAATTTATTCACCCTAAGACTGTCTATCCTGTAACTCAAATCCTTTTGTCAGGTCTGAGAAATGGTTTGTTTTCTTAACCTGATGTTGTTTTGAAGGGCAATACCCAGATGTTCTGGGTTTGTGATAAAGAGAGAATTAATGAGTCTGTCTGTCCAGCTAGAGCCTACTTACAAATCTGTACAGATGCCAATTATAGGGTGAAATGTGATGTTCCTGGTGTAGAGGACTCACAAACATTTTGAGAAAATAAAATGTTTTAATTAATCTTTCCTTTAAATACTTTTCTTCCTTGTAGTCTACCAACAGATTCAGGCATGTTCTGGGATCACTTTAAAAACTAGATCTGTTATTTCTTCTTCTTCATTTATAAAACCTTAAAGCAATTGCTTCTGTTGATGGAAGTTGGGTTTTGCTGTGTTTTGTTGCTTTAACCTTAAGCTTTACTGTAAGCTGTGTAAACTAAAATTAAAGATCTCTCTTCATTTTCCAAGTTGTTTCCCTCTAAGAAATCCCTTCTGTCTTTTTCCTAAGTAAGAAGACTAAAAATGTGTTTGAATAGGAACTATAACAATAATGACCTTGGCTAAAGTTTGGGCCGAGCATATCACACATGAACCAAGAAGAAAACTCTACCTAAGATAAGCTGAAGGTCACTAGAACCTTCTGAAAGTATTTTCAATAAAGCGATTTCATTTCATTTTTTCTTTATTTTGTCTAAGTGTTAACATAAGAAATCATGGTATAAGCGTGTTCCATACCCATTGTCTTGACATGTGAAATATTGACATTCTCTAGCTTACGGTAGTCTGATCACTGATTTCTGTCTAAAAACTTGAAATGATTTTATTGAGTTAGGTTTCCCTTTAGCTACTAAAAGGAGTTTGCATGTAACTCTTACTTATAATAATGGAGCAGTGTGTAAATTACTATACAGGTAGGTGAGACTCTGCCTCTGAAGTCTGCCTCTAAATCAGAAGATTTAGAAATTGCAATGTATATCATGTCTCTTATCCTGTAGAACATAATAAATTTATAGTGCAATTAACTAATCCCAACCTAGTGACTATATTCAGATGAAGGTGCTGTCTTTTATTCATATCCACCCATCTACCTTAGGAAAACATGAATGCCCATATATTTAACTATTTGAAGGCCAGTCTTCTTTAGGCCTATTATGTTTCCTGAAACACTCATGAATGTGTTCAGCAAAAATTATTATAGAAATTCTAGATATCTGACAAAGAGTATTTTTTTTTAAAGATTTTATTTATTTATTTGAGAGAGAGAGAACGAGAGACAGAGAGCACAAGAGGGAAGAGGGCAGAGGGAGAAGCAGACCCCCTGCTGAGCAGGGAGCCTGATGTGGGACTCGATCCCGGGACTCCAGGATCATGACCTGAGTCGAAGGCAGTCGCTTAACCAACTGAGCCACCCAGGCGCCCAGAGAGTATTTTTAAAAATGAGCCTTGGAAGTATTTGGGGTCAAGAAGTGGGAAATCAAGAAATTTCGTGCCTGTCCTGATTTTTTTATTTTTATTTTTTTAAAGATTTCATTTATTTATTTGACCGAGAGAGACAGCTAGAGAGGGAACACAAGCAGGGGGAGTGGGAGAGGGAGAAGCAGGCTTCCCGTGGAGCAGGGAGCCTGATGCAGGGCTCGATCCCTGGACCCTGGGATCACGACCTGAGCCGAAGGCAGACGCTTAACGACTGAGCCACCCAGGCGCCCCTGTCCTGATTTTTTTAAAGGAGTTATTTAAAACTATTTTCTTTTCTGAAACAGAACAGATTTCTAATACTTGCCAATAAGCACTTTTACTCTAATTTTTGTGTGTGTGAGTTTTAAGGTTTATTTGATTTAACTTATTTTCATCTTATGGTACCTGACAGTGCTTATAGATTAACTGTAAAGAGTAGGAAGGTTGCAGGAGGGGATTCAGTATTCATTTTTTATAGGAATATTTTTCTATAAGGTTTAATTTTATGCTGTGTAATCATAATAGTTTTTGAGTATACTACCATGGAAATAAATGTTCAGAAAAAAATAACATTTTTGCTTTCTATCATGAGTTTAATTTAATTTAATTTAAATTTGTACAGGTTTTTGTCCCAATGTATCATAGGGAATAGTTCTAATATCACCTGAGTGTGTATGGAAATCATGTTTGAAGTTCTAATCTAAATTACTTTTGAGCTAAAACTAAAGAAAAATGAGATCTAATATCCTGCTTTGGGTGGTATAAGTAATCTAACTTGTAATTTTAATTCATACAATTCAATTAAAAAAATTATGTCTCTACCTACTGCAAAAATAATTTGAGCCATTATTGCACAAAATTGGAAAAAATTCATCTTGACTGTCTTTCATAATTTTCTTCATCCATATTTTTATTTTCTTCCTTTGAAACAGGAAAAAAGCAAAATTATTTTTAAAGTTTGTGCTGTCATGATTTCCAATCCAATTCCGTCTGTCTCAAAGCTTGAGACTTCCAAAGAAGTATCTGAAAATGTAGGCTAAAAGCCAAAATTCTAATCATTAACACATCTTTATAAAAAGAGACCAGAAGTAGAGAATATAAAATAAAAAAGAGAAAAATGATACCATTCACAGATTTTGTTGCCAGAATGGTCAATGTCCATGTTGTGTGGTTGATTTGTGATCTTTCTTATAAAGCATCAATCATTTAAATATATTCAGGGAGCTCCTCATCTCCCACTGTTCATTCTGTTCTGGACTGTACTTTAGCAACACGGGCCTTCTTTTATTTCCTCAAATATATTGAGCTCTTTCCCACCTCAGGACCTTTGCCCAGGACATTTCTTCTGGAAAGCTCATCTTCTGGCTAGCTTTTTTTTTTTTTTTTTTTTAATCCTTATTGAAGTTAAATCTCACCCCCTCTTAGACCTTTTCTGACAACTCAATCTAAAATTGTTCCTATCTCTGATATCATCTTGTTCTATTGCCTTCAGAGTACTGATCACAGTATATAATTGATCTTTATTTGTTTACCTGCTTATTTAATGTCATTTTCTTTCACTAGCCTGTAAGCTCTGAGAATGAGGTCTATTTTATCAGCCACTGTGCACCCAGAGGCTAGCATAGGCTGTGGTACATAGTAGATGATTAATAAATATATTTTTAATTAGAGGATAATCAAGTCCTGTGATATAACAAAAGAAGTAAAACCTTCTCCTAAGAACCCCAGATCTGAGTGAGACAAAATATACACGTCAAAATTGAAAACAATATTATAAGGTATTCTATCACTGATAAAATTTGATAAAAGGAAAAATCATAGAGTTCTGGAATGGTCAAGAAAGTCTTAATGGAGTTGGCAAGACTTGAGCTTTGATGAAAAACAATGCTGATAGATCCACAGAGACTAAGCCAATCTCTTATTTTTGAATACTTACAGTGTTTTAGAAAATGGAGTCACAGGGGCAAAAAAACAGGTAACTCCTTGCCCTCAGGGAGAAACAACACTTGTTGACTGACCTTTAAGGAATTATTTACTCTCAGTCTCCTTTACCTCATCTCTAATACTGGGGTAAAAATAGTCCTTTGTAGTGAATGCTTTGTGTCCTACACAGATATTTTTGATTTTCTTTTACCAACTCTATGAGACCCTCCCCTCAGTTTCTGCATACTTTGCTGCTAAGGGCTCCCAGCTTTTTCAAATTTTATGGACCACTGTATTGGTGCTGGTTGCAGCATAATGAAAAGTATTCTTGGGACGCCTGGGTGGCTCAGTCGGTTAAGTGTTTGCTTTCGGCTCGAGTCATGATCCCAGGGTCCTGGGATCGAGTCGTGCATCTGGCTCCTTGCTCAGCAGGGAGTCTGCTTCTTCCTCTGCCTGCAGCTCTGCCTGTTGTGCTCTCTCTGTCTCTTCTGACAAATAAATAAAATCTTAAAAAAAAAGAAAAATATTCTTCAGCTGAAAGTCATGATTAATTTGTGATGTATTTGGGCACAAGAGGGAGGAGTTCCATTATGAGGTTATGTATCTTCACATATGCTAACTGGAGGCAAAGAGCTGACTTCAGTGAGGCTTTTCTAATGATGCAAATTCCAGAGTGAGCTCTGGACTGGGTTGGAGACAGTTTACAGGGAGAGAGGGGAATAAATGTTAGTAACCTTAGAATTAGCATGCTTTTTTAGCTACCTGAATGAGGGTCATTGGCAAATATAGCGGAGGGAAGGGAAACAAGACAAAAGACCCATGCTAATATGGAGATCTGAAACCGTTTGGCTAGGAAAAATATTATCATTGACAGAAATAGGTAGGTAAATACATTAAGCGTGGAAGCCAATTTTGAGGGAAAAGGAGATACATTGAGTGTATGCAAGTCTGATAAGATAAACTTGAAAGCATACTAACAGTTGGAGATGATGTTCAGACTGGAGAGGAAGAATAAGTATCATTGGGGATACTGGTGGGAATAGTGTGCTAACATAATTAGGCCAGGGACTCAGCAACATACATGTCCTAGCTTGGTTCACTCCTCTTACCTGTAAGGTCTCCAAGATATATATATGTCTTACTGGTAAAGAAAGTAAAACAGCATTTTTTTAGTGACAGGAACTTGCAATCCAAACCCTAATGCAGAAGCTAGATTAGAATCCATAATAGATACCTTTACTTAAGCTAACCTTGTTTAGTATATGTGCTGCCGAAGAGAGCACAAGGTAACCTTTATCTAACCTTTACTTTACCTAAGTTAATCCCTACTTAGCCTTTATCCTGTTTCTTCTTGCTACCCTAAAACTTACCAAATACAGATATACATTGCTAACAGAGCTAATTAGATCCAGAGAGTCTAATTAGTCCATTTCTTAGACTTCCAAATTGAAATGTCTAATCTTGTTATAATACCAAGGAAAACTGTCCTAGGTACAGGAAAAAGGAGGCAGAGACAAAGATTATGAAAGAGTTCAGCCACAATGCTCAAGGCAGAGCCAGCCAATCTGAGTATTCAAAATAGGGATGGAGTAAAGGAAGCTATGAAAACCAACCTTAAGGGCTTACCATTTCAAATGCAATGAAGAGAAAAGCAATTGCACACTCTTATTATTCTGACCTTCTGAAAACTCCACCCCCAGGAAGCATAGACTATTCTTTGTCTTTCAGCTTAGCCTCAGCCCCCTCACTGGGGAAGAGAAGGAAAAGGAGAGAAAGGACGGACATTGAGTTCTCCTAAAGAAAACTCATAAAGAGAATAAGAATATAGAGAACATGGAGAGTAAGTCTTTAGTCTTAATTCTTCAAAATAGAGAATGTGAATAAATAAGAGATAAGTCAACAAAGAAATCAACAGTTGGGCAAAGTCATACTTCGCTAAGGGAAGGATAGCACTTCAACAGGTTTATGCCAACAGTGTCACATGATGCAAAGGTAAAGGAGAAAGAGGTCTAAGGAACCACCTTTGGACCTTTGTATGTGACAGTCTTGAAGTGATGGTGACTTGACTGGCAGTTTTCCTGGAGATAGCATTTCTTAAAAAGTATTAAGTACAAGTATAGCTGGATGATAAGTACTGTGAAACTATTTAATGTCTATATTAAATATAACTGCATAATCAATGTTATTTTAAATATATAAAATAAGAGTGGGACTCCTTGATCAAGTATTTTTGAGAAACTGAGAGTTTCCTCCCTCAATTTCTTCTCAGAGCTGTTAGTATGCCAATTAGGTTCTGGAGCTCACAGTGCAGAGCATAGAGCGGAAATAGATTTCTGTCTTTCCATTACTTGTTTACCACTAACCTTTTTATATTGAGTGTCTTGTGGGGCCACAATGTTGAGGAACACACTTTATGAAATGCCTAATTAGCATATTCAGAAACCAGATTACAGAGAGTTAAAAGGGGTAAACTAGAAGAGGTGAAGAAGTGGGGGTTATTGTGTAAACTATTTGTGAGAGATTGAATACACAGAAGAGACAATGGTCAACTTGCCCAGGAAACTAACCCCTTTATCTACAATCAACAGCCTATGAAGCCTTACTGCTAATGCCAGACTTGCAGTTGGGCTGATTATTATCTCTGGTGACAGTCCTGGAAGCTGAATAATAACTTCCATAACAATCAGCCCCAAATGGCCAGGACTTGGTTAGCAATTGAGAGCCTCCTTAATTTTTGTCCCTACTTCCAATTTAGAACCGACTACAGAAAGTCAAATCGTACTCTTAATCACATAGGATGTGTTTCTTCTACTTAGCTATCCTAGAGCTTTCTTGTGCCAACAGCCTCCAGTCAGGGCATACCTAAAGCCTTCCCTTTTTTTTCCAGTAGAAAGCTTTCCCACTCTTCTGTCTGCTTTTCAATCTCTGTCAAAACACAAGTGACGGCGGCTGAGTCCCTTGTTATTGTGAGCTCAGACTAAGTAGCCTTTCTTTGCTTTTCTCATTTGGTGGGCATTCATTTCTTCCCACATTTGTAAATGCTGGCTTTTACTGAAAGACATAAATTAATTAGTGTGTAAACCCAAGGAATGAGCATATTTGGGTAAAAGGTTAAATGTTTAAGACTATCTATGTTTGGGAGGAAAAATGCTGGAAGTCAGTGAGAAAAAAAAGATGGAAGGTACTGTGGACAGGGACAGAGGGAGAAAGAGAGAGATTGGGAGAGAGAGAAAACACTTGACAGGGTTAATCCCAAAGGAAATAGAGATAAATGGGGATAGGAACCCCTAGAACATAAAGGGGTGGAGCGACCTCTTTTTACTTCCTCACCCTCATTCTTTGACTTCTAGAAACAGACTGAAGCCCCCCAAAGCAAAGCTCCTTCATTCCATCCAGCACAGTGAAGCAAATAACCCGAAAACAAGAGCCTGGCCTTTTAATTTTGTGTAGTTGCTTTGAACTATCAACCAATTACTTGACCACACAATAATTTTTGTTTCCTCAATAATAAAAATAACAATAATGGCTTGGAATTCAGGAAAAATGATTCACATGGAACAGTTTCAGGCTCTCTATTAGATTACTTGAAGGTCAGCATGAATCAGCCGAACCTGTTCTTAATGTAATGCTAACTCGGACTCTCCACCCTGTCTCCCTGTTATTTTCTTCTCCTCCCTGGTCTCTTTTGCCAAGAAACCTTCCACATCTCCACCTCTGCTGTTGATGAGTCTAAACCAGCCTCTTGGTCGCTCTGAGCAAAAATATTCTCTTAAAACTTTGACTTATCCTTGTTCTTTCCAAACATAGGACTTTTTATTTATTTTTATTTATTTTTTTTGTTATTTTTTTTTAAAGATTTTATTTATTTATTTGAGAGACAGAGAATGAGAGGCAGAGAGCACGAGAGGGAGGAGGGTCAGAGGGAGAAGCAGACTCCCCGCTGAGCAGGGAGCCCGATGCGGGACTCGATCCCGGGACTCCAGGATCATGACCTGAGCCGAAGGCAGTTGCTTAACCAACTGAGCCACCCAGGCGCCCCAAACATAGGACTTTTTAAAGAATCAAATGCTCTTGCTAAAATGAGGTGGATGTTTGAAACCAGCACGTTATTTTGCCTGGCATGTGGAACAGATGGAATCCACCTAGGAGCTTCTCCGAGAGATGCAAATTACCGGGTCCTGCCCTAGACCTTCAGTATCAGAAATTTTGCAAATGAGGTCCAGTAATCTGTGTTTAAACATGCCCTCCAGGTGATTTTGAGTTTTGAGAACTGTTTTAGGGAAGGGATTGGCAAACCACAGCCCTTGAGCTAAATCCTGTCCACTGTTTATTTTGGTACAGCCCAGGGAGCTAAGAATGCTTTTTGCATTTTTAAATGATTTTTTTTAACATCACATGAAAATTATATGAAATTCAAATTCCAGTGTCAATAAACAAAGTTTTATTAGAGCCCAGCTACACCTATGTGTTCACCACATATTGTTCATTACTGCTTTTACAGAACTGAGTAATTGTGGCCATGACTGAATAGCCCACAAAGCCTAAAATATTTACTATCTTGTCATAAGCTCTAGGTCATAAGCTTCTTAGGAACGACTATATTTGTTGGTGATAAGCACTAAAAATTTACTTTTCCTTTTGGCCTCTTCTACTTCAGATGGTTCATTCCACGGGTCTGGAAATCCAATGGCATTTCCTCTGTCAGACTCCTTTTATCCCCCAAAGGCAACCTCATCAAGGTTGCTTCCCAGCGAGGAAAATGTCATAACAAAGAGATTTCTCTACCTTAGATGTAATCATTATAGTCGCTTGGCTAAGTTTCGAAGCATAGTTGGAGATATTTTCTGGAAATATCTTACTGCTAGCTTAGTAGAAGTTCTCAAACTCTGCTGTGCATAAAATTGCCTTACAGGGCTTAATGAAAGTGTAGATTCTTGAGGTAAATTCCAGAAGTCCTGAATCAAGAATTCTGGGTCGAGTACCCAGAATTCACAAGCACCTCAGGTGATTCCGACTCTGGTAATCTGAAAGACATACTTTTGAGAAACATTGAAAATAATTGAATTCTGTAAGAGTTTCCCATTGTCACTGAATAGAGAGAAACTGACTTTCAGGCTGAGACATGGGATTTGGGGTTAGAAAGTTAGTAAAAGTGAAACTGTGAGTATGGGTAAAAATTTAATTGGATTATAAGGTGATCCAAAGCAGACGAGATTTTCGGGACTCTGAAGCTACTCTAGCTAGGGGTGTCTTCCTGAAGTCAGAGAGATGCCCAGTATATCTTTTTATTCTTATTATATCTTAGTTATCTAAGATGTCTTTATAATATAGCCATTTTCAATACTTCATTTCTTAATTCATTTAAGGTTTCTTTGTGGAAAAAAGACACCAGCCACCTTATTTGTAGTATTACCTACGATTTGACTCAAGTCTACTCAGTGGACCGTGCATGGCTCTCTTCTCACTATCGACTCCCTTCTTTCTATTTTATACCTCATGTCTCTAAATTTGGTAGAACAGGGACTTTTTGTGTACTTTCTGCCTGAGGCCTTTCATATGAAGAGTGAAAATTGCAAATTAAAGAACTATGAACCTAAAAAATAAGTATAGACCTTAAAATACTTAACTTTTCTCACTTCTCTATATTTCTAATTATATTTACCTTTCTACAATATGACTCAAACTTTTCAAGACACCTTTTAGTAGAAAGCCTGTTATTAAAGGTCTGTATACATCATGCATCTGATTGTATAACATTTAATTGTAGAACAGAAACGTCACTCTTAAAAGTTTTCCCTCCGTTTCTGAGGACTGTTTGATAATTTCAGGTGACATTTTGCTTTTTCCGTCTTTATCATTCAGTGAGCTTTTTCATGATCATCATAGTAAAAAAAACACACCAATTCATTTTCTTTTTACCCAAATCACAGAAACTATTGCACTGCACAGGACGACTGAGTAAATATTTTCAGGTCTGGATCAGAATTCCCAGCCAGGATTTGAGCATTATTTGGTTCAAGAGAATCCCAAGTAAATAAAAGGGCGACCCCAAACTGTCCGATCTTGGGGTCAATGAGCCTGACGTGAAGTGAAGAAGGCCCTGCTTGTCCCTCTCCTGCTAGGCAAGCTTTCAACACACCACAGGCCCCACCCAAAAGAGTAAACTGTTCTTTTATTTCCTTCCTCACACTCTCCTGCTCCCCCCTCTGCCAGCAAATCTGAGGGAGATGAATCATGTGAGAAAGGTGGGGGCAGATCAGCTCTCTGCACTGGCCTGCCTTGCATGGACTCGTCTCAGAGGAAGTGGCACACTTCTATGGCAGAGGGCAGCTATTTATTTATTTATTTGTTTCGTGCATGTGCTTTTCCAGACTCATAACATACACCATCAGCCTCCTGAGTGAGTTCCAGACATGAAAAAAATTATAAATTGAATGCACATGGAGAAACCAAGTCTCCATCCAAGACCGCACAGGCTCCCCACCCCAGGGCTCCAAGTCCACACCCTCATGGTTTACATAGCACCTTTCTTCCAAGGATCCCAGAGAGAGCTGCTCCCGCACAAAGGAATTAGACTAAGGGCAGGATGTGTTTGAGTTTCCTTCTAGACTAGTAAAAGGAACTACTGGGCCCTCTAGAGTTTAAGGCCACACAGGCAGGCTATGTATATAGCAGGGAATGAAATCTTAAGCCTTTGGGTGTTCATTTTTCCATTTTAGAAAGTCCAGATCACTCCTGATTTATTATTATTATTATTACTATTATTATTATTATTATTATTTTATTCTTAGGGGGGGAAGTATGAAGTGAGAAGATTTTTGCCTTTGGAAATATATTCCCTGGCACCCTGTTTCTGCTTCATTTCTTCTCATTTATCATACTTTCCCCCCAAATATCAAATGCTCTCATACTGCTTTTCTCCAGAAGAGCAATCTAATCCAATCATTTATATTAAGGTGTTTGTGGTGTGTACTGCTCATCTCATGTATATCCATATATTCTTTTTTACAAGGGCTAGACCCTAAAGAATTACTGCAGAGCCAAAAGAAATTATTGCAAATGAAGGAATTTGATGTATTTTTAGGACACAATTAGCAGTGTATATGATAGGTATTTGCAACAACCTGTATGCAGGTAACCTACCAACTTCTCTGCCTGGTATAAGGCTTGCTTCACTCCAAGCAAGGCTGAGACCATCCAGTACAACTCATCGACTTGGTAGGGCCAGCCTGGTAAAAGACGCCGCTTCTCCCTATACGCACCGTCCTCAACCTCACTCATTTAAATTACTGGTATAAGAGACTTAAGCGTTTAGTTCAAACTTTGATGGCTAACAGAAAATATATTAAAATCTGGGATCTGAGACACGTACAGCTTAGTATGTAGTTAAGGCTAAGTTCTGAGTGGCCCATTATCTCTTTCACTTTGTTGTGACTTGAGGCAAGTCTTTGCTCCTTTCTGCCTTCAGTTCCTGGGTTTAATCCACCAGACTCTGGCCACCAGGACTGTTATCTGCCCCTCTTCTGATGCCTAGTTTTATTGCATTGAGTCTTATTGCTACAGGAACCAGAGGGCCTGGTGTCTGCTTTCCCCATCTAATATCTTCACCCTTCGTTCACAGTTTGCTGCTTCTCACCTTCAAGAATGACTCAGGGCGGGGCCGAGATAGCTTGGTTGGGAGAGTGCTAGACTGAAAGAATGACTCAGCCTCTGTGTAGAGCATCCCATGTGAGCCTGAGAGAGCACAGAGCACGAAACCCCCAATACCTGGAAATCACTGTGCCAGGACCTTTGAATAATCAATCAAGCCATTCCTTTACCAGACTGCAATCTGCTTGGTAGAAGAGGCAAATGCCAAGAGGACAACCTAATATTATTAAGGATTCATAATGATTGATGAATGAACCCTAGATAGGTACAAACATTGGCTATTGACATAGGATCTTAGATATCATGAATTCTTCTTTCTAGCCAATAATACTGAAACTCCCATAAGTGAAATTAAGTTGTCCAAGATCATAAAGCAATTTACAAACTGGACCAGGATTAGACATTGATCTCTTGAGTTTTAAGACAGCACTCTTCTTATTATACTATCTGCCCTGCTCGTTTCTTATAATACTAATTAAAACAAACAAACAAACAAACAAAAGAATCCTTGCACAGCATGGATACTCTTTTGAAGTGAGCCTCCTGGCTGCATGGCACCATTCTCAGCAGGCCTTGCCAATGCCTAAGCAAGCAATGGTAAATGGGCCTCTGGACAGAGACTTAAGGTTTTTGCTTGTATTATATAAACAGAACGAAATCCACCAAAATTAAGATTTTCCCAACCCTTCCCACTTCTGTCTATATGTTGGTCATATTTGACATTCTCACTTTATATTGTAAAAATACTTTTCATTCCATTATTTCAGTTTTCTAAAATTCCAGTTGGTGTTCCCATACTTTATATCTGTTCCCCTTTGAGTAATTGTGTTTCCAGCAGCAAAGTGCCCCCTCATTTACTATAGATATGTCTCTACTGAAAATGCACCAGAGTCCTACCCTCTACTGTGATGCTCACGATAATGGCACATTACAATGGCCAATGTATAAACTTGCCAGAGAAGGGTTCCATTTTCTCCATAAGACTTTCCGTAAGCTGATCAAAATAAAAGCTCAAGGGATCCTCACCCTATATTTTACAGAAGAAGCTTATGTCACTATGCCGGCTAGAAACACCCATGAACTAGAACACAGTTCTCTACCTAACTGGAAAGTGAAAGTTGCTTTTGGGAAAATTTTCAAGAAGAATTGAAAGAAAAATGGTCTTTTTTTTTTTTTAAGATTTTATTTATTTATTTGACAGAGAGAGAGAGAGAGCGAGAGCAGGAACACAAGCAGGGGGAGTGGGAGAGCGAGAAGCAGGCTTCCCCCTGAGCAGGGAGCCCGATGCGGGGCTCGATCCCAGGACCCTGGGATCATGACCTGAGCCGAAGGCAGACGCTTAACGACTGAGCCACCCAGGCGCCCAGAAAGAAAAACGGTCTTAACATTAACATCAGAAATTTTAAAAATCTAGACTCCCTTTATTCTCTGATCATTACAATTAATCATCATTTTGGAATCAATCACATTTGGGAAATGGCAAACTTTTATATAAAAATAGCAAAGCATGCCTTACCCTCAAGAGTATTAGGCTCTATTTGTCATGGCAGAACATTGGGCAGGAACAAGATTTGCAGACCAGAATGAACGAATATATGTTTGTTGTTGAAGTACCCAGCGTAGAAGGTAAAGTATGGTTCATTTGGGTTGTAATATTAGAATGTTCATAATATTCACATATTGTTGCTTTCCTTCTGAAGGAACTTAATTATTTCTGCTGCTTGGAGAATGGAATTTTTACAAATGACACATATTATCTTGTCATGGTCAAAAACAATTAGTAATTTATCTGTCCTTTTCTTAGATGCCTCCTTAAATCTGCATGCTAGCCATTTTCTTCTGTCTGCTAATACCACAGATTTACTGTTCACCGCCCACTCAAATGCTGGAAAGCAGGCCACATGTGCATACACATTTTTTTTTTTTTTAATGTGTTAGGGCTGAGTAACGAATAAGGATTTTGCAATGAAATGAAAACAAAGGGTAGCTGCTTTCACATAAATATCATGTGTCTCTTACCTATGAATAAAAGGACAAATAAAACACTCCTTTTTTCTTCCTCCACACAGACAGTGTTGTTTCCTACTGTAGAAAGTCCCAGATAAGCATATACTGACATTGCATTCCTTCACAACACTGGTATTGTCTATCAGATATTTTTTGTAGAGCAAGTCCATGTACCAAGAAAGCAGAGATGAAGTTCTGCTTTTTCATACAACAGTACCCCAGCAGGCAAAAATTTGCAATGATCTCAAAAACAGATAAAGAAAGAAAAGAAAATTTGAAGTCTTTTAAAAATGTATTTCAAGGTGTGAAATTAGAGCGAATAAAAGTTTTGGATATTGTTCTATCTCAGAGTTCATATTTTTAAAGGTCTTTCTCTTTACAGAATTAATCTAGTCATGCTAGTCTTAGAGATGTTTAAAAATAAAACAAAAATAAGAACAAAAAAATTACTTTAAACCAACAAGCATTCCTATTCTTTTAAGTAATAAAGACCTTTTACTTAGAATGAATTATGTATTAAACTTTTTTCATGTCTTTGCTAGCTCAGCAAACCTTTGTTCTGAATGCTTTGTGACCATTAGTGCCTTTGATTATAGATTACACCACCATTTGATTTATTTTTTTCTCATGGGCAACATATTTCTTTCATTGAGCAACATTCTGAAACTTGGAAATCTAACCTGTGTTTTAGTCTTAGGAAAGGAACATTCATATGGTAAATCCTCCCCAGTTGGACTTGGTATTCATTCAACTCTTATATGGTTGATTTTAGGCCAGGTTTAATTATGCAATCACTCTCAACTCAAAGAAGATAGTAGAATACAAAAGCACTTGGATTTAATACAGTGCCAGTTTCTTGAAGAAGAACAAGTAGGGAAATGATAATATTTAACAATGGAGTAATAATCTCTCAATGCAAGTCTAGAGGGCAAAAACATAAACCGATTGTGTAAATTAGAGCTAGATTAGGCCTGAAACCTAGGCAAACTGCGTGCGTTTCTGCTAGCACTCAGAAAAAAAATAAGATACTGTTTTTAGTTCTTCTTTTTATAAGGAAGAACAAGGAAATCAGGCACCTGACCTGAATGTTTTATGATTAGAAACAATTTAAACACGCCAATACCACCTCTGAGCTCAGTCTTTTTTTTTTTTTTTTTCTTCCAGAAAATTGTGGTTGCCTTAAACACAGTTTCCACGGAAGTATTTTTTTACACATTCTGAATTGCTTGTCCAGTCATTTTCTTATATTACATTACTCACATCCCCTTGCTGGAGGAAATTCCCTCTTACAAATGCTGTATCACCGGGATCTATGTATATTTATGTAACCCTGGTAGTTCTGTTTCTTCTTAGACAAACTCAATGGCACTATTTCCTGAACTGAGCTCCGTTGTCTCCATTAATATTAAATTCACACTCACAAAAGGTGAAATGCACTCAAATCTCCCAGGCCTTTTCTTCAGGATATTTATAGCTAACAAGCTCTGCTCTGATTTGGGGGTTTACTAGAGAGTCCTTGAACTTGCTAGAAAACAGCATTGCAATGCATTGGTTCAATGCTTGCGAGCCAACTCTTCCTTCCATATCGGCATGCGTTTCCTATTAATGATCCAGAACAAGGATAAATCAGAGATCCTTAGCCCTAGCTTAAAGAAGCACATTTTCCAAATAAACAAACAGAAGCGTTGAGCACTCCAGAGTGGAGACCCTCAGGATCCTCTGGCTCATTTGAATGACCCAGAAAGGCTATGCAGATTTCTTGTCTTACAAGAGCCTAGGAGGCCCCCTGGGAACAGCTACAGGTTTGCTTGCCATAAATGAGCAACACAGCCAGAGTTTTGCCCTCTAGGTGATAATACTTAGGGACTTCACATGTTATGGGGCCCTATACCCGGGAGCCTAGAGGCCATAGATTGCAATATATGATCTCATGGTGACATAAGTCCTGTCTCTGTTTCTTAAAAAATGAGGAGGTTATGGAGTTAAGATCGAAGACTTAACTGAGAACTAGCACTAAGTGCGGTTTCTCCGTACATAGACCCTCACACGAAAGTGAGTGATGTTTATATACACCCCAGCATTGCTTTGGCTTTGGCATGGAAATAAATTGGAAGGGTATTGTACCCTTAAATAATGACAGCAATCCTTTTGCAAAAGATTGAGGCTCACATCCAGGTTAAGTAATGTGACTGCTGGGTTTTTCTTCTCTTTGCTGGAAATTTGGATACAGATTCCTTCATAACCATGCATTTTGAGATTTTTCTGAATGGTTCCCTTAATTCGTATGTAAACTAAACAGGACATTTGCTAGTTTTTTTTTTTTTTTTTTTAAAGATACAAGTGTCCCTATCCTAGTTACTGTCTAAATATTATATCACTCATACTTTTACATATGTTTCTGTGGTCATAAAAGTACATTTTCCTAAATATTTAAGTGAGAATAATTCATCCTGTTACTCTTCACCAATTTTCTTAAAAATGTTTTCTTTAAAGGTATAGGGCTGATTTCTTAGGGTTTGTTTGTTTTGTTTTGTTTTGTTTTTAATTTGTGATCTCAATACTGAAAGAATCCTCCTGAATCCCTTTTCATTACTCACATGTAGTTGATCACGTTAAGAGGCTTAGAATTATTTGGCAGATGTTCCATGTCTCATGATTTCATGCAGGGCAGCAAAAAAGCAATTATTGTGGTATTTCTTTAAAAAAAAAATAGAAAGTTCTCATCTGATCTGAGAACTGGGTGGAGCTCAGGGTGTGTCCCTTCTGTCTCTTCTGGTTTTTGGTGGAGTTAATTTTTTCAGAGGAAGTCCATTTGTTAGATACCGACAAGGAGAAAAGTACCCAGAAGATTATTTGTGTATCATCAGCTTTTCAGAGGGCAATCATACATTTCAGCTTTAATCTAGAGTCGGAGTCAGGAAATAAGCTATTTTCAGAACTTTTACAAGATTAATAGTGAAGGTAATAGACAGTAGGGTTCTGGAGGTTGGTGGTGATGGGGTACTAGGAGTCTGGCTGCTGGTGGATTACCAGCTGTGTCTGCACTTAGCACTATGGCTTCAGGGGGCACCCATTAGATTCCATTAACCTTTCAGCCTATTTCTTGCAGACACTACCTGGGTGGCCAGGATAGCAAGAACCAACATAACCGGGGCTTGAAAAATAAGTTAATGCGGAAGTTCTGGTGTTGGGGTCAAGATATTACTTTGTCATTGACAGAAGAAATGTGGCTTAGAAATCAGGACATAAACTGGTACCTTTTGTTTTTAATCCCTTGTAACCAGCAGCATAACTTGCAGAAAGAATGCATCATTTCTCACAGTTCCACAATTTACTACCTTAGAAGTATACATTGAAAGAAGTTTATTTTATTATTTTTTAAATTTTTAAAAATTTTTTGAAAGGAATTTAGAACCATTCACACATGTATAAAAAGCACAACACTATCAAAAATTGTGAATTTGAAAACTTTTCTATACCAGGGATCAAAATTTCATTTAGGAGTCATATATTAATAAGTCCAAAAGGAGATACTGGCCTTATTTAATTACTACCATTATGGTCTCCTTCTGTTTTTTCTTTGTTGTTGTTGTTTGTTTGTTTGTTTTTGTGTTTGTGTTTTTGGTTTTATTATTTCCTTTTCTTTTCTCCCCAAAAGGCGGCGCAATTGAATCCATCCCATTGCAAGGTCTGGCCTTAAACAGGCTTCTGTGATGGCCCCTCGACCTGAAACTACTTTCTTTTCAGTGCATCCTAGGGAGTGGAACTGGAACACTGACCTCCCCAAATTAAAGATGGTCCTCCCAGAGGATGCAGTCTCTCCTTAGCCCTCCACTCTGGCATACTGCAGCTTCTCCTTTTCTCTGGTGCCATCCTGTAGCCCTGGCCCAAAGCTTTCTTGTACCACTGCAAGGCTAAGGGACATCCTGTGTGCTTCATCTGTATCTCATTTACTTGTGGTACTCTGAATCTGAAAGCCCAGATCATTAAGCACACAGACAATTCAAACTCTTTGTGATAGGCATAATCTTCATTCTCCATCCCCCAAATTTCATAAGAGCAGCAAATGGATCCTATCATCTGAGGGATTTAAATTTCATGTTTTTCGGGCGCCTGGGTGGCTCAGTTGGTTAAGCGACTGCCTTCGGCTCAGGTCATGATCCTGGAGTCCTGGGATCGAGTCCCGCATCGGGCTCCCTGCTCAGCATGGAGTCTGCTTCTCCTTCTGACCCTTCCCCCTCTCATGTGCTCTCTCTCTCTCATTTTCTCTCTCAAATAAATAAATAAAATCTTTAAAAAAAAATTCATGTTTTTCTGTTTCCCTCATTGTATATCTGGCAGAAGTCCTAAAGAATCTTAGGATGGCCAAAGTGCATACACTAGGAATAGAAGAAAAAAGAACAGAATCTGGATAACCTGTTAATGAGTAACCTGTTTGCGGATACTTTTTTTAAAAAAAATCACAAACTTAAAAACCCTAACTGTGGGAAGAGACTTTTTTCCCTGTAATATGACTATTTTCTTATACATTTTACAAAATCAATCATCTCATTCAGTTAAAAATAGTGACATTCCAATAAAATAAAAAAAGTCTCTCCCAAACACACACACACACACACACACTCACATACACACTTCTTCAGTACGTTTATGCGCAACATCCATTAGCACAGTTCCACATTTACAGCCACCACTATATCTGACCCCTCATTCATGAAAGCTTCTGCTGCTTAGCCTTGAGCTACTGGGCTCCTGTCATTTCCCACTGAGCACACTGGGGTGGATTTGGGTGTCTTGCCCTCATTTACAATCTGAACAAAAGAAACCCAAGCCAAGAAAGCAGCTGGCTCCATAAAAACAGTAAAAACTCTGGCTGGCATCTCTGGGTGCCACTGACTAGCCAAACATCCACAGGCAGTGGTGCCAATATAGATTTCTGGGACAAAACAACAAAATAGATTTTAGTCAATAAACATTGATTTGACAAGAAATCACACAAATCCGTCCATACCAAAGGACATGTACATCCACAGAGTTCCAAACCAATGAGCACATTATGGACACATTGAAAACCTGCCTAGGCTGGATTCATATGTGGCACATGGTCTCCAAGGTCTTCATCTGCCAAATCTGGTTATATGTTAGGTGTCAATGTTGCTCGCTGATTGTGCTACCAGCTGACAACATAAACCATGGACACTGACAAAACAAACACATACCATCACTCTGATGGTGGCATTTTTCAAACTTTTTTGAAATGAAATGAAAGAGATGTTTCTCAGTGCGGCCTAGTATATACACAGACATGTAAACAACACATGATAAAATCTCGTGAAACAATATGTAACCCTACTACGAATGACCCGTTCTATTATTTCTATTTTATTCTGTTATATTTCATGGTTTTAATATTGTTAAGCTATTGTTATGACCATGGAATTGATTGTAATCTGTTAATGAGTCATGGCAATCGTTCTAAATATACCCATCAGAATGATAAAAACTTATCATCTTTTAGGACTTGCTTTCATTTCTTAATAGGTATTTTGGAGTGGGGGGATAGTTTTCCTTTTTCTTTTGTCTTCTTTTCTTCTCTTCTCTTCTCTTCTCATCCCTTCTCTTCTCTTCTTTTCTTTTCCTTCTCTTCCCTTCCCTTTCTTTTCTGTTCTTTTCGAGTTACATACAAACATATAGCTATTTCTTGAACAATTCCCAGCAGATATGTGGCTGAGGAAAATGATCCCATCAAATTTACCATCCATTGATTAACTCCTATGTGTATAAACCTAGGATGAGTGTTTTAAGGATCACTAAGGACTAACTCAAAAATTGTAGGTAACAATATTCATTGCATTTAAATAATTTAAACTTGCATTTAAAGAACTGCAATCAATTATGCAGTGTTCTTAGGGTTAATTATTCATATAGAATTGACCTCCTTAAGGAATATTAAAAGAATATATTGTTGTGCAAGGTAGAAATCCACCAAGTCAAATATTCTTTTCCTTACCTTACAATGAAAATTCCACTTAAGTATCCCCTGAACTTAGGGATTCTGGTGGTGTTTAGGGCTAGGAAATCATCAGTTTTTCAATTAACAAGGGACAGGAAGATTTCTGGGAATCCTCAGGCTCCCTTTCTTAGTGTACCCATTAGCTGTGGTTGCCTTCATTGCTTGGCTCCAGTAATAGGCATTTGAATCTGGCTCAGCCAATCAGGATATACAAATGACTTGGCCACCATAATTTGCTCAAGATTGGGCAGATAACCCAAACAAATCACTGAGAATCAAGCCTAAATTATCTGGGAGAAACCGTACTTCTTAAACTTTCTTGTAGGCTTTGTTACCTGTGACAAAACATATAAATCTTTTTTTTTTAAGATTTTATTTATTTATTTGAGAGAGAGAGAATGAGAGACAGAGAGCATGAGAGGGAGGAGGGTCAGAGGGAGAAGCAGACTCCCTGCCGAGCAGGGAGCCCGATGCGGGACTCGATCCCAGGACTCCAGGATCATGACCTGAGCCGAAGGCAGTCGCTTAACCAACTGAACCAGCAGGCATCCCCAATTTGTTTCTTAAAAAAAAAAAAAAAAAAAGCTAATTTTAACTGGACTTCCAATAAGGACAACAGGATAAAGACCTGAAAAATCCTCTACTGCATTCAAACATTTTTGAAGGATCTAGTCATTTCACTCCCTTGTGTATTTCTTTAACAATGATGGTTCTCTCATAAATGGTTGTGTAACTCTAAGCAAGTCACCACACCTCTCTGCCCTTGGTACATTAGATGTGATATAAAGATGCTAATGATATTTTTATTTTATTGCCAATTCACTCATTTGGTTAGAGATTGTGATCAATAAGTACAAACTCTAGACTTAACCCAAGTGCAACTTGCAAACTTTTCTCTCCTTCCAGCCACTAAGTGCACCCCCAGTTCTGATTCTTCATTTAGGATAGGATAAGCACTCACTTTTAACAGGCCTGGAAATACCTGCCTTGATGATTCAGTACAATTTTTCTTATTACCAAATAACAAGCTAAAAGAATAAGCATTTCTTATAATGCAACATTTTACTCTCCTATAAGGCATCTCCAGTCCTCTGAAGTATTTCTCGCAATAGCCTCTCATCACTTTGATAATTGATATCTTAGGTGAGAGGTGATGTCATCTCATCATGGTTTTGATTTGCATTTCCTTGATGATTAGCAATGCCGAGCACCCTCTCATGTGTCTGTTGCCATTTGCATATCTTCTTTGGAAAAATGTCCATTCAGATCCTTTGCCCATTTTTAAATTTGTTGTTGCTGTTGCTGCTATTGAGGTGCAATGCATTCCTTCTATATTTTGGATATCAACCCCATATTGGATATGAAGCTTGCAAATAATTTTTCCCCATTCCAGAGGCTGCCATTTCATACTGCTGACGGTTTCCTTTGCTGTGCAGAAACTTTTTATTTTGATGTAGTCCCACTAGTTTATTTTTGTTTTTGTTGCCTTGGCTTTTGTTATCAAATCCAAAAAATCATTCCTAAGACTGATGTCAAAAAGCTTACCACCTATGTTTTTCTCTAGTAGTTTTATGGTTTCAGGTCTTAAGTTCAAGTCTTTAATCCATTTTGAGTTGATTTTTGTGTATGGTGTAAGTTAGTGGTCCAGTTTTATTCTTTCGTGTGTAGCTGTCCAGTTTTCCCAGCACCACTTATTGAAGAGACTGTCTTTATTCCCCATTGTATATTCTTTTCTCCTTTGTCATAAATTAATTGACCATATATGTATGGGTTTATTTCTGAGCTCTCTATTCTGTTCTATTGATTCATGCATCTGTTTTTATGCCAATATCATACCCTTGATCACTACAGCTTTGGAATATATTATGAAATCAGAAAGTGTGATGCCTCCAGCTTTGTTCTTTCTCAAGTTTGCTTTGGCTGTTTGGGCTCTTTTGTGGTTCCACACGAATTTTAGGATTGTTTGTTCTATTTTTGTGAAAAATTACATTGGAATTTTAATAGGGATTGTACTGACTCTCTAGATTGCTTTAGGTAGTATGGGCATTTTAACAATATTAATAATTGTAATCCATGAACACGGAATACCTTTCCACTTATTTGTGTCTTCAATTTCTTTCATCAGTGTCTTACAGTTTTCAGTGTATAGATCTTTTACCTCCTTGGTTAAGTTTATTCCTAAATATCTTATTCTTTTTGATGCAATTGTAAATAGAATTTTTTTCTTAGTTTCTCTTTCTGATATTCCATTTGTCTATAGATACACACCTAGTAGGATGTTTATTATCAAAAAGACAAGAAAAAAAAATACTGGCAGGGATATGAAGGAAAGGGAGCCCATATACACTGTTGGTGGGAATACAAACTGGTACGGACACCATGAAAAACAGTATGTAGTTTCCTCAAGAAATTAAAAATAGAACTACCATATTATTTAGCAACCCTACTTCTGGGTATATATTCAAAGGAAATGAAATCATTATCTCAAAAAGAGATCTGTACTCTCATGTTCACAGTAGCAGTATTCACAATAGCCAAAATATGGAAGCAACCTAAGTGTCTGTCAATAGATGAATAGACCAAGAAAATGTGATGTGTATAAAAAATGGATCATACAGCCTTTAACAAGAAGGAAATCCTGTCATTTACAACAATATGGATGACCCTGGAGGACATTATGCTAAATGAGATAAGTCAGAGAAAGACAAATACTCCATGGTATCATATGTGGAATTAAAAAAAAAAAAGAAGTCAAACTCATAGAAACAGATAGGGATTAAGCGGCGGGAAAATAAGGAGACACGAGTAAAAGTGTGCATACTTTCAGTTATAAGGTAAGTTCTGAGGATCTAATGTATAACATGGTAGTAACTATAGTTAACACTGTATTGTATAATTGAGATTTGCTAAGAAAATATAACTTAAATGTTCTCACACACAAAAAGGTATATATGCGAGGTGATAGATCTGTTATTTAACTCAATGGGGGGAAATTTTTTTCACATCCTTTTATATCCTTTCTTTTTTAAAAAAGATTTTATTTATTTATTTGACAGAGAGAGACACAACAAGAGAGGGAGCACAAGCGGGGGAGTGGGAGAGGGAGAAGCAGGCTTCCCGCCGAGCAGGGAGCCCGATGTGGGGCTCGATCCCAGGACCCTGGGATCATGACCTGAGCCGAAGGCAGACGCTTAACGACTGAGCCACCCAGGCGCCCCATATCCTTTTATATCATTGTGTATATATATATATCAAATCATAACATTGTATACTTGAACTATCTTATAATTTTATTTGTTAAATGTATCTCAGTAAAGCTGAATAATAAAAAAGGTAGCCTCCAAAATCAGTAGAGAAGTTTTTTACTAGATTCATTTTACACACACACACACAAAAGGAATTTGACTATTTTCCCAAAATCAAATGGCTAAGGAGTTCTACTCGATAGCATTTGGGAAAATCGAGCAAAGAGGATGTGAGAGAAGGGAGATCAGGAGAAATGAATAGGCTAGTGGAAGGATCAGAACAACCCCAAGCGTTTGGGATATCATTATGACTCCGGTCAAGTTTATAACC
Source organism: Mirounga leonina (assembly GCF_011800145.1). Taxonomy (NCBI): domain Eukaryota; kingdom Metazoa; phylum Chordata; class Mammalia; order Carnivora; family Phocidae; genus Mirounga; species Mirounga leonina. The sequence goes on along the minus strand of NW_023270377.1, from coordinate 82,552,437 downwards.
AGGTACATGTTTTATGTGAGAATAAGCAGACTGAAACATAGTAAGTATTCTCCAAAGAAGTATCATAAATAATAGAATTATGTAAACGCACATTTATTCACATAGAACATCATTTGTTTTATCACCAGTGGTCTCTATTCTAGGTCTTATTTTTTTGAACAGTTTTGCCTATGTTTTCTCTTGATCAATCTACACATTGGATGTTTTTCAGCATTTTTCCTTCAGCAGTCAGAGGAGTGAGGACCTCCCACGTCTATGATGGACAGACCTTTAGCTCATCTGTCAAAACAACCTGCTTGTTCACTGAATGTCTAGTCACTGAAGAAAAATGCCCTTCTGTTATTTCCCATCTATTTTCCTCTCAAAATTAGGAAGAGAGTTTTCCTTTTCCACCCAAAAATAAACTTATGAGCAACGAGGTGGATGGTCAAAGCTAAAGAAGAGAAAGTACAAAACAGAATGAGTTAACCTGACATGTATTTCAGAGTCACATATAGATAGTTTTAGAAAGCTGAAATGTACCTTGTCCCCCTTATTTTATTTTGCAACATTTTGTCATTTGCCAAGGGACATTATATTTCTTATCTCTCTCCATTTTTAGTATAAACACATATAATAAGACAGGGTACAGATAGGTGGTTCACACACATTTTATGATTGAGGCCACAAAAACTTAATTATACATGCAAAACAAATTGCATACAATGATAAGAATGCAAGTCCTGTTGTCCAATATTGTTAGCCATCAAAACACGTCTTATACAGGGCGCCTGGGTGGCTCAGTTGGTTAAGCGACTGCCTTCGGCTCAGGTCATGATCCTGGAGTCCCTGGATCGAGTCCCGCATCGGGCTCCCTGCTTGGCAGGGAGTCTGCTTCTCCCTCTGGCCCTCCCCCCTCTCATGTGCTCTCTCTCATTCTCTCTCTCTCAAATAAATAAATAAAATCTTTAAAAAAAAAACAAAAAAAAAAACCCACGTCTTATACAGCTTGAAGTTTAAAATAATTATTTGATCTGTTATATGGAAAAAATATTTTATTACCCAAGTTCATTAACTCATTCGTTCATTAATTTATTTGGCACAGATATTTTTAGGGCACATAGAATGTGGACAATATTTTGTAAGGTATTAATTACTTTTTAGTAGCCAAGTAACTATTGCACCAAAACACTATCATAAAGAGAAAAATGTGTGTGTGTATAAATATATTTTGAAAACTGAGAGTAAATAAAATAATTCTCTATTCATTATCATGTATTTTTCTTCCTGGTCTGCCTGAATATAAAACCTAGGTTTATCTTTATTTAGCTTCTTGAGGAAGTCACTTAACTTCCTAAGCCTTGGCTTCCACATTTGTAAATAGATAAAATTGAATTAAATATAATTGAGGTTATGCTTATTCTGTGATACAAATTGTTCCTTTTTTGAAATTTGTATTCTCATTCAGAGTTAAGATTCCTTAAAGACTGGTACTCTCTTCTTGTGGTAAGTTATTCAAACTGATTTCAAGTAGACTGCTAGGCTACAGTAGGGATTCAAGAAAGCAAGAAGAATTGAATCAAAGAGAAAATGCAAAACACCACACATCATGTGCAATGCTTTCTGTAAGAAATCTACATGCTGACTTTTCCTGTCTCCCATGAGAATGTTTTCCTAGGAAAAGCCTAATATATCTTTTATGGAGTAGGGTGGTTTTATGTTAATAGAGTCTCCCAGTTACATTTTCATTTAAGCCTTACCACTAATGTCTCAAAGTGCTGCCTTATTAAATAGCTTTAGGTGTGAGAATATGGTCAAGGGGAGGTCTAGAAGAGAAAGAATATTGGGGAAGTTTTCTTGACTTCCTGAGACCATATAAAGTCCAACATCAATTCTGTAGGCAGCCTGGAAATACAAATTCCAGAGATTTGACCAAGAAAAAGACCTTCCTGGGCGCCTGGGTGGCTCAGTTGGTTAGGCGACTGCTTTCGGCTCAGGTCATGATCCTGGAGTCCCGGGATCGAGTCCCGCATCAGGCTCCCTGCTCGGCAGGGAGTCTGCTTCTCCCTCTGACCCTCCCCCCTCTCATGTGCTCTCTCTCTCTCTCATTCTCTCTGTCTCAAATAAATAAATAAAATCTTAAAAAAAAAAAAAAAGAAAAAGACCTTTCTACATCTACTCCAACATTTTGCAAACTTTGAGTCTAGCTCTGCCGGTGTTGATCTTACTGGAAAACAAAGAGATTCTGCTTTATTCTGTTGTGTCAGTGTATCAGAGTTTTCAGTATGTTCTAAATCAGACCCTGTAATATTGATGTCCTAGAAGAAGTTTATTTTATGTGACTATCCTGGAATCACTTAGCTCTCAACCACAATTTTCAAGAACGTGTGTGTCACATTGTATAGTTTGTGGGCAGTTTATAGACCAGAAGACATAGTCTTCACTCAGAAAGCTGACAGTTTAATTGTTTTTAGGCCTGGTTATGACCTGGGGAAAGGTCAGATTTCCTAGGACTTTAGGTGCCTCAATGAGGAAATCTTGTTGTAACCAAATTTCACATGTTATTTTAAAATGAGATGTTGTTTGTAAGGAGGACACAGTGGTAAAGAAAATCTGTAAAAAAGGTGCTTACTTTACAGAAGAAAGGGCCTTAAAATGGTGTCAGGAGAAGAGCTGGCTTTATACCTTCTACAAGGAACTAAGAGACCCATCAAGGACCCTGACAGTGTGGACCAGTTTGACGATGAGTAGCATCTTCAGAGCAAAAATTTGGACTATTATCTATTTATTTTATCCATATGTCAAATGTAGGTATTCAGAAGTACATAACATTAAACTTTCCTCATTTCTTCTAAATTCCTGGACCCAATAGATAATTGTCATTTTTGTTGCTTGGTTCTGCTGAAAATCTCAAAGCTGAAGGGGTTTTATTTGTTTCTGACGTTGAAAAGGAGAGGTCATTTCTACCTGGGCATTTCTGTGCATCTTTTTATAATTCAGTTATGAAATCGCATGACGGCCAGATGGTCAGGCTCCTTGGACTTCCAGCGGTTGAAAACTTTTTTGTTTTATTGGTCTAGATTTATTCCTTGCTCACCATGTCAACAAACTTCTCTGCTCCTCCTCTCAACTTTCACCATGTACCCCACCGGGACCCTATGTCAAGGAATTCACTGATCATGATGGGACTCTCCATATTTTTTTGTAAAATAGTCTTTGGCCAGATGTTAGATCTCCTACAATTATTTCATGTTACATTGAAGTTGATCATTCTTTTTTTTTTTCTTTTAACCTATAGATGTATAAGCTTAAGATATTTCAGAAAGAGTTAAAAGCAATAAAAATAAAACACTTTTTGAAATGACTGAACTTTGCATCCAGAGTAAACTAACTTTTGGGATCTCCTCTTTCTCTATCTGTTTATCAATATGACTGCTAGCTGCAGTGGAGAGAAAAAAATTCAGGAGAGTTCAGAGAGCATGTTGTAATCCCACATCACCAGCATAGTAGGCTCCATTCACAAATGGAAGTTGTGAGGGTGCACTGACCAATTGTTTTTTTCTTGTCACATTTGTTCCAGTACTTGTGAGTGTTACTGACTAATAAATGGAATGAGAAAAACCTGAATGGAATTTAAAAGTAAGATAAAGAGAAAGAAATTTACAAAAATTATTACAATTTACAAAAATCAACAAGGTGGAAGGACTGGAAGCATATTTTTTCAATTCTGTGTATGTTGAATTGTTTGAGGGGGAGCACATTTGAGAAGAAGAAGAAAAAAAAGGTCATTATGAAGTTCCTCACATACAATTCTTCTAAGTTTTCTGTGTGAACGATGGAACCACCGGCATGTGTCCACCATCATTACATTTTAAATAGAATGACTAGAAACATAAGTAGCTTTCATTACATTTCATCTAATGCAATTTGTTCCTTAAATGTTAAAAAAAGAAATTTCTTTACCACAACATGCAAATTGTCAGTTTTGAAGATACTGCTTTTTCTGAGTTTTTTTTTTTTTTTTTCATTCTGACCATCTTCAAACTAAAAAATGGAAAATATAAGCAGGTAATAGTTTAATTTGTTATTAAGAGTAATTACTGTCTGGTCTTTGAAGGTTATTTCTATGTAAGTTTTAAATAGAAAACCGTTTAACATATATTTATCTTCGTAAGCTATTTTAAATGATCAGCAAATACCTTCTCATCACATAAAAGGAGCCATTTAAAACATTCTTTTTCTGATAAAAAGAAAATTATAACCTATGAGACCATAGAAACTAAAGTAGTATTTAAGCTGTGATAGACACTATAAGGAGAAAAGACATATTTAGTCAGCACATGTTCCTTTGATTGTCCTCTTTTGATTATTGATAGATACAGTTTCTATTTTTGTACACTGTTGTGTACCTGAGTCCTAGTCATCTAATAAAAGAGAAAGGTAGACTGTAAGCTTTATTAAACATCTGAATTTAAAGACTTCTTGATGTCTTTTGATTTAAATCATTTATGGGCAAAAATCTAATACTCATAATGTAGAAGACTGCCTGTTGTTTTTGTTAAGAAAATATTATAATGTTATCTATATATTTTGCTTTGATTATTCTTCTATTCTTATTAAATGAAAATATTTGCTGACTCTCTACTATATGCAGAGCACCATTCTAGCTGCAAGGATATAATGAACAAAACAGACACAGATACTGCCATTCATGAATTTGACATCTAGAATGGCTAGACAGACAATAAGTAAGAGCAACCATAAATATATGTTTTGTTTGTTGGTTGGGTTTTAATGAATGTATAGGGAAAATAAACCAAAATAAATAGGAAGAGTGCCAAGGTCAGGGTGGGGTGGTCATTGGGAATTTTATAAGGGTTATCAATGAGAAGGTGACATTTGAGTGAAGAACTGTAGAAAGTGAAGAAGGGAACCAGCTAGATATTTACATATTTCAAGAGAAGGAACAGAAAGTAAGAGGGCTTTGAAGTGAGGAGTCTTGGAATCTCAAGGGCCAGGACATAAGAAAGAGGCCAGTGTCCCTGCAGCAAGGTGAGAGTCATCATAGCAGGTGAAATCAGAAATGTAACAGGATAGGGGTTCCTGGGTGGCACAGTCACATGAGCAACCCACTGTTGGTTTTGGCTCAGATAATGATCTCAGGGTCATGACATCAAGGCCCCGTTGTCGGGCTCTGCACTCAGAATGGAACCTACTTAAGACTCTCTCACCCTCTTCTTTTGCCTCTCCCCCTCTAAAAATAAAAAAATAAATCTTTAAAAAAGAGAAAAAATAAGTATAACATATAGGGCATTAAAAGGGCTTTGGCTTTTCCTATAAGTGAGAGGAAAGTTATAGAAGAGTTTTAAAACAATGAGTGACATCTGAGTCATTTATAATAGTAGTACCCTGACTGCCATGTTGAGATGAGGCTATGGTGGGCGATGTTTGCATTAGGGAGACCGATTAGAAAACTTGTGCAAATGTATTGTGCAGACAAATATATAACCATGCAGGCAAATGATACTGATGGCTTAGACCAGGGTGGTAGTAATAGACATAGGGAGAAATGGTTGAGTTTGAATATTTAAAGTTTAAGCCAATAGGATTTGCTGGTGGATGAAGGTTAGTATGACAGAAAGAAAGGACTACAGAAGGATTTTTGCATTTAGACCTACACAACTGGAAACACTGAATTGCATTTTACTGATGGACAATGTACATTTGGGATAGGTGAACAGGGATCAGGACTCTTTTTACATGTTAGATTTGATGTCCCATCAGCATCAAGTAGACATGTTAGGTAGAGTTGGATATATAAAACCAGAATTGAGATAAAATATAATTTGTGAAATTGTTGGCATGTAGAGGCTACTTAAAGCCATAACATTAGATAAAATCATCTGAAAAAACTGAGTAAATTAGGGAAAAAAAGTCTTAGGCTTGAGTCTTGTATGCCTCTAATATTTATTTTTGGGTGTGGGGAGATAAGAAATAACTAAAAAAAGAGACTGAAAATCTATAAACAGTGAAGTAGGATGACTTCAAGGGAAAGTAGTGTCTTAGAAGCCACTTGTTGAGGGTATTTTAAGATGGAAGTAGTGATCAAACATGTGTCAACATATTCCTGACAGTTCAAATGACATGAGGACAGATAAGTGATCATTTGGTTATGTAATAAGGAAAGTCCAAGTGACCTATATAAGAGTTTGTTTACATAAAGATGATCTAAAATACAGTTATCCTTTATATACTTTACTCATAAGCATTCTAATGTATTCCAAGCCCTCAGAACAGTGACAGCATGCAGTGAATGTTCAGCAAACATTTTTTTGAATAAATAAATGGGATTTGGGAGAGTTGTTAGGAAAAAAAAAAGAGGATGGGGAACAGAGTAAAATAAACTTCACCTGTGTTCTATGGCCTACCAAAGTATTGACTTTAACTAAATGAATGTATTTTAAAGTACATTTATTCTCTCCCTTTTCATTTTAATTACAAAAAGTGATATTAAAAAAAGAATATATTCTATAAAACAGTTTAGAATCCCAGAGATTAATATTGTTACACAAAATTCTTGAGAACTTTTTTTTTTTGGCATATGACAACGACAGTGCCCTTTCATTAAGTGACAAAAATGGATCCCTTCAGTAACAATTTTAAAATGAATACTTTAAATTGTGGTTGCACAGGCAATTTTTTTATTCAAAGTCTTCACTCTGCAAGGTTAAGAGAAAGGAAGTCTAAAACAAAGAGAATGCCTTTTATCTTACTAAAATTCTGTAAAAAGGTAAAAGCAAAGCCAGGAACTATCACTTCAAAAAACTATGAGCCCTTGGTAAAAAGCAGACATATACTTTAGGGAATATTAAATTAGGAAGTATATAATTAAAAAAACCCTAGATTTTGGTCATTTTGATTCCCATTTATCTAATAATTACTGAGCACCTAGTATGTATGTTTTAAGTATAATTCAGGACACTGAAGACGGAATCTCTGTAGCAAACCCTGCTAGAGACCTACATCATCTGCCTTTCTTCTCTGTTACCCAAATCATTACTTTCTTAAGGGAAAAAATACATCCAGTCCAAAATACACACCATCCCCAATTCTCTTGTAACAAGGGGATAGATATGTGATGCAATTGTGGCAATGAGATGTAAGTGGAAGTCTTGTAGGTTTTTTAAGAAAATGTGTTGCCAACTCCAGAACTTTCTTCCTTTTCTTCCCTTCCTTTTTCTTACCAACTCTGTGGATGTGATATCTGGGGGTGAAGAAGCCATCTTGTGCTTACTCGGCAGATAGGATAATGAATAATAACACGTCCCCTCCCTATTGGTGTCATTGAGCTGCAGTACTCACTCTGGACTACCTATTGCTGGAATTCTGGTTTCAAGAGAAAAACAATCCCTTCACCTTCATCAGTTATCATTCTGAATGTGTGGGTTAAGCATACCCTGTTGTCAACATTGTCACCGTGCAGTAGAGGAAAAATGCAGGTGAATGCATAATTATACTTCAAGGTTATAAGATCAACAAAAGAAATCAACACAGACATGGGGCAGCCTAGAGGGAGTGTACACTTCTGCCTGGCGGGCACAAGAAAAGTTTCATTGAACTGTAATTTAAGCCAAGTCTTACAGCATCATTAACCTAAAGAAGGCAAGGAAGGACATTCTAGGTAGAGAAAACAGCATCACACAAAAGGATGAAGATGTAAACAGCATGGCCTATTACACAAATTGTTCTGGTGTGACTGGGATTGGAATGGAAGTAGATTATTATCAAGAATTCAGGCAGAATGTCAGGCAGAGGCAAGATGAAAGGTCTCTCGGCCTATGTTATGAAGGTTGGGTTTAACTTTGGAGTCAGTGGGAAATCACTAGAGGATTTTAAGCAGGGACTGACATTATCAATTTGTGTTTTCGATAGAGCTGGCAGCAATGTGGAGTATGAAACATAAGTGCCATCTCCCTTTCCTCCACATCAACCAAAAAGATATTGAATAAAATCCAAACATGCGGAAACTAAGGGATAAATACTGTCGTCAAGTATATGAAACATTTATGAGAAGGATGCTCAGCAGTTGTTCTGGGTGTCTGTGACAGACCAAACACAAAGGAATGCACTCGAATAAAAGCAGTAGAGTTGAGTTGAACCTTTAGCAAAAACATCTCAATTGAGAACTGCTCTGGAAAGGGATACCACCAGAATAGACTGCAACGGGCAACTGGAAATTTTATTTCTTTAAATAGCTGGGAGAAAAGAAAAGAGCTATCAGTTCTGGGGGATTTTTATATATTCACTTCCTTGACAACAGGGGTGTGATAAACTATACTTTGAATGTACTTCAGTTCAGGTTCATTGTGTTATGATCCCTAAAGTCTAGAGATGAATTATCCCATCTATCCTACCCCACAAAAACCACTCAGCTACATAGAATATAGACAAATAAAATACTAATCATTTGCATTCATGACTACTGACTAATATCTCCAATTAACTTGTTATTTATACTAATAGAAATCAACATTGGAATAAGTCTCAGAATAGTTCCCACAATAATTTGGGATACATGATGTCTTTTTATTTTATTTGGCAAAAGAGTCCCATGATCTAATAGATTTGGCAGATGGAGTTACCAAAGTTTAGATAAATTTGTTTCAGAATACTTCAAAGCCTGTAACAGGGTAATGTTCATTGTGAATCTTTAGTAAGTTTATCCAAGAGTTTATCCAAGATTGTCTTAGTCAGCTCTAGCTGCTATAACAAAAATACCATAGACTGTACTGTGTGGGTTAAACAACATATATTTATTTCTCACAGCTCTGGAGGCTTGGAAGTGCAAGATCAAGGTGTGGGCCGATTCCTCGCTTGAAGACTGCTATCTCCTCACTGTGTGCTCATGTGACCTTTTCTCATAGATCTCTCTCTTTCCATGCCTATAAGAGCATTAATCCCATTATGTGTATCCCACCCTCAAGACATAATCTAAACGTAATTACTTCTCAAAGGCCTCACCTCCAAATACTATCACATTCAGGGTTAGGGCTTCAACATATGAATTTGGGGTGGTGGTGGACATAAACATTCAGGCCATAACAAAACACATGATAAAGTACAATTTTATCTAAATTTATTTGAGTATGGAATTCCATTTTTATAAATACAGAATTCCATTTCTATGAATTCAGTTACAAATATAGTTATTTAGAAAAAAATATGCTATGTATTAAATGATTGTATTTCTGAATTTGAAAAATATTTGATAATAAGAACTTAAAGGTTTTTTTAATGAAAAGAAGGCAGAAAACTAATGTATGTTGAGTACAATTATGTTCTACACATTTTATATTTAATTTCCAAGTTGTGGTATAGGATACTAACCCATGAGGAAATAAGCTTAAAAAGGTTATTTTTTCATTTTATCACTCCTTTTCTTTTTTTTAACTCTTTTTAAAAGATTTTATTTATTTATTTGAGAGAGAGAGAGAGTGCACGAGCAGGGGGAGCGGCAGGCAGAGGGAGAAGCAGAGTCCCAGCTGAGCAAGGAGCCAGATGCGGGACTGCATCCCAGGACCCTGGGATCATGATCTAAGCTGAAGGCAGATGCTTAACTGACTGAGCCCCTCAGGCATCCCGATTGTCTCACTCCTAATAAGTGATGATAGAAACACCTTTGCTAGTAGAGTTTTATGATTTATTTTCTAAGCAGCGACAGACCTATGAGGCAAATGAGGTACTAAAGCTATAAAAGTACTTAAGTTTTAAAGTCTTAATAATAAATTGGTTCTAATATTTGGTAGATTTATAAAGAAGTTCTATTTATAACTATTTAGGAAATAACATTTTCAAATACTAAACCAGATAGGACAAGGTATGAGGTATAAAACAGGACAATCATGGGCCACACAGAATGTCTAGTCACCTTAATGCAAGACCTTTGACAAATGAGCTCAATCCTCCTCTCCAGCTTTACCTTCCTTTGCTCTGGATTCTTACACATCAGTTCAGTTGGATTCCTCATGCTGCCCATTGAGACCTCTGGCCTCTTCATTTTTATTAATGTCATTCTCTCCGCCCGAATTTTTTTTAATCCAACAAAATCTTTCCAGTTCCTTAATGAACAATGCAAATACTACCTTCTTGACATCTTTTTTTCCTGCAAAGTCCCTACAAGCAATGATCTCTTCTTCTGAAATTCTCATGCTTAGTTTAAGCAGCTAGCATGACTCATCACATTGGCTTTGTTGCAACTATTTATGCAATTATCTTAAATTATAAGATAAATCAAGGAATGCTGGAGAATAAGAACTTTTTATGTGCTTAGTATATCAAGACATTCTTGTTATCCATATGGTATCTTGTGTCCTAAGTGCTAAATATTTGATTTTTGAGTGTGTTAGTATACAAATGAATGAATGAATTCAAGCATTCAAATGAATATTATAACTGAATTATGCCTTATTATTGATTTCTACGAGTTCCAATCTTTAAGTGTTAGCATGGGGTTAAGGGAAAGAATGGAACAAATTCAGAAACAAAGCTTTTTTTTTCTTAATTTTTTTAAAGATTTTATTTATTTATTTGACAGACAGACAGACAGAGAGGGAACACAAGCAGGGGGAGTGGGGGAGGGAGAAGCAGGCTTCCCGCGGAGCAGGGAGCCTGATGCGGGGCTCGATCCCAGGACCCTAGGATCATGACCTGAGCTGAAGACAGACGCTTAATGACTGAGCCACCCAGGCGCCCCTAGAAACAAAGTTTTAAAAAAGGAGATAAACTGAATAATAGACATATGAGATAAATCATTGTCATTTTTGTATAGTACCAAACATTCATGAATAAAAAAAAATACAATCCACTCTGCATGTTGACCTACTGTGAGGCATTTACCATAAATGATCCCTTTGTTCACAGTTTTTGTTTATTTGACTTTAAATTGTTGCTGTTAAATAGACTAAATCTAGATTTTAAAACCCAGTAAGATGTACAGTTAGGAGGTATCACCTGTTGGATTTGCATTTCCACATTCTTCCAATACTTGTTTTAAGTACTCTCATTGCGTGCATAGAGCTTTCACACTAGTGGTGGAAACAGACATTGATCAGATTATCATTGAAGGAAATGTGAAGAGCTATTGTGTTTATCATAAGAATTTGTGTGGAAAAATGAGAGCATATCATAACACATTTGACTTGGAGAGGAAGGACAAGTAAAGTGTTCCTCTGGCAGTTTTGAGTATTTAAGATATGAAAAAACAGCTAGAGTTAACTAGCAGAGCTTAGAAGAAAGAATATCCTGTTTGGGGCACCAGCATGTGTTCTATGAAGATTAGGAGCATCTGGAGTTTGAGAAAATGACACAAGTGAAATGAGACAAATAGGTAGATGGTGGCCTAGGAAAGGTCTTCAGGACCATATTACATCTTTGGGATTCTAGAAACAGAGGAATCACACATAGGATAGTGTTTCCCAAATATCACACTATCACACCCTTTGAAGAGTGAAGATATGAGTATCTTCCCATCTAATATTTTAGCTTGCACCTAAGAAATATATATATATATATATATATATAATATATATATATTATATATATAGGAATGAAGAAATAAAATTATAAAGTTGCAGAACATGTACAAATGGAGAACTTTCTTATTTTTTTCTTTTCTCTCATTTGCCATTTGCAAAGTTTCTTAAATCCTGAAATATTGTATATTAGGAAATACATAATCAGAATTCTTGGTCTTGACTTCTGTTGAACCGATCATGTTTTCCTGATAAACTCTCTAAGCTCTCAATGAACTGTTCCCATTCGCTCATTCCCATTCACTGTATTCATGCACGTTGACCTCAACAGGGTGATATCAAACATATACCCAATTTAGTTTCTTGAAAGAAGCTGTCAGATTGAGTATTGGAGGATCACTTAACTGTGCAGGTGAGGTCCTGTGCTATGTGCCAGGATAGAGGAAGAAAAGTAACAATTTCTCTGCTTTCATGGAGCTTCTTATAAAGATGGAGGAGACAGCTATTAAACAAGTTAATAACAAAGAAGACTCTTTCTAAGAGTGAAAGATGTTAAGAAGAGATTAAAATATGATAAAAATTGGGAATAATTGCTTTGGCGATGGCTTCCTTATTTATAATGGTCAGAGTCAAATAATAAGTGCAGTTTGGAAATACCTTCTTCAAATGCCTCTGTAGAAAGATCATAGTCATAGACATGCATTTCAACAGTTCAATGGGGGTTTTTAATTTTTTTTTATTTGGTTTGGGTTTTCATGCTATCCAAGCAGACTATGTAAGAAGTATTAAATCTTCTAACATATAGCCCCAAAATATTAAAACTCCCTACTAGAAATTTAATATGTTTTCCAGATGAGGAGCACATATTTTTAAAATGTTAAATTTAAGTTCAGTTATCAAGTTGGCTCATCAGCCCCTGACAGTGCAGCTTTCAGGGTCACTTGGTCCTCATTATCTTGCAATCTTTCTGAAGAGTTATACTACTGCTGAACGAACCTCACAGTCAGAATGGATTAACCAGATCAGAGCAAGTAAGATTCATTCTGAATGCTAACTGAAACTGAAACTCCTTGCAGGAAAGGAGAGAGAAAAGAGGAGAGGAGAGGGAGAAAGGGAGAGAACGGAGAAAGAGAAAAAGTAGGAGGAGAAGCGAGCGGAAAGGAAGAAAATAAAATGAGACAAAAAGAGAGTGTGGGCAAATGAGAGAGAGCAGATCGTGCGGAGCCTAGAAGGTAGACAGACACCTGCTGTGCCGGCCTACTGCCCACGGTGGGCTGGCAGGTGCTTCCTCTCCACATGGTTGCCCAAAGGTTTCAGGACCGTACTCTCTACTTCGATCACCATACTCCCGCAAAGCGGAAACAAAAAAATTCTTTTGTGTTTATTTAGAACTTAGGTTGGGGACTTTTACCACCAAAGCCATACTTGAGGTCAGATTAAAGTCACAATGTTTTTCATAGAATGTGCATTCAATACACAGTTTTGAGTTACTGACTAAACTGAAGGCAGGGACTAGAATTAGTTACTATATTTACTTCTACACATCTACGTTGTTTCTAGAGACAGACTGTCAACTGAAGCACTAAGGTGGGGATGGTTGAGATTTTACCTGAAATCTCAATTTGATTTCTCTTATCTCCCTCCCCCTCCAAAAAACTAATAATTAATTAAAAGATCTGCTTTAAAATGTACAATGTGGTTTGACAAAGAATAAATTATCTCCCCTCTCTTTAGGAACATTATTTATTTCCTCTTTACCAAATCATTCTTCAGCTCTCTGACCTTAAGTAAATTAATTAATCCTGCTGGATCTCAATTTATTCAGCTCTGAAATAAGGGTAATAAAAGTAGCTACCTCATAGGATTGTTAAGAATATTACACGAGATTGTTTGTATGAAAAGCTTATACCCTAGAAGTATTCGATGGATATTAGTCCCTAAACAAGTCTGGATTAAGCATGCAATGGGAGTGCAGGAAGACCCCGCTGGGGTGACCTCAAACAATCTGCTGAGTTGGGTGGATGGATCTCAAGTAGAAAATTAAAATGTGCATTATTTGTATGCCAAGTTTGGGAAATATGCCATATCATATATGGGAACCTAAGAGGGTTTCAGTGAAGTAAACGATATTTAAAGCATAAATAGAGGGAGCAACATCCTTAATGGAGACTGAGATGCAACTCAAAGAAAGTAATAGAAAAGTCAAGAGAAAAGGGCACAGCAGGCAAGGTGGATTAACAACACCCAATGTTATTGTGTAAGAATGAAAAGATGGCCCTGTGAATAATCAGCAAGTAGACCTTGGTAACACTGAGAGATACTATTGCAGTGGAGTGTGGGGGTGATAGTCTGCACCATTTAGGTTTTATAAGTGAATAGGGGAGAGTTTCCTGGGTAATTCAGTTGGTTAAACGTCTGCCTTTGGCTCAGATCATGATCTCAGGGTCTTGGGATCCAGCCCCGCATAGGGCTCCAGCCCTGCATAGGGCTCCACGCTCAGCAGGGAGTCTGCTTGTCCCTCTCCCTCTGCCCCTCCTCACCGCTCATGCACTCTCCTTCTCTCTCTCCCAGATAAATAAATAAAATCTTTTTTTAAATATTTTTTTAAAGATTTTATTTATTTATTTGACAGAGAGAGGCACAGCGAGAGAGGGAACACAAGCAGGGGGAGTGGGAGAGGGAGAAGCAGGCTTCCCGCCGAGCAGGGACCCTGATGGGGAGCTTGATCCCAGGACCCTGGGATCATGACCTGAGCCGAAGGCAAACGTTTAATGACTGAACCACCCAGGTGCCCAAATAAAATCTTAAAAAAAAATAAGTGAATAGGAGAGAATGAATTGAAGATTGTGAATGTAGAAAAGACTTCAGAAGTTTGGCTATAAAGGAAATGAGAAAGAAGAAAATGTTTAGAGAGAAATTTGAAACAAAATGTGACAATTGCAATGGAATGTGTTCTCTAAATGTGTGGTAGACAGCATAGTAGTGCTCCACAGAGCAAGCTAGCAGACATAATTAAGATTATAAATCTTGAAATTGGAGATTACCCTAGATTTTCTAGATGGGTCCAATCTAATTACATGAGTCCTTAAAGCAGACAACTTTCCTGGCTGTGGTTAGTGAGAAAAAGATCAGAGAGATACAGTTTCTCCCCTTGAAAATGGGGAAAGGGGATCACAAGCCAAGGTTTACATCACCTCTAGAAACCAGAAAAGGCTGGGTACCTGGGTGGCTCACATGGTTAAGCATCTGCCTTTGGCTCAGGTCATGATCCCAGCGTCCTGGAATGGAGTCCCTGTCGGGCTCTCCGCTCAGTGGGGAGTCTGCTTCCCCCCCCGCCCCTGCCCCCCTGCTCCTGCTCTCTCTCACATGTTCTCTCTCTCTCTTAAATAAATAAATAAATAAATAAATAAATTAATTAATTAATTAATTCTTTAAAGAAAAAAGAAAACCCGAAAGGGCAAGGTAATAGATTCATACCTAGAGCCTTCAGAAAGGAATACAGCCCTGATGGCATCTTGATGTCAGACTAACGAAACCCATGTTGAACTTCTAATAGTGGTAAGATAATAAATTTATGCTGTTTTAAGGAACAAAGTTTGTGGCAATTCGCTGCGGCTGCCATAAAAAATTAGTACAAAACCTGTCTTGGCTCACAGCCTCCTCTGTGTTTAGGTGGTTCCATGTGACTACAGCCTAGCCAGTGGGATGTATATGAAAATAATGTCAGTATCTCAGGCCTGTCTCCTAAATACTCTCATGAGATCCTTCACCATCATTTTCTTCCCTGCTGTCCAGTTGCACAGGATGGAGTGGGGTTCTTCTTGGCCCTATAGAGTGTAATAACACAGAATGGAAAGTCCTTATGTGGAACTTCATTGCACTGAACTCTGTCATGATAAGCAATCAAATTTTATTGTGTAAAGTGCCCATATAGTGAGATTTTGGAGTTCATTTTTATAATAAATATAAACACTTTTTCTGAACAATAGATTTATTATGAGTTTTCTTTTTAAATGATTGTTGAGATTGAATGTATTTCAGTGCTCTTGAGAAGAAGGTCATGGTGACCTTCAAGAAAGGGATGGAGAAGTGGAGAGAGAGATAAAGAAGGCAATAAAGCAGTAGAGCTAGGATTTAAAATACAAGTGATGAGTCAAGACTTGGTGGCAGAGGGAAGGAAGCAAAGAGATGTAAAATGTGAATGATGGTAAGTTTTATGGTTATGGTGATATAATGTCTAGAAATCACCCATCCTATCTGATCGCTTCTATTTTCTCTGTAAATAAGGTGATAAAGTCATTAGTTGGCCAGATAGGGAGTTCTTTGGTCAGAGATCTGATGAGAGTGAGGAAGAATGAAAATAGTCACTGAGGAGTATGAGACAGAGGGTTGACTAGAGTTCCAGATAGCACCGAATACCTAAATGGGATTGGAGATCATGATTAAAAAGACACCAACATGCTTACTTGTGAGTTTATCTCAGTGATAGCCAACACATGCCTAAGTACTGAGTAATTGATCAATTAGGTTGAGATAATGTTGGAGTTTTTCTACACATGTTTACTAGATTATAAAGTGAAACATATAATATTTGGCATAAGAATTGTTAAACTGATGATCCAACGTCATTTACCCATTCTTGGGCCCTTTTCAGCCTTCTCTGCCGTCTGCCAGCCCCCAGAAGCTGACTCTAAGAACTGCCTTCTCCAGGCTCAAAGCAGCCTTGACTTAAATTTGTCAGATAGAAGCACTACCAGGAGATTAAAGGAAAGAAAGGATAAAGAATCCCCCCTACCCCCACTTCCTCCATGCAGTGCTTTGATTTTGTCAGTGGCTGTATTCCCGTTACATCAGACAGTCCTTCATCCATGGCCCCAAGATCTCTCTGGACTCGGACAACAATGTTTTATTCCCACTTCCCCTTTAAATCTAAGAGCGATAATGGCTTCTCATTATTGTTATTTCCTGGATGCTTTACTTCCACCATTGTTTCCTTAACCCTACTCAACACCTTTGGTCCCTTTATTATACTATCTTCAGTTAAAACCTTGTCTGTATCATCAACCTCTGCAAGGACCTTGACTAAAACTGTTTTGGAGGCCATTGTAAGGCATTTGGTTTTACCCAGGGGAAGATTGAGATGGAAAGTTATTGGAATATTTTGAGCTCTGCAACTAATTAGATGTGTGACTTTGAACAAGTCACACGGCCTCTCCCCACTTCAATGTATTCATCTGTAAAATAAGATAATTGCTCTATTGAACCACTTCAAAGGTCCCTTATATTTTGAAAAGTATTTAATGTATTAGTCATCTTTACACTGGTTAATCTGATTCTTTATTAACTGGGTGAATTAAGGATGTGGGTCCAGGGGACTACCTTTGCTCATATCACAAAAAAATCATTCATCTTGAGCAGTTGTTAATACTTCATTCCCTAGAGATTATTTTCTATACCCTTTAAATGGATTTTCATATATATATACACATATATATGTATACATATATATGAAATGATATATATATATATCATTGTAGGTAAACTCTATTTGTTTCAATGATTTTAGTTTTTGTATTTTAGAAATTCTGGATATTTGCTAGAATTTTTGAAAGAAATAAATTTTTGAAGTTGTGAAGATGGAAATACCAAGATTATTCCCTAAATACAGATATGATTTAGGTGAGCAATAAATAACCACAAACTAACCACAGAGGGAAAAAAAACAGATCGTATTTACTCACCCACTTTTAACACATATTTAAAGTGATTAATGCAAGGTAAAAAGACCAAAAGATGTTCTGAGTAAACTTTTGCAAACCCAATCTGTGTGTTGAACATGTGTAGTATATTTATTATTCACCAGATAGTCATTTCAACAGAAATAGTTGTTTAATTTTCAATGTCCTTTTTCCATAATTTTGATTGATCGGAGTTAGCTAAATGGATTCTTTCATTTGTTGCTCAGTATTTTTGCTCTTGATTTGGATTGTGAAATTATAAGTTCACAAAGTTAAGTTACTTTATTTATTTTATTTTATTTTATTAAAGATTTTATTTATTTATTTGACAGAGAGAGTGAGAGAGTACAAGCAGGGGGGACATTAGAGGGAGAGGGAGAAGCAGGCCCCCCGCTAAGCAGGGAGCCCGATGGGGGCTTGATCGCAGGACGCTGGGATCATGACCTGAGCCGAAGGCAGACGCTCAACCATCTGAGCCACCGAGGTGCCCCGAAAGTTAAGTTACTTTAAAAGAAAACATATTATTCCTCTGAACATTTACTTAACATTCTCATAACTTACTTGATTTGTTATTTGTAACAAATTATTTTTGATTTGTTAGTCTTTAATATTTCTATGATTAACCTAGAAAGTACAGGTTTTTAAAAATCATACTGGCTCCACTGCTGTTCCCTACCTTCTAACATTTTAATGAATGTTTATTTCAATATCTATAGCAGCATTTACAGAGGAAAAAAAGATCACAACAAATCACATTCTACTTAGAAAATGTTAACAAAAGAATGGAATAATAGCAGCTACTTTTTTTTTCCCCTTAAAATGATAGGCAGGTTTTATGAACTGATTTTAGAAGTTTATAATGTGAATCATGTCATTTTTAGCATCACAATGCCTCTTATTGCCTCATTGTTGAACCCTGAACTATTTCTTTGGCCTAGAATTTAAGGGTCCACAACCATAAGGTCTATGGGAATTGACTCTATTGGCACTCTACATATTATATATAAATGAAGATCTTCCCAAACTGACAAAGGCATTGTAGAACAATAACAGATTGGGCAGGCCTATGCTAAGATGTTTCTTCTAGCACTACCTAAAGTAATCTAACTCATTGCTTGTTTATTTGTCTTATGTCCCACAAGATCACATTCACTTTGAAGGGAGGGATAGCTTTTTATTTACTGCTGCATACTTGAAAAAAAACGGTCACCTAATGTTACTGAAATCAATAATTGAGTGTACCTCTTCCTTCAAAAGATAAAAAAAAACGTAAGTGTTAAAAAATTCAATAACCTTTCACAGTCTTTTGTTTTTGTTTTTGTTTTTGTTTTGTTTTGTTTTTAATTTATTTGAAGAGAGAGACACAGCGAGAGAGGGAACACAAGCAGGGGGAGTGGGAGAGGGAGAAGCAGGCTTCCCGCTGAGCAGGGAGCCCGATGCGGGGCTCGATCCCAGGACCCCGGGATCATGACCTGAGCCAAAGGCAGACGCTTAACGACTGAGCCACCCAGGTGCCCCCCTTTCACAGTCTTATAACTAGTAAGTAGCAGAACAGAGTGTAGAATCCAGGTCTCTTGACTTTCAGACCAATGCATCTCTTGCTTCCCTCCCACTTTCTTGGAACTTCTCTGAAAACTTCCTATATACTACCAATTGACTTGAATCAACTAACTAATGGATATCTTTTTTCTTTCTTTCTTTCTTTCTTTCTTTCTTTCTTTCTTTCTTTCTTTCTTTCTTTCTTTCTTTCTTTCTTTCTTTAACTTCAGTAGCTATCTTGGAAGTCTCAAGAATATTTTTTTGTTGTATTGTCAGGAAAATGCATTCATGTTGTGCCTTTTTATGTTCTTGTTCAATCCTTGTCTGAAGGATGAAATATTGGACTTGTAATGCTGCACATATGTTATGTAAATCAGAGTAGCATATTGTATTGCTTTGACCTTTACAACACTCTATAATTTGATTGGCTGACTAGTCGAGTTCATAGTGTTTACAGTCTTGCCCTTACTTGGATGGACATGATGAGATATTCCAATCCAGCCAATCAAAATATAGAATATCAAAAAGGTCAAAGTAGTATAATGTTTTCTTAAACTACAGTCTTCTCTTTACTGGTCAAATAATGCAGTCTCATAAAAATAGAGAAATCCTGTGAAGTAAAATATATCTGAGAATAAGACATGTTATGAGTATTTTCATATGATTAAGTTGATGTCAACTTTCTTGTTTTCGAACTTGATCTTTTTAAGAGAACTGATTAGTTTTTTATTAAAGCTGTACTGTCACAGACTGTGTTTTACTTTTCTTTGAATCTCTAGGATCTATAGTACTATTATATTATAGTAAGGTGTTTAATATATATGTTTATTGAATAGATGAATAAAATTAGCAAACTATACCAAAACTGGCTCATTTTCTCCTCTTATCTGTCTTATACTACACTTCCCTTGGTCTCCTTTGCAGCTTATCTCATTCTTTCTGGGGTCCCTCGAGACTCAGTATCAGATCTTCTTTTCACTATATTCTTTCTTCCTGGGAAATATCATTCAGAACAAGATATTTCAATTATTATCCATAAGTCAATGTCTTTCAGATGTGTAGGTCTAGAACTTTCTTCTGATTTTTAGACCTTTATATTGAATTGTCTATTTGAATTTCTCATGTCAAAAGCCAAACCATGACCCTCCTCATCAAACTTGTTTTTCTCCCAGTGTCCTTATCATAGTGAATAACACCACTATCCAGTATGTTTCAGAAGAAATCTAGGAGTCCTTGTTATCACTACATCATTCCCACCCAACATATTCCTAAGGCCAGAGCTTTTACCTTCTAAATATTTCTTTAATGTGTTTATCTTTCTCTTTCATCACTGCCACTTTCCTAGTCCACAGTACCATCATCTCTTACCTAGGCCACTGGATCATTGTTGCCAAGAAGATGGAGTTGTATTTTCAAAATACAAACTTGACAGTGCCATTGCCTTTCCAATTGTCTTCCTCTGGAAAAAGTTCGTTGTTCTTAGGATACAGACCAAATCTTTTAAGTCACCTAAAAGACTTTGCGCAGTCTAAAATCTGTGTCATCTCAAACTGCCCTGTATTTCCCTCTTTATACTTCAGCCATGCCTTCTGCTTACTATAATATTTCCCATTACTCTGGGGCTATTTGCTTCTGTATTAGTCTGACTAAAGTCTTTTAAAATCTTTTTTTTTTTTTTTTTTTTTTTTTAGTTATAAGAGATTCTTTGTCTACTATATGAGTGGACCAGCTCCTGGAAGATATAGACTCACCAACTATAAAAACAAAACAAAACAAAACAAAACAAAACAAAACAAAACAAACAAAAAAAACAAGTGTAATATGTTGTCCCATTTTTCCCAGATCTCCTGAGAAATACCAGGAATATTTGTAATCCAAACATAGAGTAGAATCACTCCAGGGAAACATGGACACACTGAGTTTGTAGCTAAATATATGTTCTATGAAAATCACTGCCTGATGAATCTGGTCATTAAGCAAAGGGAAAAATCAGAAGACTAGTGCCATCTATATCTGTATCCTTGCCTCCAGACAAGTGTTGATTTGCTTTTTTACTCTGAGATGACTATTCTTTCTTATGATAACTCAGGTGGATTAGGGGAGAAGGAATGAATTTACCTAAATTTCTCATCTTTTTCAATGTCTATGAAATATTCAATATTTGTAATTCCTAGAATTCTAAATGATTTAATTATTTCATTTGAACTTTTATTCATGTATTAATTTATAGTTCAATTATTCATGTGTATACTGAACAAATCCTTATTGAGAGCATTGTGATAGGAAGAGCATTATACAAGATGAACAAGAAGAAAGTTTCTAGCTTTATGAAACTGAGAGTCTAGTAAGGAAGAAAGATTTAGTCAAATAAGCTGATAAATAAATGCTATGGCATGCCAAATACAATTGAGGAAATTATCATAATGCTATGAAGAAGTTTAACAGAGGATCCTAGTTGACCGAGGAAGGCTCCTGAGAAGTAAGATCTGGAACTAAGATCTGACTGATGAGTAGGAATTAGTATATCTGATCATGCATGTTACTCTTCTGCCTAAAATCCTCTAGTAGCTTCCCACCTCACATACAGAAATCCAAATTTCTGACCATGGCCTTCAAGGCCTTATTTTGGGGAATCCTCCCTCTCACATTTTCATGCTTTATTTCCCTGTGCCATTCTATTATCAGCTTAAATATCACTGTCTCAAACTTAAAATGTAAATAAAAGAGCTTCTCCCAATTTATTTTAATTTTTTTTACAAATATTGTTTTCTGAAGTTATATTTTTTGTTGTTTATCATCAGCATCTCTCAAAAGAATATAAACTCCATGAGAGAATATAATTGTTTCTTTTGGCTTCACTGTGTCTAAACCACCCATAACAGGGCCCAGCACATAGAAAGAGCTTACTAGGGGCGCCTGGGTGGCTCAGTCATTAAGTGTCTGCCTTCGGCTCAGGTCCTGACCCCAGGGTCCTGGGATCGAGCCCCGCATTGGGCTCCCTGCTCTGCGGGAAGCCTGCTTCTCCCTCTCCCACTCCCCCTGCTTGTGTTCCCTCTCTCACTGTCTCTCTCTCTGTCAAATAAATAAAATCTTAAAAAAAAAAAAGAGCTTACTAAATATTCCTTCAAAGGATGAACAATGAATCCATATGTGCATTATAGCACCTTTTAGGTTTGGTGTGGCCTTTGCTTTGTAATTATACAAAATTTAATTTTCAAAACTTCAAATTCATCTTAATTTAAATTTGAAGCTGAAACATTCCAAAATGATTAACTAAGTAAGAAGAGTGCATACAGTTAATATAAACAAGACGACATAGGCCATGTATTACTTTTCCTTATTCTTGTGTTCCTCCCAAGCATAAAAGAACAGATTTTTTTTTTTTAAGATTTTATTTATTTATTTGAGACAGAGAGAATGAGAGAGAGAGAGCACATGAGAGGGGGGAGGGTCAGAGGCAGAAGCAGGCTCCCTGCCGAGCAGGGAGCCCGGTGCGGGACTCGATCCAGGGACTCCAGGATCATGACCTGAGCCGAAGGCAGTCGCTTAACCAACTGAGCCACCCAGGCGCCAAGAACAGATTTTTTAAATTTTATTATTATTATTTTATTTGTCAGAGAGAGAGGGAGAGTGTGAGCACAAGCAGGAGGAGTGGCAGGCAGAGGGAGAAGCAAGTTCCCTGCTGAGCCAGGAGCCTGATATGGGACTGCATCCCAGGACCCTGTGATCATGACCTGAGCGGAAGGCAGATGCTTAACCAATTGAGCCACCCAGGCGTCCCCAGAATAGATTCTTTTTTTAATATAAATTGAATTTCTATTCATATTTCACAATTGATTCTCAAAGTACCAAAGCTAAGGTCAAACTTGATTTTCTGAAAATATGCCTTTTTTATCCCTTGATCAAGCCAGAGTCATTTTGTATCCTTACAAAGACCTTTCCTGGCTGTGGGTTCTAAAGTCTGTGGTGGAGGAGACCAGAAACTATTCATTCAGGGATTATCATATTGTTTGATGAAATGATTAACAGAATGGTCAAAAGAGAAACAACTTAGGGGGTAAATGACAGGTAAATTTCATTTTTTAATTCCTTTTTTCTTCCTATAGATTCAATGCAAATCTGTGGTTTTGACTGCTTGAGGAAAACATAATAAATTATAAGGTTATTGTTTTTGGCAGCATTAAGAATCTGCCTAAAATATAGACACTGAGTTTCAATGAAAAACCACTGGTTTTGGTGGGAAATATAAATGAGTTAAACAACTTAAATAATATTTACCAACAAAATTTTATAAATATAACTGACAACCAAGGACTATCAAAGTTTCTTTCTTTCTTTTTTTTTTTTTTCTTAAGAAGCAGTTTTAGTTCCAAAAAGTCTTAAACATTTTCTGCCTATTACCTTAATGACAAAGGAATTAGGTATTCAGAGATTTGGGGGTTAGAACCCAAAACCACCTACCATAATCAAAGTCTTCTGAAATCTCATGGTTTATCATAAAATTAAAGGAGATTCTGCTTTGTCAACCAGAAAATTCCCTTCTGGATTCTCAATAACTAATTTCAAATCTGTGAATAAGACTATGGTTCAGGAAAATATGATACTTAATTGCCAGTCTAAATCATTGGCAATTGAATATGATTTAAATGTTGATGGAAAACTTGAACTATCATAGATTGTTAGATGTGGAAGGAAACTTAGAGACTATAGACCCAACCCTTTTCTTTTAAGGAGGTCACCCTCCTGATGGGTCAGCACAGGGCCTAATAGTTTATTGGAACCAGAGATCACCCTTGAATTCTAACTTCCTGTTACGCCATCTGGTCAACTTTCCACTAGCCCTACACTGCTTTGCCACCACTCTTACTGCATTGTTGTTCAATAGAATCTTGTATTTTTATGCACTTCATTTAATAACATCATAATATATAATAGTCAGGGCGCCTGGGTGGCTCAGTTGGTTAAGCGACTGCTTTTGGCTCAGGTCATGATCCTGGAGTCCCTGGATCGAGTCCCGCATCGGGCTCCCTGCTCGGCAGGGAGCCTGCTTCTCCCTCTGACCCTCCCCCCTCTCATGTGCTCTCTCTCTCTCATTCTCTCTGTCTCAAATAAATAAATAAAAAAAAAATCTTTAAAAAAAATAATATATAATAGTCAAAACATTTTATCAGGTCAAGTTCGTGATTGATTTTAAGAGATGGGAGTTCATACTAAGTAATCTTCTGGATACCTTTCAGCTATCTCTAATAAGATGCTAACAACATAGAGACTACAGTAAGATGGTGCATGATGAAAGTTGCAAAAGTGAGTGGACTGTGGAAAATAAATAAAAATAGCAAAGTCTCTCCACCTCTGGAAATTTTCAACACTGGATTTATATCCTTCTTGGAAAACCATAGTAACTTTCTGCATTATTATTGTCTATTCTAAATACCCAGGTAGTCAACATTGTCAAAGCTGTGCTCTTAGAAGTGCTATTATTGAAGAAGAAAAAGAAATTTCTTATTCAGTTTCAAACGCATGCTTGCCTGATGATGTGTTAGACAAACTTATTATCATAATTGAATTTAAACAAAAGTTTGGCTATTTTAAAGTGTTCGATTTTTCTCTCAAAAACAACAACAAAAAACAAAAACAATAAAGACATATAGTCCAATATGAGGAAATCAACTATATAAAATGAGAAGAGGGTTTCATTGGAAGATGGATTGAAACCTAGGAAATTTCTCCATCACAATTTTTTTTTCTAAATTTTACAGTAGATGAGATATTATGTATTCAATAATTTAGCAAGACAAGTTTCCTTCTCCCCCTGCCCGCCACTCACTCATATACACAAATACCAGATCTTTGCTTTATAACCCATGGAAACCTGCCCAAAGGCCCGAGGCATATAAGGTTAAAATCTGGCCTACAGCTCTGAGTAGTATGTTGGATCTGTTTAGGTATTTATTAGTCAAAACACTCCTAGTAAAATGGAAAGAGGATTTTGATAGAGGAGAAGCATTTCTATTAAGAGAAGCTAACCGGGCGCCTGGGTGGCTCAGTTGGTTAAGCGACTGCCTTCAGCTCAGGTCATGATCCTGGAGTCCCGGGATCGAGTCCCGCATCGGGCTCCCTGCTCGGCGGGGGGTCTGCTTCTCCCTCTGACCCTCCCCCCTCTCATGCTCTCTCTCTCTCAAACAAATAAATAAAAACATTAAAAAAAAAAAAAAGAAAGTGAAAATAAAAATATTTCATCGGTCCTGAAAGTTTTGTGTTCTTGTTTTATGCCTATCTCTGTCACCCTTCATGACCATTAATTGTATTTAATGTTTCTAACCCTTAAAATAATCATGGAAATAGAACTAGAGGGCTCCTGTGTGGCTCAGTCGGTTAAGCGACTGCCTTCGGCTCAGGTCATGATCCTGGAGTCCCTGGATCGAGTCCCGCGTCGGGCTCCCTGCTCGGCAGGGAGTCTGCTTCTCCCTCTGACCCTCCCCCCTCTCATGCTCTCGCTATCTCATTCTCTCTCTCAAATGCATAAATAAAATCTTAAAAAAAAAAAAAGAGAAGCTAACCAATAGTTCCCTAGATTTTGAAACCACTCCCCCAACACGTGATTATTCTCTAATTCCCTGGCTGAACAAGTAACCATTTTAATTAGACTCTGAGGCAAGCAACATTGTGTCCATGGTAACAGGTATAAAAAGAACTTTAAAAAAAAAAGGAAAAAAAACAGAAAAAAATGTGATAACTGAAAATGTGTTTAAATCATGATAAAAGGATTTAAACAGATGTTATTTTTTTCAAAGTGTTATTTTAAAAAAGAATTTTAAAGGGCTCTTGATATGAGAAAAAATCATTTTTGGATGTGTCTTTAGGGAAGTTTCTCACTCCTAAATGCTGTAGTTCATTATTGCCATGGGTAAGTTGGGAAACGAAAGGGGTGCAGAGGGGCAGAAATCAGAAAGGAAAACCAAGGTACCTTTAGTTAGATGCTTCAATTCAAGTGAGTTAAAGTGTCTTTGGTGCAACTTAATAGATTGTGTGTTTAACAGTCCTTTTTATTAAAGTTTTTGTTCGGGCAAGAGAATGTGCAGGACTTGAGTTTTAGAGACAGATTGGAGGATGGATAAATCTGGACATATTGCTTAGCAAAGGGAATGAAAGGCAAGGGTATGGAGCAGTGCTTCCTGAAATGGGAGATGCACTTTCTACAGCTTTAGACAGAAACAACCATGCCAAATGATTTTTTTAGACTATGAATTTGACCTTCTCTATACTGTATGTATTCATACTTTAAAATGCACATGCACACACCCCCACACAGACTTTATCTACCTATCATCTATCTATCTATCTATCTATCTATCTATCTATCTATCTATCTATCTATCTGTCATCTATCTATCTGTCATCTATCTATCATCTTTATATTAAAAGGGAAGTGGGTAAGGGATTATCCTTCCCCTAGAGATCTAGATTTTCAGAAACAGTAGGAAGTCATTATGAACAAGGACAAAGTAAGAAGAAGGCTTGTTCTTCTTCTGTTCCTTTCTTGCTTTTCTGCCAACAATTGCCTTCTCTAGGAACAGTGATTCTGCTACTTTGTTTAAAATGAGTAATAACTTGCTAAAGTTAAATGTCCCTTAGAGGGCCCAGGCAAGTTCCATGGACTAAGCGAAGGGTAAAGTTATAAGAGGAAACCCAGAGAGAGTGGGAGGAAAAGAGACTTTGGAACTGGCAGAAGGATGGCTTATTTTGGCTGGACTCCTCCTGTAGCTTAAATACCTACTGATTGAAGGCAAATTGGACGTTAAGGAAGGCTAGAGTGCCCATGTAAATGAAAACAAACACCCAGTGACCCTAAGTTGGTCTTGGAGGAAGTCAAACCTCTGGTTGTTTTGCCTCAGATGTTGAAAGAACCTAAATATTGCTTTGTGTGCAACATAATTTTCAGTTCTTTTGGTTTTATAAATAAACTGGTTATCTGAGAAAATACCAGCCAGTGGAGGTAAACTCTGAGAAGCAGAAGAGAATGTGGGAAAATGAATTTAAAAGAATAGAATTTAAAAGACTTTATTTTAAATGTGTACTCTGATCTGATGTTTAAATTAATAGGCTCCCTAAGATTGACTAAGTCTATATTTACTGCATAGGATAAAGGTTAAAACAGCATAGCAGTAATTACAATACCTTCTATATTGAACAGGGAATTACACTTCATATATCATTTGAGACTTGATATAGTAGCTACATAAAGAAATTCCTAATTCTCCTATACTCACAGCTACAAACACACACACATATAAGCATATTCTCATGTGAACACACACACATATATATTCACTCCTACATGCAAACAGGAAAAAAAAGTGGCTGCACTATAACCATACATGTGATCTGTATACTAGAGGGATCACAATGTTGGTATAAGTAATACCTACATATAATTACATTTTATACCCTGAAGTTTCATTTTACCCTATTTCAATTAACCTAAAAGCAAAATCATAGGTATTGTTGAGACATTACTAATAAAAGAAAGATGTTTTTTCTCTAAGTATATTTTTGGGGAAATTATTTCCAGAATATTAAAAGGTGCCTCGTGAGGATAAGGGTCCCCTCATTATGTATGTTTAAGAAATGATGGGTTAGGGCGCCTGGGTGGCTCAGTTGGTTAAGCAACTGCCTTCAGATGTTACCACCTGGAGTCCCGGGATCGAGTCCCACATCAGGCTCCCTGCTCAGCAGGGGGTCTGCTTCTCCCTCTCCCGCTCCCCCCTCTTGTGCTCTCTCTTTCTCAAATAAATAAATAAAATCTAAAAAAAAAAAAAAAAGAAATGATGGGTTAAATAAAGTCTTTCTTCATGAAAACATTTTCTCAAGATTTTTTGTTAAAGATTTTATCTATTTGTTTGACACAGAGAGAGCAAGAGAGCACAAGCAGGGGGAGAAGCAGAGGGAGAGAGAAGTAGGCTCCCCCTGAGCAGGGAGCCTGATGTGGGGCTCGATCCCAGGACCCCAGGATCATGACCTGAGCCAAAAGCAGATGCTTAACTGACTGAGCCACCTAGGCACCCCTCAAGATTTTTAATCTGTTTATTATGAATCTTTGAATGAGAATGAGCTCTTCAGTATTTGCCAGACAAATTTATTCATAGAGCCTTATTTTTCACAGCATTTTTGAAGAGTAATATAACACAAGATGGGGAACCCTGACAAAGAGGAAGATGCTTTGGTTCAAAAGATTACTGCTCAAAGAGTACATGCTTTGAAAATGAATGCTAGTGGGGCGCCTGGGTGGCTCAGTCATTAAGCGTCTGCCTTCGGCTCAGGTCATGATCCTGGAGTCCCAGGATCGAGTCCCGCATCAGGCTCCCTGCTTGGCGGGAAGCCTGCTTCTCCCTCTCCCGCTCCCCCTGCTTGTGTTCCTGCTCTTGCTGTCTCTCTCTCTGTCAAATAAATAAATAAAATCTTTAAAAAAAAAAAGAAAAAAGAAAATGAATGCTAGTTACATTTTTGGTACACCTCCTTGGCCAAGCGGTCTACAACAGCTTGCTTTATTCTTGGGACAATGTCATGAGATGCATATGAATATCTACATTCAGTGGGTAAACAAACATCTAGAGAGGTGTAATATTTTCCCCCAGTTCATGCAGCTAACATTTGAAACAGCTTTGTTTTTCTTGTAGCCTGTGCTCTACTAGGGATGATAAGCAGCCTACTGACTTATTTTTTGAATCCAAGATTTAATAAGGGTCCAGGCATGCTACGTGAAAGTAAGAACACACTTTTTAGAAAGCAGAGTAGGTACCTTCTGTCACGTCATAATTTCAGAGATGCCAGGAAGTTCCCCTCCTCAAAATACCTTCTCAAGACATTTAGATAATACAAAAATTCTGAATAGCAACACTTTGCTTAAAAGATTTATTTTTCTCCCTTGAAAATTATAAATATTCTTGCATATACTTTAAAGATATCTCAATACTTTCAAGGCATGCCCAGATCTGACTGAGCAGGAGAACTTAGAGAAAACTTAAAAACAAAGACAAAACCAAACAAAACCAGACACCTTACAAACCCCTAGACCTTTTAAAACAAAGCATGTAAGGCCAGAGTTCAGGAATCTTTATTATTATTATTATTTTAAGTTCCCTAAGTAATTTTAGTAATCACTGTTTAAATCTTTATCAAACTTTCCCCTTCTCAGTGTAAACGGATTACTTAGAGAGACATGACTATGGAATAGAAAAACAATACATTTAGAGCTACGGGATTTGAGCTGAGATCTCAGCCTCATCACTTCATCTCTGTGAGAACTTGGATGAAGTAAATCATCATTCTGACTTTGATATCTTCATTTGGTGCTGGGGTACTAACATTCCTCAAAATACTGTTACCATTATTAAAATATACAGTGGATACAGAGAACTATTTGTATGTGGTACACTTGCTTCATCTTCTTTCTCGAGAGTACAATTCCATTCATGGTGGCACATGGAAGTGTGAAGACACTAACTGGTTCCATCTTGGGGGAGAGAGGCTGATACAAAGGGGAAAGAGGCAAAGCTACGAACAGGAGCCTCCTGGATCTTCCCCTTTGTCTTTTCCATATTTGGAATTCTCTGGTTGTTTTGCATCAGAACAGGACAAGAGAAATGCTTCAGCTCCAGGAGTTTTCTCTTCATGACAGATTCTGGATCAGATTCATCTTCTTTGGGCATTTCCCATTGGCAGCCAGTACCATTTATTTATTTATTTTTAGAAGATTTTTATTTATTTATTTGACAGAGAGAGAGAGAGAGCACAAGCAGGGGAGTGGCAGGCAGAGGCAGAGGGAGAAGCAGGCTCCCCGCAGAGCAGGGGAAGCCCAATGTGGGACTCGATCCCAGGACCCTGGGATCATGACCTGAGCTGAAGGCAGTCACTTTACCAACTGAGCCACCCAGGCGCCCAGCCAGTACCATTTAAAATAAGGCTGAGTCAGCAAAGCAGACCAGACTAGGCTTAATGGTGCATCTACATTCTTGGTTATATCTGCTATTTGGGTATATTAACTGCAGAACATGAGTTTGATAAAGAAAGGGGCTCATATGAACTATTTCAAGTATTTAGAGAATGGTCATAAGAATGTCTTAAAGCAAATTCTTTTTAATATTAAAAATGTCTCAAAAGTGAATAATTCAGAGGTGCCTGGGTAGCTCAGTTGGTTAAGCATCCGACTCTTAATTTCGGCTCAGGTCATGATCTCAAGGTTATGGGACCAAGCCTGCTCTGTGCTCAGTGGGGAGTCTGCTGGAGATACTCTCTCTCTCTCTCAAATAAATAAATCTTTTTTTTAAAAAGTGAATAATTCAAAATAATATTTGAGTATACAAATAGGGTTTTTTAAATTGATAATTTATTCATTGAATGGGTATAATGAAATATAAAAACTAGATTCTTTGCTTTTGTTTTGATTGGTTGATTTTCTGGGCCCACTGACCTGACTCAATCTAGAAACCTGGAATCATTTATATCACATTAAGTGGCTAGCTTATGATGACTCACATTCATTGATGTATTTTAGAAGGTATTTTTCTACTTGCATATTAAAGATTTTTCAATTTCCAAGTACAAAATCTCTATGTTTCTTTAGTAGTATAAGAATTCATCAAAGTGCAATTGTCTTCACATAAAATGAAAAACTTAAATCACCATAATATTTTAAAACCAAAATTAATTTCTCTATTTTCTCCAATGGCAGAAACAATTTTAAGTTGTATCTAAACAGACTTGTTGATATCACAACTTTGTCATTGTAAGATAAGCCAAAGAGAATGATTTTTATAACTTTTATTTTATTTCACTTTTTATGGGTTTCTACTATGTTATACAAAATATGTGTGTTAAAGGAAATTTTGACAATTACCTTTGAACAAACCTAGATAACCATATTAGAAGGTATTATAACAACTGAAGAAAATTATCAGCCAAATTCCTTTTTGCTCATTATCCAGGGTTTCCCTCTTAACAGAAAACCACGCAACCAGAAGCATGTTGATCTATATGAAATTGCCAATACCCAATCATGTTTCATCTGTACAAAATGGCAATTTCTTATGGTTTCATTAATTATTAAGTCAGTTATATAACAGCAGATAGTCAAGTTAATATTACCAAGTCTAGCAAAAAGCACATCCTCTTCAAAAAACAAAAGAGAAGAAAAAAAGAATCCCAAAGAATGAGCAAATTTATAGATAAGTAAATATATTCTTTGTAGTTCAAATAGTTTCCTCAATTTAAAAGAACTACAGACTGTCTTTTGTTTTATAGGATGTTAATGAGAATGAGCTTTATTCTAATAACTTCCTTCAATTTCCAATTTCCTGCAATGGCTTCTTCTGATTGCCTCATTAAAATAGTGTGGGCACCGTTTTTGATGGTATGGAGTCTTCTGAACCCTGGCTACAATGCATAGCACTAATGCTTATGATACAAATATTACAGGACCTGAAGCTTGCCTATTCATTGAGAAATAAATTTTTAAGAAGGACTTGAATAAATATCACACAAGCTGCTACAAAAATAGATATATTTTAATTATCAGTAACATCAGCATGATCTTTTGATCATACCCACCATTTTGAAGATTTGGGATGTTGAGATGATTCCAGGAGAATATTTCCAAGATCCGAAATTTTAAAATAAAGGTTAATATTTAGATTTGCAAAGACTAGCACAGCTTCCTAGTAGAAGCGAGTTATAGTGTAAAAAATCAGAGTAAGTTCAATATGCTGATAAAATGTATTACAATTATGAATATTATAATTATTCACTGAAGCAGTCCATTCTATCTATTAGTAATTCAAAAATGGGGTGGGGGAAGAGGGAGTCAAGATTTTAGATGTTAGAGACGAGCCCAGATATTTTCATTGTTTAAAGCTTTTCCTAACTAGTCAAACTGTTTCACCTCCTGAATCATCCTAAAGCAGAATATCTGTATCATATAATATTTCCATGTAAAGGTAGATTTTATTTCACAGATTTATTTCACAGATAGCACATGTCAAAATAAATATCTGAATAGGAATAAAAAAAATTATAGGCCCTTTTCATTGCCTTGCTTCTCACTTTTTCTTTCTTCTATTCTTCTTCATCTTATAAAGTTGATGTTCCCTGGGAACATCCATTATAATTTTTGTCATTTAATGGTGGCAGATAGTGGAGGTGAGGGAGAGGGAGATCTTACTGAAGTAAGCCTTATATTTTTCAATTTATCATTCAATAACAAATGTTATTTTAGTATGTTTCACTGGCAGCAAGCCTAAATTTACAATAGTGATCCGGCCACATAGCCTTAAAAAATAGTGTCCTCATTCCCAAACTACAGAAAATAAAACAACAACAAAAATAACAACAATGACAGCAAAAAACAAAAACAAAAAGCAAAACAAAAAACAATCCTTGTTCTCAACTGATGAGATCAAGCGTCTGTGTTTAGACCTTAGTATGTAGCTGTGCCCAGAAATTCTCCATGTCCATGGCCTACCCCGGATAGAAGGGATGCTTTGGAGGGAATCTGCTAAATATTTAAGAGATGCTGCTTCTAATTTTGCTCTGTGCTCATTTTTGTGCTTCACACTCTAACCAAGGATGCTGCATTAGATGAACCTAAAGGTAACCCCAGGCAATAAGAATTTAAGTGATGTTTTCAATTACTAAACATGCATCCTCTCATCTTAGGAAGATTTCTGATCACCTAGTTACCTGAAAATGAATTGTGCCAGAGATACTTAAGAAGTGCTTACCAGGAAGAGTGCTTTGATGACCTTATAAAACCTAAATAGCATTTTTTATCACAAGATTTGGTGAGCTATATTCTTATTCTATTTTGTTTTGAGAAAGAAATTTTCCCTGTCACCTTTTATTTCTAGATATTTTGATTTTAAATAAAGTGTAATAATAGTTCAAACTTTTGCCAAAATTAAAAAAAAAACATTAAGGTCTTTAAAAATGCAATGCCTGCTTAGTTATAATACATTATGATTATGGTTTAAAGCTGCAAAGTTTCTATTTAATGTAACTCGGTGTTGCCTTTCTAAATGTAGGAAATTTTTACCCTTATTATTTTTTGGTTTATCTGCACACCAATCACAGAGAAGTTGGATTTCAAGTCATAGTTGTTCTTTCACAGTGATTCCAGTTAAAGTCTTGTTATATTTCTTGCTCGTGTCAGAAATCTTGTATCTAAACTTAAATGGAAGTCACATATGCAGCCATATGAGATCCCGAGTACCCTTTAAATGTTCCATGGGCCTCAGCCAAATGAATAATTGTCCATCAGCTTATGGTTCATTAGGGACCACAAATCAGTTGAGTGGGAGGTGTTTCATAGGAACTATTCAAACCTACATTTTGCTAGATTCCTGATGAATAGAACAGCCCAGGATAAGAAACTTTCATCTAGGAGCTCCAAGGTAGTTAGGCTGGTGATAGCTGAGGCCTATAAAGCTAATTGGGCAGATAAGAAAGGGGGTAGCAATCTGGTCTGGACATAGAAAGGAGACATTCCTTGGTGTTTACTGGCAAGTACAAAACTTTGCTGGAAGGGTGATCTATAAATGAAATTCACTAAAGAATTAAACTTCAAGAAGCCTTCCCCACAGTGAAATATGTGGCAATAAGCTTTGCAATTTTGATTTTTGTTTCATTTTAATGGGAAGATTATTTTTAGTATATGTCAATTTTAAATTCTTTTATTTTTATTAGCATTAACTTACATTGTAATTGATGTTTACTTTTATATCTTTTTATAAATCCAGTTTGACTGAATTTACTTTTAAGTATTATGTTCAATTAGACTGTTTTAAAGGAAAGAAAACTATAGCATATCTCTAAATAGATGATTCCTCCTGTCTACTTCTCCACCATTTTTACCCTATGCACATATGCTGAGAATTATTTTGTGGCGAGTTTTCTCTTTAGTCCCATGGAAATAGAAATACGTATTGCAGGTTTCAGAAATTCATGAAGGAAATAAGTTGCCTGTGTTAAGGTTATATGATATTAAGGAAAGCTTTGAAGGTACTGAAACTTACTCAAACCAAAGCAAACAAACAAAACAAAAATAACTTCATGCAGCATTCCAAGGAAGATTAGGGAGATGCAGAAATAGTCTGCAAAGTTTTTTTAGCTCCTAGTGATTTCGATACTTGAAAAGTAAAAAGCAACCGAAGTACTAATTCAAATGGTAAGCATTTGACTTTTAGACTTTTAGAATCTTATATACATACAATTTTGTTAATTAAAGCATACTTTGATTGAATAGATTAATCAAGTAACAGTAAAACAAACCATCTAGTCTTGCTTTCTGCATATTAGAGAATTCCATCAACCCAGAGAAATATAATGTCCTACATTTCCTTTGGAAGAACTCTAAAAGGCACATGTTACCTAGGAAGAAAAAGAGAGCTCTGGGAAATCTGTTAAAACATGGGTTACATAATGTAAGAAGCTGATCATCATTTTAGAACTTAAAAGAAAGGTGTCCCTGATGGCATGAGAAATGGGACAGAGAATTTCATGTACGGAGAAGGGGAAGAATGGGACCTTCAACATTTGTTCCCGGTGGCTAGTCTGAGCAGGCAACATCTAGGAACTGGCTGCAAAGACAATGTAATTATTTCACCATGTGTTCTTTTAGGAAAGTCATAGACAGAAGGAACATAGAAGTCATAGTATCACATCAGCTAGAAATAAATATAGTATTCCCTATTTCCTTTTTAACAATTAATAAATCTTACCAAGCTGCAAGAATATATATATATGTATATACATATATATATGCATATACATGTATACACACACACATATATATATATCTCCAATTCTAAGTGAAACAGACATTATATATGTACATAACTAGGAATTTTATTATTACATAATTTTGGAATTGTTAAATATTTGTGTTTAGTAAATTGATTCAAACTTACATGGTGTCTGAATCTAATTTTGTGTACACAGGATTGACATTAGAATTTTAGGTCCCTTATTTATAAGTCATAAAAGATTGGCTGAGTTTTAATCCACCTACACTCCATCTCTTATTTTACATATTAATTTACTCCTATGTAAAAGTATTACAGTACATTAATAGAGAATTTTTGTGTTAGATGGAAACTCAATGCATAATTGAGACTGCTCTTTCTCCTAGCAAGTGCTACCATTCAGTTTTGAAAAAAAAAAATATTTCATGGAATTACATAGCAGAATTTTGAGTTATTGTGGAGAGGAATTGTTCACCTTGCCATCTTTGGCATTAAAATGAGTAGATCTCAGAATTTCTCCAAGAATTCACACATCTAAGAAGAAAAAAAGCAAACTACACAGAACAGTTCTTCCACTGTGAAAAATAGCAAAATTCCACACCTACAACAAATTGCAAATTTTCACATATTTGCTCCAGGCAAACATTTGCAATTTTCACAGCAAATAAGGCTTTTGGCTCCAATACACATTTTTTTGTCTTCTCCCCCCCCTGGAAAAAATCACTCTCTCTATTTTCAGAAAACCAGAAAAAACACACAAGGCAAAATTTCTGATAATATCATCCTTATTCTAGGTATTTAATTTTGATACCTACCCACTTAAATGAAAAATATTAGTTCAACATGACTATACTTGATTCAAGAATTCACGAGTTTGTGCAGGAACCCTGAAAATGAAACTTAACTGTTATCGTGACCTGTTAATGTTAATGGGATTCCCAATTCCATTCTGATCAGAGGGATTGTTCCTAAAATGTTATTGTCTAGTGTTTTCAGGAAATAAAATATTTCCCAGTAATGAAATAGAAATAGAAGTTGGGTTTCCCCAAAAGATTTTTCTTTTTTTTTTTTTTTTTTTCATCTTAGTACTATAAGGCAATGGTCCTCAGGCAAAGGACAATGGTGTTTTCCAATCATCTATGAAGTACGGAGAATATTTTTTTAATAATGCTTATACAAGCATTTGTTTACATTAAAAACAAACAACAACAAAACCTAGAGACCGTGAAAGGCTATCCCTCTACTAATCTCCTCTAATTTACTTGCCTTCTAATATATTGTACTGAATGGGAATAACAGTCACAGCATTATTACAATAAGTACATTGAAAATTGTGCATAATACACTCATGAGAGAATCTTTCTTGGGATATCATTCACAGCCTTTTGTCCTGTGGTTAAAACAAAACAAAAGCAAATCAAAAACAAAAAGAAAGGTTGAGCATCGCCATTATGTGATAGGGAGAAGGTAGATCATTTAACCAATGCTGGTTTGAGTTTTCAAACTTCCAAATCCTATTCTGTGTTATTCAGTTGGTTTACTATGAATCACTTTATTTTATCCAGTAATGCATGTATGTGTTGTGGGGTGTGCGTGTGTATGTGTTGCATGATAGAGAACTTTCCATCGCACATCCATTTGATTTACTCCTGGTTTCTATGTAGGATCTGTAAGTTATTCTGAGGGAAGTCATCTGAAAGTACAGAACAGATCAGGTCCTGCTTTTCTTTAAAACATAGCTTTTCTTTCACACACACACACAAAAAATTCCCATCTCTTTTGTTTGTGTCTTAAAAGAGCAAGCACAGTTTGATCTCTGACTATATAATAAAGTCCCTCTTACCTATCTTTCTTCCATCTATCTTTTGTGGTACCAGAACCTGAACATTATGACATGTTTAATCCCACTTGGGTATCTTTACTTACCCTTGTCTGGCATATTCTCTCCTCATGCAGTTTCCCTGCTGAATTCTTCATCAGTCAAGGCAGCTAATATGCCTTTTTTTTTTTTCCCCCAGTAAAACTTTCACAGTCTCCCTATTTGGAACTCTTTCCTATCTCTGTATCTCTACCTCAATGATACTCCTTTCCCCATTAATTCATCACCATTCATTTGTCAAAATTTTATTGAGTCCTTATTATTGCTAACATCTGATAAATACAAAGGTTATTCGACATAGTTCTTGACTTCTAAGAGTTCACCATGAGGCACATTGCCCCAGTCCAGTTATATAGGCAACTTGAGGGGCAGATTATCTCTTTATCACTTAGTAGCGCTTTAAAATGGCAAGTTCTTACAATATTTTTTTTTTCAATAAATTACAATGCTTCACTGTAGGAGGAATACGCAGAGCCAATTTCTTTCAAATTTGGTTTATGGCATAAAGAACGCGGAATATAGGAATTATTCATATCAATGTAGTTTTTAAAAGCACAGTTGTCGGGGCGACTGGGTGCTCAGTAGGTTAGGCGTCTGCCATTCGGCTCAGGTCATGATCCCAGGGTCCTGGGCTCGAGCCCCCCATCGGGCTCCCTGCTCAGCAGGGAGTCTGCTTTTCCTTCTTCTCCCTCTGCTGCTCCCCCTGCTTGTGCTCTGTCTCTCTCTCTGTCTGTGTCAAATAAATGACTAAAATCTTTAAAAATAAATACATAAAAAGTAAATAAAGAAATAAGAGCACAATTATCTGCTTCACAACTGAAAGTGCAGTAAATTTACAGGGGAAAATGTCCTGCTGCTGTGTTGGGGGAACTTCTCCCTCACATTGTCAGTGCTTCAGCAACAGTTCTTACAGCGGCTTCCTATCCAGAGTTACTTTGTTGCTTAGAGCTAAGATGAAAGGATTTGACCAAATAATTATAAATTCTCTACTCCTATTAATTTGCTGCATATCTTAAATGTACTGTATAAAGTTTAAATGTTCTTTTTTAATCTCGATTTTTCTGCACCTCTTAAATCTTAGGCTAATTGCAGTAAACACAGTTGGGTCAAAACTTTCAGATGCTACCATTCCAGTTAATCCAGTGGAGAAAACAAAACTCAAAGTTGATCTTTTTGTTTTTGTTTTTTTTTTTTCCTTTTTGTCTAGCTATGGAATAATTGTGTAGCTACTTTCAATGAAAAAGAAATACTTTAGGGCGCCTGGGTGGCTCAGTTGGTTAAGCGACTGCCTTCGGCTCAGGTCATGATCCCGGAGTCCCGGGATCGAGTCCCACATCGGGCTCCCTGCTCGGCAGGGAGCCTGCTTCTCCCTCTGACCCTCCCCCCTCTCATGTGCTCTCTCTCTCTCATTCTCTCTAATAAATAAATTTAAAAAAAAAGAAATACTTCAATCATATGTTTATAATTCCGTTATGTGATTACCACATATCTAATATTATATCTGTTTTGCATTACTTAACATACATTGAAATCCTACTGTTTGCCAGAACCCAAATGCCAATTTCTTTCCATCCTTACACTAATTTAGGCCTTTATCTCTCATCTGTACCTGTGGGATCATCTCCTAAGTGAACTCTTCCGGCTTAAAGAAAATATCAATAATAATAGCATTTATTGAGTGCTTACTATGGGATGATTTAGTGTATTAGCTTATTTACTCTTCACAGGAGCCCAATCAGAGATAGATAGTATTAACTATTATTTGTAGTTTTCAAATAATAAAACTAATGCTCCTAGGAATTAAGTAAATTGCTTCATACATTTCCTGGCTAGAAAGAGTGGGAGTTAGGCGTTGAACCCAGGTGATCAACACAGCCACCACACTTTCAGTTATGATAATCCAATGCTTCATTTTAAGCTCTATTCATTTTTATGTATTTCTCACCAGCTACCTCTAGGATCTAGCTGCCACTAGCCCCAGTCGTCTAGGCTCTTAGTTACAGAGGACAAAAGATAAGCTCAAAGGACCTCCATGACTTAGTACCCCTCTTCTTTTGCAGACTTATTTTTGGCTAGTGTCTGTTTCTCCTTTGTTTTCACGCAATAAAGAATTGTTTGTAGATTCACTTACACTCTATACTTAGCCACACTTCTATGCTTGTGTTCTTGTGCACCTGCTGCCTGGAAAACCCTTCCTACTAATCTCCACCGTAACTCTAGTTATCAGTCAGCAATTCAATACAGTTGTCAATTTTTGGAAACTTCTCTAATCATAAGGTAAGTGAAATGCCATCCTGCCCCTGCTCTACACATCTAACGCACTGCAAAAAATTATTTTAGCACTTTTTTAATTTAGATTAACTTCTCATGTGCCCCTCTTCTACTAGACTATATACATTAGGAACAAAACACTGCTAATTTTTTGTCTCCAGTGTCTGCCAGATTGCTTCGCAAACGAAATGCATTCAACAACTAAATATGTTGAACTGAGATGCAGGAGGAGACAGAGATGGACAAGAAGCCCATAGTCTCATTCAATTTTACTTGTGTACTTTGTCAGAGCAAACAGAAGATGAGCGATTATTAAAATCTAACAATTCTGAAAGTAACTGGTCAAGATACACTTTCATCAACACTGGAGTAGCTCTGCCTGGTTTGCCTCTTCTATACATGATTTCATTTGATCCTCACAATGAAAGTGTGCAGTGGTAGACACTACCATTATCCCCAAATTAGAGAAGAGGAAATTCAGAGTTAGAGAACTTGGATGTCTTCCGTAAGATCACACTGCCAGATGGCAGCCAGAGAATTGAAAATAGGCCATCAAACTCTAAAACCCTTTGTCTAATACTAAGCATTAAGGTTATTAAAAAATAGTAAAAAAAAAAAAAATGTACTCACTGAACCCTCCTGATGCATTAGTGACACTCCACTGGCGGTAAATGAGGTATTTCGTGGGACAGAGGTAGTTACAATATATGTTTGATAGAAGAAATATGTGTGATAAAGGAAAGCCCTAATTTTGGAATTAATATATAGTAGTCCCCCTTACCCACAGTTTTGCTTTCTGTGGTTTCAGCTACCCACACTCAATGTGGTCCAGAAGCACATGACCTTTCTTCTAACATATGGTCAGAAGGTCATATAGCCTAAGCTACGTCACAGCACCTACATCATTCCCCTCCCTTCACCTCCTCACATAGGCATTTTATCATCTCACATCATCACAAGAAGAAGGGTGAGTACCGTACAATAAAACATTTTGAGAGAGAGAAAGATAACACATTCACATAACTTTTACTTATTATTGTTATAATTTTCTTTTTTATTATTAGTCCTTGTTAATCTCTAACTGTATCTAGTTTATAAATTAAACTCTATCATAGATATGTACATGTAGGGAAAACATAGTGCTTTTAGGGTTAAGTACTATCTGTGGTTTCAGGGATCCACTTGGGCTCCTGGAACATATCACCCACAGTTAAGGGGGGGCTACTGTATCTATGAAATTATTTTGTAACAAGAAGTATGCATTCAGTAAAAGGTATTTAGTGATTATATTCACTAATTTCACTTCTATCCTTTAGTATGTAGAACATATGTTGCTATCTAGCATATGGAAAGTTCAATGGGCATCTTTAATATAATTATCAAATTGGGTTTTCTATATGCTTTCAGTTGTAAATTTTATAGTAAAATAAAGAATATAAAGCTCAAAACTATACATTTTCATTTTTATATGTTCTCCTTATATCTTTGTATGAAGTGGTCTTCCAACTATAGTGTCCAAAAACCATAGTACAACATAGGCATTATATCATTCTCTAAATAAGAACTGGTTCATTCCCATAAACATTTATTGAGTGTTTCTTATGTTGGATTGAGCATAGGAGAAGAATTGTGTTCTATAATGTGATGATGTAAATAAAGATGAAGGAGTCCTATTCCTTTATATTTGCATTTTGATGGTGCTGAAATTAAATAGGGTTGAAGTCATATTTGAAGAAGCTGTGAATTTTGGGAAAGAAGTTCAGAAATTATTTTGGTAGACAGAATAAAATAAGAAAATAAAATTGGTACTTCTGTCTTATTAAAATATCTTTGATATTACTATAAGCTGGAGAAAGTCTAAATCCACAGAAGGTTATTATTAAGTAAATGTGTGTGTGTGTGTGTGTGTGTGTGTGTGTGTACTCACACAAAAAGGAAAGAAAGGCTTACCAAGATCATCAGCAATGGAAATCAAAAAGAAATGACTGATGACAGAGACATGGCCACAATGAGACTGATATAACTTGGTTACTCATTGGCTGGATGCAGTGAAGATAAACCAGAAGGTTAAACAGAAATATTTAAAATTTGTCAACTGGAAATATGTTATCTCATCAATACATGCACACCTATGTCCACTCACCCATATGTGCAAAATTTCCTGTCCCTGTCCAAGGGTTTATATGTTCCTATACTTCTAATTTCATGAGAAATACTCCATTAGACTTGTATCAAAAAGCCCTGATTTCTGCTCCATGATAGTGTTTCCTATATATGGACTGCTGAAAATATGTGACTTGAATGAAATGTGCATGTCTTTGTAGTATGAAAGAGATAGAAACTCTTTAAAAAATAAAATGTTGAGGCACCTGGGTGATTCAGTCGGTCAATCATCCAACTCGATTTCGGCTCAGGTCATGATCTCAGGGTGGGTTGTGAGATCAAGACCCATGTCAGGCTCAGCACTCAATGGGAATCTGCTTGAGATTCTCTCTCTCCCTCTCTCTCTGCTTCCGCATGTGTGCTCGCCCCTCCCCCATGTGTGCTTTTTCTCTCTCTAAAATAAATAAATTAATATTTAAAAAATCAAAATCAAAATCAAAATGTAATTACAATGCTAAATTTAAAAAATCAAGTGCAGAATTTAAAATAAACATCTAAAAATTCACACTCAAGTCCCCAAATTTGGATATGTCTATGAATAATAATAATCCATTATACTTGTTGACCATTTTTATTCCCCACTTTCAAATATAATGTTTTAAAGGATATGATTTTAACACATGTGAAAAGGGTGCTTAAGTTTTATTTAAGCAAAAACTCTATGTGTCATGGGGAGTTCAGATGCCAACATACAATTTTCGTGACATTCTGACTTATATCTCCCCAAATGGGTACTGAAAAATCAATGCAGCATTCTGTTTTAATTATCTTCCTCCAGACACTGATTATAGTACTACTTCATCACCTGTTGGGGAAGTGTTTACTGAGCATTTCCTATGGGCAAAGCACTCAGGTAGGTGTTGATGGCCATATAAAACAAGAATTCTGACTCAAACATCC
The DNA here is from genome assembly GCF_011800145.1 of Mirounga leonina. NCBI lineage: Eukaryota > Metazoa > Chordata > Mammalia > Carnivora > Phocidae > Mirounga > Mirounga leonina. The sequence continues at coordinate 82,510,643 of NW_023270377.1, read as the reverse complement.
AAGAATCACTCTTTTCTCAAATAAGCCACTCTATACTTGCCTACTACATTCTATATTATTGCAATTTCCAGGTTTTTAATATATTTGTGTTATGTTCCACTTTGCTAAGAATTATTTAAGATAATTCCAAAAACCTTGATGAAGCCACTGTATGTTAGTGTGCTGAGTAACAAATGCTTTTATGATCTGCTGCTTTGTAAATTTTACAATGATCCAATTCTCCTGGGATGGATTGAGGCCATATTAGTTACATGGCGGTCAATAGGCAAGTCTCAAAATCCTTTGAAAATGGTATTAGTGTCACCTAATGACAGTTAATCCTATGAAATAGTGCTTCATAGCCAAGTTTTTGAAGCCATTGAAATAAAGAGCTAAGAAGCCTTGAGATTTTATATAATCAGTCTTTAAGTTGTATCTCTTAATTATTATTTTCTCATCAAGGTTTTTGAAAGGACTTGGATATCAAACTATTTGGAGGTCATGCCTTTCAGAATGTCTTGATTTCAAGTTCCCTACATTGTTAAAAAGGGCAGAGATCTATGACTTAGAAGTCAAATAAGCTGGTAATTGAGTGGCCATTCTTTTGCGCATATTGGGGGAGGTGATTTTTGTGTACTTGGTCCTCTACTTTTACACTTCAAAGAGATCAATGAGAATGGCTAGCAGAATATAAATAAAATGGGGGGAAATTTCATTGGTGATGAAATAGAAAGGATGATAGTCTCACCTTCAACTTCAAAGGATTTTAATTAAATAATAAACAGGGGGAAATTATGAATTGAGTAAGAATGTCGGTTCAGTCCAGACTCTTCATTCAATAGCTGCATGGTCTTAGGAGGAAGTGCTAAAAATCCTTATCCCTTGCTTTTCTCATATACAAAATGGGAAAGAGTTATGTTTATATCTACTTCATAGAGTTGTGAGATTTAAATGACAAACAAATGGTCAGCCTGGTGCTTCGTCTATGGTAAGCTATCAACAAGTGTTACTTAGTAGGACTCATCTGCCCCATCTTCCTCACCATCATTACACAAGAGGGAAATGGGGTCAGATTCTGACCCTCTCCCACCAACAAAGTTTCCCGAAGGAACAATGCGGCCAGGATCTGAGTGGAGAAAATGCTGAGAGAACTCCGTTCACAGTCTCTGTGAGGGAAAAAGACAGGATGTGGTCTCAATGAACATTTCAGAAACCTAGTATGGCAGGATTTCTTCCTTCTCTAGAAGCCAGAACAAACAGAAAGTTTCTGAGTATCAGAGAAAAAAATACTACCAGTTCTATAAAAAGATTCATTATGTCAAAACAGAGGACATTCCTGAATACTTAGAGCAATTGATTCAATGAAACAGATAAACTGTAAAAACACAATAAAGCAACCTAAAAACCACACAACGCAATTAAAAAAAAAAAAACACTACATTAGGAGCTTTCTGATTTATGATCTCATTAAGATTTGAGACAATATTTTATTTATTTACATGGAGGAGGGAAATGTGAAATAAGAACAATCTGAAATCAGAAAACATTGCATGAGAAAGAAAAATATGATAGTTTAAATGAAACTACAATGGGTTTCAAAAAACACAGATATGATAGAAAACTGTTTTATAGAAGTCAAATTCAGGGAATTTGTGTAAGATGCAGATGAAAACTGTAAAAAAAAAAAAGAAAAAATTAGAAAAATCAAAGATAGAGGGAATAAAATATAAAACAAAAACCTAAGCAAGAACAAAAATCAGGAGCAATAATCAAATTATTTTTTAAGAAAAAACTTTATTGAAATGATGAAAAAAAATCCAGAGTTACAGATTGATAAACCTCAATAAATATTAAGATCAAGAAAATTGAAGAAACTTTATTTTGAATAAAATGTTTAATACTACTACTAATAATAATAAAATCCTAGCAGCCAGGATGATAGGTAAACTACAAGACAAATAATTCACAATATTTGAAATATTGTGAAAAATAGTTTAATAATTATCACCTAGATCAAAAACAGATTTTATCAGCAAATATTGGCATTATTTGAGCCAAGAGTGAGGGGGTAAAATTTATGGTGAATTTCTCTTGTTACTCAAGATGATTTCAATATTTTTTCTTTCAACAATTATATATTGAATGTTGAATGTAAATGGCAGGCATTATGTACTGAAATGGATTTATTGGTAATTTGCTTCTTACAAATTTTACGATACTTCCCAAACCTTCAATTAAAAAACGTATAAGAAGAAAATAAAAGTGAAAAGAAAATGCCTAAGAAAGTAAAGGGCAAGAAGGAGAGATAAGACAAATGAGGCAATTTAAGAACTTAACTAATATTCTCATTCAAAAGGATAGACTGCTCCTCTTTGCATGGAGCTTGATCATACTGATTCTCAAAGGCAAGGCTTTCACATCTTCCCCAGCCATCTCTCAAGGGCGGGGAGTCTGAAGCCAGGGAAATGGGCTCACAGCAATGATGCCAGTCAAAACATTTGAAACCTCCTCACATAGTCTCTTTCTGCTCTGTACCATTCTTTCATACCACCACAATTCTGAAGAGCACATGGGCACTCCTCAGCTCTTATTTCTTCTCAGAAAAGTCTGTATCCTTGGGCAAGCCATTTCCTTCCTCTGGGCTTCAGTTTTCTCCTGAGCAATAGCTGGAACTGGACAAGGCATGATAATATTCTTTATATTTGTAATTTGCAGATGGTTTAGGGATTACAACCGTGACCCTCAAGCTTGACTAATAGTAGAATAGTGTGGCAGATCTTTGTTTTGTTGTGTTTTGTTTTGTTCTATTGTGTTTTAACACTGATGCCTGTTTCTTATCCCCAGATTCTAATATAAATGGTATTGGAATAAGGCCTGGCCATCAAAATTTTAAAAGCTGATCAGGTAGAGAACCATGGAATGAAATTAATTTCTTGGACATCAAGCCATGTACTGTGTGTTGGTGCGAAGCTGAATTACAGTAACAAAAACCTAATTCATTTACTATTGGGGCAGGGAGGGGGGCAACATCTGCCAATAAAAAATGAATGTTTGAAACATTAAGATCTTTTACAAAAGAATCTGGTTCTTTAAATATGTGTTTTGTGCCAAAGACAGCAGCTGTCTTGAGAGTATTCCTTGTGGACATACCAGTCGAGAACCAAACATCTTTTCCTACAGCAGATAAGAGTAGACACTTCATGTGAAGCCTGGGGCATTGACTCTGGGAGAAGGGAACAAAAACAGGTGGGACTCCAAAACTAGCAAGCACTGGGGGAAACTGAAAAATTCTGCCTCAACAGGGCAAGACCCTTGGCCTTGAATTCCCTTCTCCAAGATGACCCGTATATTTCTCTTACTGTTTTTGTTTTTGTTTTTGTTTTTTTATTATTATTATGTTATGCTAATCACCATACATTACATCATTAGTTTTTGATGTAGTGTTCCATGATTCATTGTTTGCATATAACACCCAGTGCTCCATGCAGTATGTGCCCTCTTTAATACCCATCACCAGGCTAGCCCATCCCCCCACTCCCTCCCCTCTAGAACCCTCAGTTTGGTTCTCAGAGCCCATAGTCTCTCATGGTTTGTCTCCCCCTCCGATTTCCCCCCCTTCATTCTTCCTTTCCAGCTATCTTCTTTTTTTTTTTTAAACATAAAATGTATTATTTGTTTCAGAGATATAGGTCTGTGATTGAACAGTCTTACACAATTCACAGCCCTCACCATAGCACATACCCTCCCCAATGTCTATCACCCAGCCACCCCATCCCTCCCACCACCCACCACTCCAGCAACCCTCAGTTTATTTCCTGAGATTACAAATTCCTCATATCAGTGAGATCATATGATACATGTCTTTCTCTGATTGACTTATTTCACTCAGCATAATACCCTCCAGTTCTATCCACGTCATTGCAAATGGCAAGATTTCATTCCTTTTGATGGCTGCATAATATTCCATTGTATATATATACCACATCTGCTTTATCCATTCATCTGTCGATGGACATCTTGGCTCTTTCCATAGTTTGACTTTTGTGGACATTGCTGCTATAAACATCAGGGTGCACATAGCCCTTTGGATCCCTACATTTGTATCTTTGGGGTAAATACCCAGTAGTTCAAATGCTGGATCATACGGTAGCTCTATTTTCAACTTTTTGAGGGAAGCCACTCTCTTACTATTTTTGATCTCTACTAAAATCTCTTTTATCAGAGACACACTCCCTAATCATTATATCTATATACTTCACCCCTTCTGTATACTTCTCTGTACTTTGTGTTATTTTATGTGTCTTCATAGGACCACTTGACTTATTACATACTTGTTTATGTGTGTGCACTGATGTAGTTCCATTCTAGAACAGTTTCTGGTTTATAGTATATAGTCAATTAATACTCATTGACAATATTGCAAGACTGGAGTTCTCATAAGGAATAAATTGCAAATCTACTCCAAGAGCTGATCTATTTTTCTATTGAAAGACTACTTCTTAGTATTTATAGAAGATCTTCATAGCACTTAACCTAAACGCTATTATTCAAAAAGTTGTTAATAACTGATTAGACCATCAATAATATTCTTAAAGAACATTTCTGTTTAATGTTTCAGCATCTTCGAATAGACTTATATCTGCTAACAGGCTCCCACCCAAACCTCCAGTTGATTTCGTTACATTTGTAAGAATCTTCATGGATACTTTTATAGCTAATACATATAAAAAATATTTTTAAATGAACAAACTGGATGAAATAATTTTGTATCATTCAAATAACTGTTGAAAATTACCTGTCAGTCATACAAAATATATTTTGAGGGACAAAGGATGCTATTGCTGTGGTTTATAATAAGCTCTGCTTCTTTTTATTGGTTACCAGTCATCAGGGCCATTATCTCAAAACTACTCAAAGTTCTTGATAATAGAATGATGTGATCAGTTATCTAGTGTACAATAAATTATCTGTTTTCCATGGTAAGTTGCAAGTGCCCATTTTATGTAAATGTCATAGAATAATATTTGATAGTAAAACCTGAGATTTGCTTGTTTTTTCTGTAAACTATTAAACCTAGAGACTGAAATCTGCCATTTGTTGAGAACAAATAACAAGTCACAGTTTATAGTTTTTTTAAATCTAAAGACCAAGAAGTGATGGGAAAATTTGAGACAGTAAAAAAACAAACAAACAAACAAAAAAACCACTAACAAAAAATCATATAAGTTCTGCTTTGAATCTATACAGAGGGAATCATCTCTGAGGAAATGGTTTAAGTTAACTTGGCAAAGAAGGGGGCTCACCATTAAGAAAAAGAATAAAACTTTAAATAATTTGGTCAGTGTGTCATCTTTACCCATAATTTATAATAATATAAATGAAACAATAGGCAATTTTTGATCAAAAAATATTTCCATGAGCTTGGATGTATGTGGATCTTCAGAATTTAGGAAATCCTGCCTATAAAGCTATTGTCAAAAGATCTATCCTGATCTACTTAGCTCTTAACCATACTCTCCTAAAATTATAGTAGTAGTAGTAGTAATAAATTTAATATTAGAATCAAAATTTGTGGGTTTTATGTTTGGGTTTTTTTTTTTTTTTTTTGAGAGAGATTGAGGAGGATGTGAGGATGTAAGGTAGGACAGAGGGAGAGGAAGAGAGAGAATTTCAAGGAGGCTCCATGCCCAGTGCTGAGCCCAACACAGGGCTTGATCTCAGGACCCTGAGATTATGACCTGAGTGGAAATCAAGAGTCGGACTCTTAACCGACTGAGCCATCCAGGTGCCCCCAAATTTGTGGTAGTTATAAACTATGTCCACAACTTGTTTGACTGTCCTTCCATTGTGAGGGAGGTTTTATTCCTCCTTCTCTTTAATCAGGACCCACCTTAGTGACTTACTTGTGGCAAAACACCAGATGAGATCCTGTGTGACTCCATCTTGAAATGTTTGATCTAGGGAAGGCCAGCCTCTATATAAGGAACCTGACTACTCTAACACTCCTATGCTAAACAGGCCACATATTAAGTGCTCAAAATAATAGCTCAGCTGAGCCAACAGTCAGCACCAACTGCCAGCCATCTTGGATGTTCAACTCAGCTGAGCCTTCAGATGATTGCACTCCCAGCAATTACACAAATGACCCAAGCAAGAAATGCCTAGCGAGTACCTCCAAAATGTCTGACCCTCATCTACAAAATTATGACCCAAATTAAAATCATTCTTTTAAGCAACTACGACTTGGGATCATTCATTCCACAAGTATATTAACTAGTACAGATTAGAAAGCCATACATCTACAACCTCTCTGATCAAGAATTGTACCATGAACAATTATTTTCTTTCTTTTTTTTTTTTTAAAGATTTTACTTATTTATTCATGAGAGATAGAGAGAGAGAGAGAGGCAGAGGCAGAGGGAGAAGCAGGCTCCCCACGGAGCAGGGAGCCCGATGCGGGACTTGATCCCAGGACCCTGGGATCATGACCTGAGCCGAAGGCAGACGCTTAACCGACTGAGCCACCCAGGCGTCCCGAACAATTATTTTCTTAAATTGTCTATTTATACCCAACAACAAAGCTTCTCAGAGGAATATTTTATGTTGACTTTTTTTTTAACTTTTAAGTTGCTTATAACTTCCTTAAAGTTAAATAAAAAATAGAATAATAAAGGGCTTATCTGAAAATGAGAATTTATTTAATTTTTAGATTTTATTTATATTCAAGTTAGTTAACATATAGTGTATTATCAGTTTCAGGGGTAGAATTTAGTGATTCATTGTTTGCCTGTAACAATTCATCAGTTGCAAGCAAATTTAGTGGTTCATCAGTTGCTCATTACATCAAGTACCCTCCTTAATGACCAAATACCCCATCCCCAACCTACCTTCCCTCCAACAACCCTCCGTTTGTTCCCTATAGTTAAGAGTCTCTTATGGTTTGCCTCGCTCTCTGTTTTAATCTTATTTTATTTTTTCCTTCTCTTCCCCTATGTTCATAAGTTTTGTTTCTTAAATTCCACAAATGAGAGAAATTGTATGGTATTTGTCTTTCTCTGACTGATTTATTTCACTTAGTATAATACACTCTAGTTCCATCCAGGTCATTGCAAATGGCAAGTTTTCATTCTTGTTTAGTGGCTGAATAATATTTCATTGTGTATATATACCACATCTTCTTAATCCATTCATCAGTTGATGGACAGACATCTGGACTCCTTCCATATTTTGGTTATTGTGGACACTGCTTTGATAAACATTGGTGGTGCATGTGCCCCTTTGAATCACTATTTTTGTATCCTTAGGATAAATCGCTGGGTTATAGGGTAGTTCTATTTTTAACTTTTTGAGGAACCTCCATACTGTTTTCCAGAGTGGCTGCACCAGTTTGCATTCCCACTAACAGTGGAGGGTTTCCCTTTCTCTGCATCCTCACCAACACCTGTTGCTTTCTGAGTTACTTTTAGCCAGTCTGACTGGTGTGAGGTGATATCTCATTGTGGTTTTGACTTGTATTTCCCTGATGTCAAGTGATGTTGAGCATTTTTTCAAGTATCTGTTAGGATCTTCTACTTTTATGTCAAACAGCTGTCAGTTGTTTTGATTTCCGCCCCCCTCTTTCTGACAATCTTTGTCATTTGTAGTACCCCAGGAAAAACTTCCATCAGATTTTATTTAGCTAGTACTGATTAATTTTTATGTAACTAACAAATTTTCCCATGGATTTGTTCCTTAAATCATCATTTGTGGATGTTAAATAATGTTATTAAGTTTGGCCAACTTGTTTTCTTCATGGATTTAGTCAAATATCCTTGGAGGACTAGAGAATGTCTTGTCTATAGTTCAATATGTAATTATTATTATTATTTTTTTAAAAGATTTTATTTATTTATTTGACAGAGAGAGAGATAGAGAGAGCAGGAACACAAGCAGGGGGAGTGGGAGAGGGAGAAGCAGGCTTCCTGCCGAGCAGGGAGCCCGATGTGGGACTTGATCCCAGGACCCTGGGATCATGACCTGAGCCGAAGGCAGACGCTTAACGAGCCACCCAGGGTGCAGATAAAGTTTGGCAAAGGCATTACCAACTCTCTCCATTAGATATTCAGAACAAATTATGCCAGCTACTTGCTGTATAAACGTATGAGGAAGAAAAGGCTGTCAAATTAAGTCCAAAAATTAACAAAATATGGTGTATATTTACTTTAGCAGGAACATATAGCATTAAGACATAATAAATGCATCTAATTAGGATATGAATTAAATATGTATTGTACATTCCTGTCAGAAAAGGTTTAATAGAGTCCTAAGAATTGGACTCTGGAGTCATGATGTCTGGGTTCAAATCCAACCTCGGCCCTATTGTAGAGTCTGCAAACCACTCACCAAAAAATCTATTTTGCTGTTTTCCTGAGCATCCTTTGATATTAGAATGACCATGTACCTGAGTTCTCAACAATTTAATGTGAGTGGAAGTGATATGCGATATCTAGGTCTGTCCCATAGAGCCTTATGCTTTCATTGTCTGGATGTCATCTTTTAAGATCTTGGAAAACATATATTTAAGGTTAGCAGAACTTTGATCAGTTTGGTTTTATAAAGGACTGTGTGGAAGAGAGTTTTCCCATCCCCAACTCACCACTGACTTGGGACTGTGGCAGGGTATTTCAAAATTAAAAATACATATCTTCTATAGAAATCCTTTCAAAATGTTGTGTTTGCATATTACTGTAGCCACTGAACCCTAATATAAGCACTTACTAGCTATATGACATTGAGAAAAACTAAACTTTCAGTGCCTCAGCATTCTCATGTGTAAAATGGCCATATTTAACACCTCCGTATGGAGTTGTTGAAAGGATGAAATAAAGTAGTATATGTTGAGTACTTAGAACAGATTATGATTGACAGTAAACACTATGAGGTCTTCTTATAAGAAGCCATTATCTTCATCATCATTATTATGATGATTCAGTACATAGAATGTCTAATAAGTAAGACTAGGTTCACATCACATAAATAAACAACAAGAATTACTTCTTATGTTTGAACTATGAAAAGAAAATGCTAATACTCATTTCTTTTATTCATACATTAAAATATTAAATACCTACTCTATATGAAGTGTCCCTAAGAACTGCAGATACACCACTGAATATGACAGATGGCTTTCCAGCCCTGACAGATCATATTGTTTAATGGAGAAAACAAGTAATCATTCCGCAGTTGCAGTATGTGGGATAAGTTTCATATTCAAGGTAGAAAAAGATGACATAGAAGCAAGTAAGTAGGGCACCTAATAAAATCAGGAGAAATCGATGACTCTAAGACCTTAGTGATAAGTGGGAATCACCTGGGGCTTATCTTGTTGAAGATAATGAATTTGGGGGCTGGACAGGGAGAAAAGGGTTCCTGCAAAAGGAAAAGCATATGCCAAGGCCAGGAGGTAAGAGGAAGCATGGCAGAATCTTCTTCTTCTCTTTCTCTTTCTACTCTTCCTTCTTCCCCCATTGCTCCCCTCCCCCTTCCCTTGTTCCTCCTCTTTCTCCCTCTTCTTTTTCTCCTTCTTCTTTTTTTTCTCCTTCTTCTGCAGCTTTTTTAAAAAAAACTTTTATTTGATAATAGTTGACACACTATGTTACATTAGTTCCAGGGGTACAACATAATGATTCAACTTCTCCATACATTAAGAAGCAATGAGAGTACATGAAGGAACACAGGGGTACAGAGAAAGATGAAATGAGAGAGGGGAGCAGGGGAAAGGAAACAAAGGGACTTCAATGCTGTGCTAAGACCTTTGGGTTTATCTTTAAATTTTTTTTAAATTTTATTGTGTTATGTTAATCATCATACATTACATCATTAGTTTTTGGTGTAGTGTTCCATGATTCATTGTTTGCGTATAACACCCAGTGCTCCATTCAGTACATGCCCTCTTTAATACCCATCACCAGGTTAGCCCATCCTCCCACCTCCCTCCCCTCTAGAACCCTCAGTTTGTTTCTCAGAGCCCATAGTCTCTCATGGTTCTTCTCCCCCTCTGATTTCCCCTCCTTCATTTTACCCTTCCTACTATCTCTTCTTTTTTTTTTTAACATATAATGTATTATTTGTTTCAGAGATATAGGTCTGTGATTCAACAGTCTTACACAATTCACACCTCTCACCATAGCATATACCCTCCCAATGTCTATCACCCAGCCACCCCATCCCTCCCACACCCCACTATTCCAGCAAACCTCTGTTTGTTTCCTGAGATTAAGAATTCCTCATATCAGTGAGATCATATGATACATGTCTTTCTCTGATTGACTTATTTCGCTCAGCATAATACCTTCCAGTTCCATCCACGTCATTGCAAATGGCAAGATTTCATTTCTTTTGATGGCTGCATAATATTCCATTGTATATATATACCACATCTTCTTTATCCATTCATCTGTCCATGGATATCTTGGCTCTTTCCATAGTTTGGCTATGTGGACATTGCTGCTATAAACATTGGGGTGCACATACTCCTTCGGATCCCTACATTTGTATCTTTGGGGTAAATACCCAGTAGTTCAATTGCTGGATCATATGGTAGCTCTATTTTCAACTTTTTGAGGAACTTCCATACTGTTTTCCAGAATGGCTGTGCCAGCTTGCATTCCCACCAATGGCGTAGGACAGTTCCCCTTTCTCTGCATCCCCGCCAACATCTGCCATTTCCTGTCTTGTTAATTTTAGCCATTCTGACTGGTGTGAGGTGGTATCTCATTGAGGTTTTGATTTGGATTTCCCTGATGCCAAGTGATGTTGAGCACTTTCTCATGTGTCTGTCGGTCATTTGGATGTCTTCTTTGGAAAAATGTCTGTTCATGTTTTCTGTCCATTTCTTGATTGGATTATTTGTTCTTTGGGTGTTGAGTTTGATAAATTGTTTATAGATTTTATTTATTTATTTATTTTTTATTTTAAAGATTTTATTTATTTATTTGAGACAGAGAGCATGAGAGGGAGGAGGGTCAGAGGGAGAAACAGACTCCCCACCGAGCAGGGAGCCCGATGCGGGACTCGAACCTGGGACTCCAGGATCATGACCTGAGCTGAAGGCAGTCGCTTAACCAACTGAGCCACCCAGGCGCCCAATAAGTTGTTTATAGATTTTAGATACTAGCCCTTTATCTGATATGTCATTTGCAAATATCTTCTCCCATTCTGTCGGCTGTCTTTTGGTTTTGTTGACTGTTTCCTTTGCTGTGCAAAAGCTTTTTATCTTGGCGAAGTCCCAATAGTTCATTTTTGCCCTTGCTTCCCTTGCCTTTTCTAGGTGAGAAGTTTCTAGGAAGAAATTGCTGTGGCTGAGCTCGAAGAGGTTGCTGCCTATGTTCTCCTTTAGGATTTTGGTGGACTTCCATCTCACATTTAGGTCTTTGAACCATTTTGAGTCTATATCCTAAAGACTATGGATTTAATGTAGGGGGATGACATGGCAAAGATTCCAGTTTTAGAAAGGTGACTCTGTCTATGATGGGAAAATGGATTGGCAGAAATAAGTCTGTTAACCCTGAGAGTGAGAGAACTATGACAAGGCTGATAGACTAGTCTAGGTGATAGATGATGGTAGCCAGAGGTAGGACAACAGTAGAAATAATGGGGACCAGTGAATGTATGAAAAACATATTAGGTGGTAAATCTACAGGACTGGGAGATTGTTATTTATGAGGATAAAGAGGAGGAGTCACAAGAAATATTCAGGTTTATAATTAGGCTACTGAGTGGCTGGCAGCATTTGAGGGCACTCCAGAAGAGAGTTTTATTGATTTTGAGTTTGCAGCATGTAGCAGATTTCAAAATGTGGAGCATGAGTAAGCACTTGGGTACTTGTGTTCAGAAGTCAAGTCTGTATTTGTTATGAATCTGTTTGCCTGGAAGAGTGGTATAAAAAGCAAAAAGGAGCCTGTTCTTGGTCTACTCATTAGTCTTGAGCTGACCTGAGGCAAATTTAAAGTCAAGAAATGTGACTAATGTCATGTTTATATGTTTATCTAGCTGACAGAGTGATGTAGAGTAACTGGGATTTGAATGAATATTTACTGGGATGATTTAATAAAGAAAATATTCCTGCATTCTAAAATGTATTTTAGTGATCATTCTATATTAGAAAATCTCTCCTTAGCTCTCATTTTCACTGCACAGAAACAGGAAGCTCCAAGAGGACTCCTTAATGAAACCCTGCTTTAAAAGAAAGAAAATCAATGTAACTGATCTGAAGATAGACTGAAAAGAGATCCTAGTTGCCTTGAAATGGCTTTTTATCACTACTTTATTGAATGGGTCCTTCAATTTTTTTATTTAGAAAATATGATAAATTAAAATTTTGTTCTGATTATGCAAGTAATTCTTTTGACAAAATTTGGAAAATAGAGAAAACTTAATGGAAAAAATCTATACTTAAATGAAGGCACTATTAATATATTTTTATATTTCCATCTAATACTTCTAATATGGATACATGTTTTTTCTACAAAATTAGCAATAAAATTTTATATATTGTTATTATTTATTTATTCTAAAGTAAACCCCTAAGTCATTAAATATTCTTTGAAAATTCAAAGTATTAGAGCTGATAATAATTTAAATTTTAAAGTATTTAAATGGATATAATATGGGTTCTAATTTCTCTTCATTACATATAACTCAGATGATCTTTATATATGATACAAAAATCATGTGTTCTTAGAAGTGGAATTACCTGATTAAAAAGTATGCCTAAGGGGTGTTTAAGATCACTTGGTTATTTATTAGGGTTACTGTGGGGAAATCACATTCCAGAACCTAAGCTAAATGGAACATTTCTACAACCTCCTTCTCTCGTAGTATCATTTTCTGTTTATTAAGTGTGCCTTATAACCAATGATTGTTTAAGAGAGATACAATGGAGATTTTTATGCTGATTAAATGGTACATTTTCCCTAAAGTTTGCTTTGAGTGCAGATCTAAAGCATATTTGTAATTTTCTAAAATGACACTATTTATTCCTACCCAATGTTCGGATCTACATGGAAACCCTAAAGCCACAGTTTTCTCCACAGCTTTAATGTGCTTTATTCTGCATGCCATTGAAAGGCAGTGTCAATTACGACGAATTGTGAAGCTCACAACTAATGATACATTTAAAGCCAATTCATTTGTCTCTTTGATCATGTAAATGCATTGGCGTTCACCAAGCCTGCCACGATAGGACATTATAGCTACTTTGGAGTCATTTCATTGTACACTTATATATCAGTGCAGCTGCCACTAATGTTTACAAGTCCATGTGCTACCTATCTTCATGATATTTTTGCAGAGGTTAATGCTCATGCACAGTAGATGTATTTATTACGCAGGCAATAACAGACCCACAGGAGCCATTGCAGCTCTTAAGACATGAGTGTCTATGATCATTCCCATTTTATTCTACCTTCTTCTTACTTTATTTAGCTGGTGAGCTTGTTTTTGTTTATTGTTTTTTTTTTTAATAATTCTCTCCCCATTTTGAAACTATTTTGGTAGATTGTAATGGTAAATTAGTATTATACCTATAGACTTTAGAAAATACTTTATTGGCATACAAATCAAACCTATTTCTAGAACTACAAGTACTTGCTCTTTGACTTTGAAGTTATGTCCCTATTCTTGCTGATCCACTCTTGATATAGTCTAGACAATAATTGACTGTTGCATAGGAAATATTTCACATCTTGCAAAGGTTTTGGTTGTTCTGCAATAGTAAGTGATAGCAAGGCATAAAATGTTATTCCCTAGATCCAACACCTTGCAACATAACTTACAGAAGCTTTCTCTTCAAGAAAAATTCTCACTTTCAATTCATGTTTAGTCTGTTTTTCCTATCTTATCCCTAACAGCTGGGATATATCTGCTTCCAGGGAAATGTGTTATGTATGTTTAATACCAATAGCTAAAAAGAACTTTGAAAACTGAAAATAGCCTTACATTTAGGTTTAAAGCAATCTGCCAAATAATTTTTAAATTGATCACCAAAGCAGTGATCATGACTTTAATTATTAACAAAGATTATTAATGACTAAGGCCCAGTCTACAGAAACACAGAAAAGATAGCCAAAGATAATCATTTTTATTTCAATCATAACTTAATCCATAGCATTCTTTTCTTCTAATCAGCAAGCTTCTGGTCCTGGACAATTTGCTTTAAGTAGAAATTACACTTAATCCATGGTCTCTGAGGCCAGTGTGTGAAGACAGGAGTTCCCTTCTTCTTATGACTTTGTCAGTTTCGCTCTGCTGGAAGGCCTTCAACTTTGCCAGATCATGTGCTCTGAATTCACATGCTTAGTCAGGAAGGCTGAGGTGATATTAAACCAGTCTCATTCCCCAGGAGCCACACCATTTTTGCTCAAATCAGGACTATTGGCCAATGGGGGCATTACTCACAGAATATTTGTCAGGCCAGATGTTTTGATGTTCACCCTCTACCTATGAGGCAATGTCTCTGGATACTGAGTCACCGGGAGGGGTGAACGACTCAAGGAATTACAGACCTTCAGCTGTTAGCAAAGGAGGTCTCATTCACTCAAAATCATCACAGTGTTTTGTTTTGAGGCTGAATACCGGTAAGAATCAAGGTATGGGTGAGTTCTGAGTCGTCTAAGTGTATTGAAAGATGGTGTACATCGCTAATGCTGTACCCAGTGACCTCAAAACTGAGTGAAAGTGCTAATGTGAAAATGGTTTTGTCACCTTGCTTCAGTGTTAACTATCAATGGTGAGTGAACAAGATTTCCTAACTCCTCCTATCTAAAGAATAATAAAGGTCCTGATGGATTGTTTGATTTCTCAGGCCAACGGAGAACATTCAATGATGGCACAGTCTAGCAAAACCCCAGAACTAACTTCATGCTACTTGTTTATATAAAAGATATTTAAAAGGCCATTGTATTAAATGCTCATTGGAGCTCTTTCAGTTAAGGTACCTAGACTGACTTCAATCATAAAAAAAACTAATAGATTTTGTAGAGAGGAAAGAATCTGAATACAATCAATATCAGTACTTTTTAAGAAATTATCCTTATTTGTCTCACATTAATTTTGTACTAAAACATGGTGGGCCTATCCTTGCACTATATTCAAACCCCACTGTTATTTTAAAACCAACTAAAAACAAAACATCCTATAAATTATAGTATGTACAAATGATACACCTATAATTGTAAGACTCTGTTATCCATAATAAGAATAGTTTTGTTTCCAAAGGCCAGCCCATACTTTCTCTTAGCTCAAATGAATATTACACAGGTAGGAGTGCAATGAAAGATCAATGGCCCTTTCACATCCTGAGAATTTGGTACAAAAGCCTTCTTTCTGAGAGGGGACTTTTGATAATGCATGATAGTAATAGAAAGCACTGATTTTAGTTCAGAGTATAGAGAACCTACAAGACAATGACAAGAAAATTTGTAAATAATAGAGTGATCATAAACCCAAGTTCATTGAATGACAAAGGTACATTTTCCTCTGGGAAACCAGTAGGAAGGTCCTCTGCTATTACTAATCTAATTCCTGATGAGACAAGTAAATTAGTCATTCAAAAAATGGTGTCATTGCTATTTTTTGAGACATGGTGAAAGCCTGAATTTATAATGCTTGATGCCAGAAGTGGTATTTATATTCATATAGCATCTACCGTGAAGGTGACTAAGGTATAATAACTACCAAAAGGAATCCCAGTTGAAAAATCGCTTTATTTTTTATTTTCTTGGGCAATATGAAGAGGATGAGAGGCAAACAAATTATATTTGTAGTATGAGAACGAACTATTTTATCTCATTTTTAAAAATATACAACTTTCAAACAGCTTCCAAATTGGGATCCTGCATCATTAAGCATTTGACATTTGTCCAGTTAAAACTATTGACTCATGCTTTCATTGCTTCCCCCTCAAATTACTACAGTGCCACAGCTGATCTGACTATATTTTCCATTTCTTATAAATAGCCACAAGAAAAGTATTAATTATCCTTGTACGATTTAATGCACCAACTGCCTTAACCTTTCAGGTTTTCTTAAACGCCAGCATAACAAGGCATATCCATGGCAGCAAATGTGATTTATGACAGGAATCTTTAATTTCTGTTTTTAAATATGTTACCCACCGATCTGCATACATTTAAATTCGCCTGCAACACTTTTCTCTGTCTTGAGGCTGTTGTTTAATATTCAAGGATGATTTTTGTCCACATACATTTTGGTCTATGTCACCTCAGATTAAATTATTACTGTTTGCAGCCTTTTCGGAGCAGGCCTCAGGCCCTTATTTACAAGAATCAATGAAACAGTAATGAAAATCCATTTTTCATACTATCAGCTCTGGCCTGCTTTTATTTAGTTAGCTGTGTCTAAGCAAGCAATTCATTTTGTGCAAATGTCATGTAGAGAAAAAAGGATGAGCCGTGAAAGGGTTAATCATGAAATAAGACCTAAGCTTTCCCCCATATAAAAAGCATCCGTAATGTTAAAATTAAAAAAAAGCCCTTCTTAATGTATGCAAAGTAATGTATATTGACACATAAGCAAGGCTTTTCATGATGAATATTGAAATATATATGCAAAGCACAGGAAATGTGTAACATGTTATAGATCTTTCAGTGTACATTTAGAGGAAATGAACCATTTATATTCTACAATTTAGTGAATACCTACTGTTTATTGGTACAGAGCACATAGGAGTATATTTGTCTTAGTAATTTATTTAGGTAAATATATTTATTCTTCTAGGGGTTCTTGTGCTTTTCTTGGTTCTATAGTACTAGACATAAATATTTAACAATGCATTGTCTCAAATGTTATTCATGTAATTTATCAGAGAAAACAGTGGAGTTGTAATAACTTTTAAGCCTGCACCTTCTCTTAAACCTGAGATTGATTTACAATGCGGGAAACTGAGCTGGATTTTCTTCATACTGTGGAGGAGAATTATTTACCCGTTCTAACAGAGATAAGCTAAACTAGTCCAGCTACCAAAAGCACAAGGTTCATTTGCCCCTTTTTTGAATCAGCTTTTTTAAGCAAATACTTGGGCAGTAGAAGAAAAGAGGCTAGGAAGAAGAAAGGCATTTAATTATTACGAATATATTTCCCTGTATTTGCTGACCTACCCATTTTCCTTTATACATATATGTATACACAGAAATATACATATATATTACCTCTTATGAGTGTTCCTCTTGGGAATTTCTTCTAAATTTTAATGCACTTGCCTATAAGGATGTCAGTTCAAATTATAGCTAAGGTCTTGTAAAAGTGACTGTCCACTTTTTAATACTACAAAAGAAATGAATAGAGAGTGAGAGCATTTGGAGTCTTCTTCATCTTTGCTATGGCCTTTCTTGGAAATAAATTGTGAAGACTGCAGTTCTGGATTTTTCTATCTGTACATTTTTTTCTCTTACATTTGGTTTTTAAAGCTCTGTTTCATATGTTTGGTGATAGAATTTCTAATACTGGTGTAATGTGCAGATCTGAAAGCTAGCTAATTTGAAGGTTCTAATTATCTTTTAAAAGCTGAGAGTAATTTTCCATACAGCCAAAGCAGAAAGTTTTTGCATCATTGTCCTGAAGCTGCAATCGAACCATGGATTCAGTACTGCCATTGCTCATATAGGTCAAGGTGAGGACTGGTAATTGAATAGGTTACTATAACCGAATCAGACATGAAACCAAAACATTTGGTCAACCTCAGTTACCAAAGTTGTACTTAACTTCCTCAGATGTTGTATGTGTTATAATGTCCACACAGAGTAGTTTTTATTCCAATATTAAAGCTCTATATGTTGAGTTTTTAAAGTATAGAAAGAGCACAACCATCTGAATTATCAGAGTCTGAATCATTCCGGAAAATTGATCATTACAATTTTTTATTGTTTGAATGAATGTCATTAGCTCAAGTCAGATAAGAAAGAAAATTAATTGGTTGGTAAGTGCTAGGAAATAGTTGTTCTTTTCTCATATCTTTTCTTATGAAATCAGCCCACTGTTAGTTTGCCTTCACACACTGGCATTTATAAAAGGTGGCGAGGACTAAAAGGTTTTCTGCCAGACATATACATTTAAAAATAAATAAAAAATCTATTTTAAAAAAATAGTTACTGTGCTTTCAAAAAAAAAAACTGCTTTTAGTTTTTCAAAATGTTTAAGATAAGAGGGAAAAAAAAAAACTCACAAAGCTTTACTTTTCAAGTTTGAAAGCCATCCAAGTGAGTTTCATTTATTCTAGCCATTTACTCTGCCTTGTCAGTAACCCCATCAAGTTGTGGCCTGTACAACTGAGGATATTTTGTTTCTCTCGAGACATAAACTTTCTCATTTACACATTTTTAATACATATCATTGCATTACAGATCCAACCTTTATATGACCAGGATGTACAGATTATGTTTGCAAACTCCTGTTTACAAATGACCAGTAGATGTAGACCTGTGCTCTGCACTTTGCATTCAGAGCATATGATGAGAGATGACTCATTCATTCTACATCTTACATCACAGCAACAAAATTTGGTAAAGGCTTGGGAAAATGCCAATGTTAGGTTTAAAAAGAAAGAAATCTGTTTCTCAACTGTGTATCTATTTACTGAGTATAGGAGATGGATGTTGAAAAAAGGTATACGACATTTTTTAATATTTTATTTCTCTTGTTAGGTAGGATTGAAGATAACTTTTAAAAAATTTTTTCAATTTTTTTTTGTTTTCTAAATTTTGTAGAATGACGAGATGCTAGATCATATTTACATAACAAAAATGATTTTTTTTTTAAAGAAATGGGGTAAAAGAGGAAACTCTAGTGAGAAGGAGGACAGCCAACAGGGGTCAGAACAAATAACACCTCACTCACCCAAAGAGGATGTTATCTTTTCCTTCACTTTTCAATAGAAATTATACCCATGTGATAGTTATCTAAATTCAGAAACAGAATCTTTTTAAATTTCTTTGAGAAAATTTAAAAGAGACTGTGATAATTAAGTATAAATATTGCTTTCCTTCCTATGTCCTAGTTTAGGTCAGTTGTGTGAACAAATGGGTAGTTTAGTACTGAGGGGTAGCCACGGGGAGAGGGGGCAAGCCCTGTGAAGGGTAGACCTGGAGGTGGTGGGGCCACACTAGGATGGGATTTAGCATGAAATGAATGTGCTTGGGACCTGACACTGTTATTTTCTCATGATACGAGAAATAGCTGAAGACCACTCTGCTCCACATTTTCACCTGTAAAATGGTGGTAATTTTAGTACCCAGACCACAGAGTGGTGGTTACAATGAAATAATACAATATCCATAAGGCATTTTTAATTCTTCTTGGCCAATAGTAAGAGCTTTAAAAATGTTAGCTATGGAAAGTATATATAAGTGTTCAGGAATCAGTAGAGAGAACTATTTTAAATTGGAGATAGATGCAGAAAAGGAGGTGTAAAGGTGTAATTTTTTTAAATTAAATATGCCAAAAAAGTATCAAGACAGCTTTGAATCCAAGAAAAAAAGGAAAATGGGGGAGGAATTATCTTCATTATCCTCCTCATTCTCCTTTTCCCTGAAGTAGCAGGGTCTCTGCTGTCAAGAACCAAGGCTGGTAAGATTAGCATTGATTAAATAGCATGATTTATATGTGGGCTAGCCTGGGAGCCTAACAACTACATTCTATAGAAAAACATGTTACTAGTGACAAACAGCTGATCTACAGGTGAACTTTTGGAATATAGTTATTAATAAATTGACTTTTGTAATTTATTACATCTTATTTTATCTAGCTTACCTTCATATTTTATATCTTATTTTATTACATCTTTTTGCCATTTATTTAGCAAATGCATTTTTTTAAAGATTTATTTATTTGACACAGAGAGACACAGCGAGAGATGGAACACAAGCAGGGGGAGTGGGAGAGGGAGAAGCAGGCTCCCCGCAGAGCAGGGAACCTGATACAGGACTCGATCCCAGGACTCTGGGATCATGACCTGAGCCAAAGGCAGATGCTTAATGACTGAGCCACCCAGGCGCCCCAACAAATGCATTTTAAATAGCATTGATATATATTTATCTGTAGGCTGGAGAATAATAAGAAATAAGAAAACAAGAACTAGAGAATATACTATAAATAGAATTTCTCAGGTTAAGTTTTTTTAAATTTTTTAAAGATTTTTATTTATTTCAGAGAGAGAGAAAGAGATGGAGAGAGAGAGAGGGAGGGCAAGAACGAGCAGAGGGGAGGAGCAGAGGGAGAGGGAGAAGCAGACGTCCCACTGAGCAGGGAGCCCGATGCAATCCCAGGACCCTGAGATCATGACCTGAGCAAAGGCAGACAGTTAACCGACTGAGCCACCCAGGTGCCCCTCAGATAGATTAATTATTGGTTAATGAATGGTCTCAATGAGCAAAGGCCAGAAATGTTTGCTTTTTTTTTGGGGGGGGGTCAGCCCTAGCTTAGAATTTAGAAAATTGACTTGATTTATGAACATGTTCTATTGCATTGTCCACATCTCATATAAACCCGAAACCAGGAAAATATAGTAAAATGGAATAACTTATAGCTATCTACCAGATACCTGAAAATAAATCAGTGTCTGACTTATGTACTTAAAAAAATTGGACAAAATATTGCAGTGGACATATTTAGTAACTAAAGAGAGGGTGCAAAATAAAAGAAAAACATTTACATCTTTATCTTTCACGGATACCCTGTCATAGTACAGAATATTACAAATATGGACAACAAAAGGAGCTATGCTTCTGAGAGAACCAGAGGAGGAATCAATTTATCTCAAGTATATTCAGATTTCATCAAAGAGTTATGACCATTTATGAAGAAAAAGGAAATATCAATTTCTAAATTTATATTTAATATTTACAAATATGTAAATTAGGCTGTCTCAGAAATGTGTAGCAGATGTCCCTATCTTCTTGATGCTGATGGACTGCCTAGGTATTACTTTAAAATGATAGATTGGCAATGAGAATATTATTTGCTACTCTATTTCATCGTATTCATTTGGAAGCATTAATTCTTTTAAAGAAGATTATACATGCAATCCAATCTTGACAGCCTGGCTCTATGTAATGGGATGTTCTATTTAAATGTGAGGACATATTGATCTCACTCTGAAGTATCTATCTAGTATCTATCAAGAGGATAAAGTTTGAACATTTTCCATGGTGGGTCCTGTTCCAGAATTTTTGAAATTGAATATGGTATAAAGAAAAAAAAAAATAGTTACTTTTCCCTTCTTGATTTGGAGACATTTTAAGCAAAGAAAAGAACATTGAAGGAAGTTGTGATATTTCTTTACACAGGATCTTTTAGCAGGAGGATAGAATGCTTACCTCAAGGGAAAAGTAAGCCAAAGGCCTGATTCTCCTATATTTTGAAAAGTAGATCATTTTGCTCAGGAGCTCTGGGCCATAAACTGTCACAATCACCACAACATTCCCATTTATGGCAGCGTCCCTTCACATATACCATTTCTGAGCACTCACAAAATGATTTGAACTACATAAATCAATTTACTTTAAGATCTTGGATTTGTCTTGACTATTTCAAATTTGGGTAGTGGAAACATTTTCACTAAGTTGTTTTTATTTTTCATAGCCATATGTAAGAAAATGGAAAACATTTCTTTAACAATATCCATTCAAGGGAGAGTACATTTAATATGGAAAGAGAGTGGAATATTTTAACAAAATAAAAATTGACCATAACTAATGGCTACAATCAAGAACCATCATTTTGGCGTGCGCGCGCGTGCGTGTGTGTGTGTAATATATATTCCAAATCAAAAACTAAGAAAAAATTAATGTGCTGCATAAAGCATAAATAATATTGAATAACAAATGTTGTTTATTTAAATGTTCTACATTAAAGTGATTTAGTTTAGTATAATTCTCCCGGTAAAGTTTTGATTACATTTTACATATGAATATCCAGTGTAATAGCTGGTAATCATAAAATATTATATTTGACTAGTTGAAAATATCTTTATTTTAAAACAAAACCAAAAGCTAATATATACACATTTCTCTATGTTTTAATATAAATACATTTAAATAAAATTTTGAACTTTGATGATACATGGTAAAAAATATCAGAAAACTGTTTAAGAGTATTCATTAGCAGTTTATGGTTTAGGCTGTACGGATGGCTATATTTAAGAGTAATGTTTATTCTTAAAAGTATAGTACTATTATATTAGCATGTAGATACTGTGTTAGTGAAGATCCCATGAGATCTGAGACAAAATCCCATATTTTAGAGTGCCCAGAATATGAATCTGGGATATCTAGTTGTCAATACAGTGAATTTGAAAGTGTAAGTATAGAATGTGTGTGTGTGTGCATATGTGTGTCTGCTTGTATAAGATGTTTTCTTAAAGGTTCCACTCAAACTGCTAATATAAACAGTTATGATTAAAGCGCAAGAGCTAGAAATTATCCTATATGCATATGATATAGAGAGATTTTGTATAGCTGATTTTTACTATTATTAGTAAAAACTTTAAATTAGAAGGCAACTACACAGACTACTGGGACTTCAATGAATTTAGTGCCAGCATGCACAAATAAAGAAAAGGAAACACTGTCTTAGAAATAAATGTATATCCATTTAATATTCACAGGAAGTCAAAAGATCTTCCTAAAAGATGCTTCCACTCATTTTTATATTATGTCCCATTATATATGAAATAAATCACCTCTTCCTGACAAACTCATGACTTTCTGTACGTGATATATTTTTCTCAAGGGGTATTTGCTATACTTTTCTTCCAAGAAAAAAGGGTTAGTCTTTTTATTAATTACTATCTAAGTGGAACCAAAAAAGTCAAAGGGATCTAATTACTAAAAAAGTGGAAATTAGAAATGGAATAAATTTTCTCTTACCTGGCTTAAAAATAACAAACAGATAGTTCAAAACATATGCCCACACAATAACCATTTCTACTTGTATTTGGAATGCATTATTAAAATCAATTTGTATCACATAGCTAATGGTTGAAGGAGTTGGCCCAAATCCATTCTAAACGATAGTGGGAAATCAGCCTGGGAGTCAATTTGCAGAATATTCCCTCTCATTCAAGTGAATGTTTTTGTAGAAAGGTTGAAAGCTGCAAAATGTTCTTGGTGAATGTTTCTAAGTAATCAAAAGGTGAAAATAAATTTGGAACCTCTTCCTCCAGGACCCATATGAGGCAATCTGGAAATAAGTAAAAGGGTAGTATCTTCCAATGCTGGCCATTCCTACCTACCATACCTTGATCTTAAGTCTAAGTCATTGTTGGCTTCATGGCTGGTCATTCTCTAGAATTCCAGGATTCAGAGTTTTTTTGTTTTGTTTTGTTTTGGGTTTTTTTTTTTTTTTTTTTTTTTGGTTCATGGTGTTCCCTGCTATGTTTGCCTTAGCAGAAGCATCCCATGGGTAAGGCCACCCTTTTCATATGAATCCTTCTTTCATTTTGGCCGAAGTACTAGACTGGAAAAAAATACTTTACTGAACAATTAGGAGAAAGCAGAGGAAATGACAACATTGAAAACTCGCTGTGAGATTCAAAAACTCTTTCTCTGTCTCTCTGTCTCTCTGTCTGTCTCTTTCTCTCTCTCTCTCTTTCTGTCTCTCTCACACACACACACACACACTCACACTCAAACCCAGGTGGTTGCTGTGTTGCATATGTTCTGCCCTTCCATGTCCTTCTAGGTTTTTGGCTTTCCCTTAGACCCACCCACTACTTTAAACATAACTGTTTTATTAAACCTGCATCAATTATAAGCCAGGAACCTGACTGAGTAGCCTCTTCGTTAGCATATTCCTGTTCCTGACCTTGTTTTCCTTCTGGAGACTTACTTTCTTCCAATATCTCCTGAAAAACACCTTTTTCAACTTTCTTAAGGTAAACACAACACACTGTTCTCAAGGATGGTGTTCCAAAAGAATCTGACCCCCTTCCACGCCAGGGTAATATGTAGTACATGGTATTTCTTAGCAGTATGTTTTCAGACTACTGATTTAGTTAGTCCAGAGTATGGCCCCCCTTTGTATTTGCTAACTTCTTTAGACTCTCAAGGGTAGTTTTCTGAACAGAACACACACATTTCTCAAGGGTAAACAATGATTCTGATTGTTTACTGATTTAGTACTACTGATTTAGTTCGTCCAGAGTGTGGCCCCCTTTTGTATTTGCTAACTTCTAGACTCTCAAGGGTAGTTTTCTGAACAGAACACACACATTTCCCAAGGGTAAACAATGATTCTCCCAGATAATAAGATAAAATTTTCTATAACAGATCAACAATTTCCTAAAGGCAAGATATTGACAAGGCTACTTGTCTTTCATAGATATGGCTCTCCTCTTTCCCAGAATGCTGTTAATTTTCCTTTTCTGATCCCTTCCAGTTTTCAGAATGGGCCCAAGGGTCTTCCACACATAAAAATGGGGTTTATAACAATGCTTTCCTAAATAACATAATGCCCACCCTTGATTAAATTATTTTCTTTTGCCTTGAGCAAAAGTAGATTAGAACAACTGGACCTCCATGTATAAAAAATGAATCTAGACACAGACACTACAACCTTCACAAAATTACTCAAAATAAATACAAAATGCAAAACTATACAATTCCTAGAAGATAAAATAGGAGAAAATCTATATGAACTTGGGTATGAGGATAACTTTTTAGATATAGCACCAAAGCACTACCCATGAAAGAAATCATTGATAAGCTGTACTTCACTGAAATTAAAAACATCCAGGGGTGCCTGGGTGGCTCAGTCATTAAGCATCTGCCTTTGGCTCAGGTCATGATCCCAGGGTCCTGGGATCGAGCCCCGCATCGGGCTCCCTGCTCCGCGGGAAGCCTGCTTCTCCCTCTCCCACTCCCTCTGCTTGTGTTCCCTCTCATGCTGTGTCTCTCTCTGTCAAATAAATAAATAAAATCTTAAAATAAATAAATAAATAAAATTAAAAACATCTGTTCTGCAACAGACATTGGCAAGAAAATGAGAAGCCACAGACTGACAGAAAATATTTGCAAAAAACATATCTGATAAAGGACTATTGTCCAAAATATACAAAGAATTCTGAAAATTCAACAATAAGAATACAAACCCATTTGGGCACACACCCCACCAAAGAAGACAAACACATGGCAATTAGGCATATAAAAAAATGTTTGGGGTGCATCGGTGGCTCAGTCAGTTGAGTGTTTGACTCTTGATTTCTGCTCAAGTCACGATCTCAGGGTCCTGAGATTAAGCCCCACATTGGGCTCTGTGCTCCATAGGGAGTCTGTTTGAGATTCTCCCTCTCCCTCTGCCTCTGTCCCTTCCCCCGCTCAAGTGTACATTCTGTGAATGAATAAATAAATATCTTAAAAGAATGTTCAATATCATATGTCATTAGGGAATTGCAAATTAAAACAACAATGAACTATACCACAAACCTATTAGACTGCCCCAAATCCAAAACACCGATAACACCAAATGCTGAGAAAAATGTGGAACAACAGAAACACATTATTTGCTGGTGGGAATGCGAAATGATACAGTCACTTCAGAAGACAGTTTGACAGTCTCTTACAAAGCAACATACTCTTACTACGCAATCCAGCAATTGTGTTCTTTGGTATTTACCCACATGAGTTGAAAACTTTTACTGACATAAAAACCTTCATAGAGATGTTTATAGCAGCTTTATTTATAATTGTGAAAACTAGGAAGCAACCAAGATGTCTTTCAGTAGGTGAATGGATAAACTGTGGTACATCCAAACAATGGAATATTATTCAGTGCTAAAAAGAAATAAGATATCAAGCCCTGGAAAGATATGGAAAAGCCTTAAATGCGTATTTAAATGAAAGAAGCCAATCTGAAAAGGTTACATACTATATGATTCCAACTATATGACATACTGGAAAAGGCACAACTAAGAAGACGGTAGAAGTTGAAAGATCAGTGATTGCCAGGGTTTAGGGGGAGGGGGAGGGATGAATAGGTGGAGTACAGAATCTTTTTAGGGCAGTGAAACTATTTTTACAACACTATAACTTTGGATACAGATCATTATACAGTTGTCAAAACCAACAGAATAAACAACACAGAGAGTGAACTCTAATGTAAACTATGGATTTGGGGTAATAATGATGCCTCAGTGTGGAGTCACTGTAACAAATTTACCAGTCTGGTTTAGGATATTGATAGTAGGGGAGGCAATGCACGTGTGGGGGCTAGAGGTGTATATAAACGGAAATCTCTGTATCTTTTGCTATGAACCTAAAAGTGCCCTGAAAAACCAAGTGAACAATTACAAAAAAAAAAAAAAAAAAAAGGTAAATTTGTAGTCAGCATTTTCAGTTCTATTTGCACCCTCATCCACACCAAAACACAATAAATACATGGAGGTACCACAGAGAAGCTATCTTCTGTTTTGCACGGTGAATCCCCACCCCCA
This sequence comes from Mirounga leonina, assembly GCF_011800145.1. Lineage (NCBI taxonomy): Eukaryota > Metazoa > Chordata > Mammalia > Carnivora > Phocidae > Mirounga > Mirounga leonina. The sequence continues at coordinate 82,484,182 of NW_023270377.1, read as the reverse complement.
CCACATCACTCCCTTATTCAAGAGTTGAGCATCATAGATTTGTTATTTCTATTAACTAAACTCATAAACATGTAGAGTAACATAACATAATTCACACTTCATCCAGTAATTCATCGAGCCATAGTCTATAGGAAGTTGAAAAATAATTTTACCACTGTTTTACTGTTGTTGAAGCTATGGCAACAAGGATTTTTTTTTAAAGTCTGTAAAAACTAAAATGGAAAATTAGAGCTGGAAAAAGAATGAGTCCTCAGAATTCTATATCTCTCAAAATATGTGGAAAAAATGTTTCACAGAACCAAGTCATCCTTCTTTTAATTTATTAAATGACATGGATGCTATGTACATTCCAGGGATATCATCTTTCAAGCTATTAGCTTGAATAATGGTATCAATGTTTGTCTCTTCAGATATTTCCACTATGCCTTTCTACACTGCAAGTTTTTTACAATTTATAAAATATTTGTATGTATGTAATTTTATTGTCTTCAACTTGGTAGAGTAGAAATAACCATTGATGTTTTCTTATCACCTAGACTTAGTCAGCATGGTCTGTTGATTGGACTTGAGAAGTGGTTCTCAAATATTTTCCTTCCTGTACCCCTTTCTTAACCATTTTTCCTGCCCCAGTCACTTCCTCCACCCTGTTACCAAATTTATCTCTGGAATTATAAGTGCATGTGTGTGTGTGTCTGTCTGTCTATGTGTGTCTGTGTGAGGGTATGTGATTTCCATGTTGAAAACAGACAAAGAAAAAAACCCGTTTTACACACACACACACACAAAATCTAATTCATCAGCATGATTTTCCAGAACCTTCAAAATTTAGTTTTCACCTATCTTTCCAGTCACATTGGCCACTATTACCCCACTCCTTAATCCACAAACTTTATTTTCCAGACCACAGCTTTCAAACACCATGGGTTTCATGCTTCCATGTCTTAAATATGCTCTTCCTTCCTGCTAAGACATCATTCTCCCTCCTCCTGGACAAAGTACATTCATGATCTAAAACCTGGCTACTATCATTTGATCTGGGAAATCTTATCAACTTTGACATCCCTGGAGAGAACTAGTAGCTCCAGCCTTCCTAGGTCTTTATACATACCTATCAGATTTAAATCAGTCTATTTCACCAGCCTGAATTTTTCTGGAGGGTTGATTCATTTATGAAAAAGCATACAGCAGACACATGATAAATACTTTCTGGAAAAATGAAGGGACAAATGAATGGTTCTACATCTTTCACTGAGGCTTAGAGGAAATAAGCGACTAAATAACATAGAAAATGAATCAGGAAGATGGGAGGGGGTTGCAGGATTTCACTAATTTTTCTACAGAGGTCACCTGGGAAACTTTTCCAAATTATAGATGCCAGGTCTCAGTTCAGACCCAATGGGTCAGAGTGTCTGAGTCTTGCACCAGGATGTACATGCTTCTAAGACTGCACGGGTGAATAGCATTAGCAGGGAGAACTGAGAACACATAACTTAACGGTGCCACATCATGCCCACCTCCCATCACACCCAACCCCACATGCAAAGGCAGGGCTGCTGACACCACAGACACCAGAGGACTTGTGTCAATATTCCTAGAATTCCAGGCTCTCATTCAGGAAGAGAAGGGTGAGGGGAATGGGGCTGAGGCGCAGAGAAGAGGAGGAATGAGTGCTGTGGAAAAGAGGGGCGACTCTGAACCCATGCTTGCTAGGGCAGTCAGTATGTGGCCACCCATGCTTGGCGGGGAAGTCAGGGAGATTGTGAGATGAGCAGTCGCAGAGTTGCTGATGTAAGATATAGACTCATCAAGACAGATAAAAATTTGCCCAGAAATTACAGAAAAGAATGACTGTCATTTATTCAAGCTGAGGTGACTTCTGATACTCCCCCAATCCATCACCTTTTTGAAAGGGCACACAACGTGAATGGACCAGAGATATAAAATCATCTAAAACTCATCTTCATTTTTTAACTTTTGCTACACATCCCTTGGAAATGACATTCTGTGCTTTCAGAATAGTGGGGGAATCATATTTTTTTAAAAAGTCAGGGAGGAATTGATTTGTAGGTAGAGATTATATCTCCAAATATACACTTGATTTTCATTGTGTGCATTGGTGGGTTTTTTCTTTTTTTTAACTTGGTTTTGTGTGTATGTGTGTGCATGTGTGTGGTTTTGTTCATTTGTGTGGGGTTGTTTTTGTTTTTGTTTTTTAAGATTTTGTTTATTTATTTATTTGAGAGAGAGGGAGAGAGAGAGAGAGAGAGCCTTCATGCTTGTGCAAGCATGGGGAGGGAGAGGGACAAGCAGACTTCAAGGTGGGGCAGAGTGCAGGTCAAATCCCACAACCTGGAAATCATGACCTGGGTCAAAGTCAAGAGTCTGACACCTAACCCCTAACAGACTAAGCCACCCAGGCATCCCTGTTCGTTTGTGTGTTTTGCCACCAAAGACTTAATAATAAGATGTTCAACAATTTATTCGTGAATCAACCCATATCCCAAATCACTGTTTACTGATCCTTCTTCTGCCATTGTTGATTATATACGAATTACCTAGTCTCCTAGTATCCTAAGCCATATATGATTTTATTTTCTTTCTTTCACTTTCTACCTTCCTAGTGTTCTGTTTGCCCTGACCTACAAAGTGCCACTTTCTGTGTGGTGCTATCTGCATGTCATTTATGTGGAGGGGTGGTCACTTTGTCTCCTATGGGCCTGCAGAAACAATCACCTCTGTGATTCTCTTATTTTGTTCTGGTCCCCACTTTTCTTCACCCGAGAGGCAATTGCTGGTGGTGAGCTAAGACCCCAAAATAGATTCAATAGCAGTGCTGCATGATCTTTTCATTATCCCAGGGTTGTCTTTTCAGATGCTCTGTTTCATTTCTATGTTGTTGAGAAGTTTGAAAGCTCCTAAGTCTAATGAGCATTAAAATCCTCAGGAGTAACTCTTCTCTTCCTATCAGCTATTTCTGTTTTTTTTTTCTTTCCAGAGTTCACCTTTTTTCTCCAGAGTTCACTTCCCCTTTAATCTTGGGGCCTCATTAGTTACTTTTATACTGGATAAAGAGTTGAATTTTATAGAATGTAAGCTCACACTCTGAAAACATGGACATTTCCTCTGTCATCATGACTGCATATGGTAGTTGCTGTTACTGACATTTGTCCAAAGATTTAGTATCAAAGATAAACTTATTTTTCTTAGGTGCGCCAAGCTGATCTTTTTTTCCCCCATAAATATTCACGTTAAGTATTCAAGAGTCAAGACGAGTCTTGGATAATCATATTAGTTCTTGCCGGAACTAGTGGGAGACAATAAATATGTGTTTGCATGGATGTTATATGTATATAGTGAAAGAAAGAAAGAGATAGAGACAGAGAGGGAGAAAGAATGAAGGTCTAGGTTGGGGCAACTCTCAAAGTCTATTTCATTTATCCACTGAAGAAACAGTGCATTAGAATTTCAGCAATATATACAGAGCCTAATGTGAGACCTTTGGGAAGGATGCTTTAGAGGCACTAAAAGATTATCTCTGACATTGAAAATGCTTGGTCTCTTGTCCTTGCCTTTTAGACCCTCTGTCTTCAAAGGCGTCGCCTCTAGAAGGACTGACTGCAGTGATATGCTTATAGCTCCATTTGCAGACTTTCTTATAGGTTCATAAATGGAGACTAGAAGGAGGAGGGAAAGGAATAAAATTTAATAACTGAATAAAAATGTAAATAAAGATTTGCCTAAAATTACTTGTCCAAGAAATAATTCTCCCTCCCCCTTAAGCTAATACTTTGATAAGCTCAGTACAGTGATCCTGATTTGGAGCGTGACCTTTGAAAATGCTCTCCAGCTTGATTAAAGATGTATTAAATTTGTTTAAATAAACCTCGTTGTAATGGCACATCATTTGTAAGAAGCTATTAGGGGGCTGGAAACTGTGCTGCTGTATTTGCATGAAAATGTGCCCTGCTCGAATTGAGGATCTCTCCTGAATTAACTGCAAAGGGAAAGTGACACTTTCATAATTTTTTCTGACCAAAAAAAAGAAAGAAAGAAAGAAGGAAGGAAGGAAGGAAGGAAAGAATAACTTGATGCAAAGCTCTGCAAGCAAAGGGAGAACTGCGTGTCAACAACAGAGCCAAGCATGCAGTTGGTACTCTCAGTCCACCCGGCACTCTTGATGTTCTCAAGGTATTTGGTTAAATGCAATCAATAATATTTATCTGCCAATTACTTTGCTTCCAGAACGGCTTCATCTTTGAGTCTGTGTGTGTGAGCACATGAATTATTTTAGAGTAACCAGATCCACAAGGATGTTCAAAAGAAAGCTGTATTGTCATATGTCTTGAAATTCCATGACCGGAATCCCCTCTCTGGCTTCAATTTTGGTGCAGTCTGCAAAGGTAATGCTCCCTGAGTTTGTGGAGACGCTTAAGCACCCCAGTGCCCCCACCCACCACTCCCAAATGAAGTATATGGTTGCCAGATATACTGTAATTCCTGCCAATGGCTCCCAAATGAGCTGCCACTCTGATAGAAAAAAAAAATAAAAGGGGGGGGTCTCTCCTTTAAATCAAATATCAAATTAAAACCTTTCCCACTTTCTTGTAGGAGCCCGGGTTCCAGGCTATCTGCCAATTTGCAGGAACTCCAGCCTCTTTTGAATTACCATTTTCGCATTCTAATCAGATACAAAGATGCCCATTTTTAACCTAGCTTCTTCCTGATCAGTCCTTTTGTTTCTCTGTTAAAAATTTGCAGTTTTATCTGTTTACTGAATCAAATGGCCACCATCTCCCCAGTGTATGGAGTGTTTCCACGGAGGTGCACGCGCCCAGTTCCCTCTGTCTCACATAGAGGCGATAGGGAACCGAGATGCATCTCTCTGCTGCACTGAGCCAGCCACTCTGTTCCAGCATTGTGTTAAGAGTTTTCACTATTCTCTTTGGAATCTGAAAATAGCCACATGATTAGATAATATTGCCATAATTATAAGTTGACAAACCGAGACTCAGTAACTGGCCTGAAATCACATAATTAGCAAGCAGTGAAGCTATGTTTTCAGCTTAAGTGTGTCTGACTTTAATGCCCATGCCATTTTATTATACTAACTTTGACTGGAATTTACCATCTGGAGATAAATTAGAGGACCCAGCTATGAGACATGACTGGGAATATTGATTAACAGTCCCAGGTTCTGAGACACATAGGAGTACGTCCCCAACAAAATATTCATATAGCAGGACCATTCTTTCCCAGGCAGTAACGTTTAGGGAGGAAGAACTAGTTGTTGCAAATCTTTTAGAACCCCCTCTCTCTCTCTCCCTTCCCCTGTGCCTCCCCTCCTTCTCTCTGCCTCTCTTCCTCTTTTTCTCTCTCCCTCTTTTTCTTTCTCTCTTTTAGTTTTTTAAGCCTGGGTACTTTCTGTTAAATAGTTTTAGCCCATTTTCAACATCAAAACTTAATTGTTTATTTTTCTAAAAGAAGATCCTAATGTAATTCGAGATTAAATATGATCAAATTAGGTTATATTTTTGAACATGACCTGTGATTTCTAAGTAATATTGCTTTTCTCTGTCATCCAAATTTGCATGAAGGTAATTCAAAAATGTTTAGAACAATGGAACATGTTTAAGGCCAGTACATAGTTTTCTTAAGTAAGTGTTTTGAAGGAGATGATGCAAAAATAGAAGGAAGGGAAGGTAATTCAGGAAGTGTTTACCAGAAGACCAGAAAATGCAGAAAATGCACAATTATTCTTTGATCGCATTTGAGAGGAAGTCAAAGCATGTTTGAGACTATTTCTTTCTTTTTAATTGTTTTCCTACCAATGTCCATATGAAATTTTAAAATGAGAACATGCTTGAATTAGAAATTCTTTAGAACATTGTGAATCCAATCCCTCTCATTCAAGTAAATACATACATACATAAATAAATAAATAAATAAATAAATAAATAAATAAATAAATAGCTAACTTTAAATTATGGAAAGGAAATTGATGATGGCAACGTGGTTAGTTAACAGCATAGTTATCTATAATTCCCAACCTATAGCTTCTCCTTGTTTTCTCTCTGTGACAGACTTAGTCTCACCCAACAACAGATCTTATGTTTGATGTCTCCCAACCTCAGAAAGTCTTCAGAGAAAAGTGGCATGCCAACCTTGTAAATTTTTTTGTGTTCTTTAGGTTTTCACCCAAAATCTACTTTTAAATTTTTCCTTCAGATTTGATACAGAAAAAGCCACAAAATAGAGAATACAAAGAAAAATCAGGATGTACTGAAGCTAACATTTCTCGAAAGGATCCTAGTTAAAATTCTGTTATCATTGGTTCAAATGAATTAGTTGCTCCTGTTCACAATTTTCATCAACTTGAAGCTCTAAAATTTCACCTCCACACTATGTTTTAAAAATATCTTCCATAAGTAGTGTTTTACATTAAGATAGTGAATGAAGGCACTCCTTTATTACTTGTCTAGGTGGGCTACAAATTGCATCTACCCTCCCCTGAGGTTGGTGGAGGCCCACACAGGGGTTCCTGCTCTTGGCCTGAGATCTATGTACATGTTTGTTTATTTGTATTACTATAGATAAAGCAGAAGCGATCTCTCTCTGAAACTTTTGCATAGGGGCCCAGAATTTAAGCCAATACTCCTGCTTTCTGGTGCTTTTTTCCTCCTCATTTCCTTTTCGTTTTTAATTTACCATTCCCAGCTGAGATACTTGAGCAGATAGAAGCAACCCAGCTCCAGGCTAATTGGTTCATCATGCACTTTATGATAATTTTCATTCTGGATTTTGATTAGGTCAGTATGGGGACTGCTTTGGTCAAAGCTTGTAATGATCTGCCTATTAACTCTGAAATAGGGTCTTTGACTGTACTCATCTTATTAGATATCTCAGCTGCCTTTAACTCTGGTAACCATGAAATATTACTGAACTATCTTAATGTCTTAAGCTGAACCCTAATATTTCCCATATTAGTTTTAGCCCTATTCAACTCAATTTGTTACTCTCATTGAAAGTTCTAAATGTTGCTGCTGGGCAGATGACATACTGTTACCCCTTAAGACTCTTTTGTAGGATCAGCTTTTCACATGTATCTAGTGTAGTGAAGTGTGTCACTGTTCCTCTGAATCAGCCAGACATGGTGGCATCTGCCACTCCATCACTTACTAAATTCTCTAACTAATGACTAAATCATTTACTCTCTTTTTTGCCTCTGTTTCTCTACTGTGGTCCTGAAAACAGTTAATATGATACAGCTATAATGAGTACCACAGTGTTGGGCACATAAGAAAGGTTTGATGAATGCTGCTACTGTTGTTTTAGGATTATCAAAGTAGATTTGGAACAATGTAACCAGAAATGTAGATTTAGACAGAATGTAACATAAGGGATATTCCGGATTCAAACTAGAACACTTTGGCCTCAGTTTTCTTGATTTTTAGAGAGCGATAGGAAGTATTTACAGTTGATTCTATTCTCACTTTCACTCTGTGTGTCTGACATTCTATTAGGTTTTGGGTTAATTCTATCCCGGCCTTAATTGGTATTGATTTCTATAAAATAACATCACAGAGGGGTGACACTTTCTTTGTTCACATTTTGTTGACTTGGATTCCTTTGCAATTTATTTGTTGGCAATTTTGAGTTCGTTTTGGATTATAAATTTTGTAATCCATGTCCAACCACTGTTTCCCCTTCAAGTTCTTATTTTCCTTCTCTTTAATATTCAATTAGTTTAACCATTTGGAAACTTGTTTATAAGTCCTGTTGTAACTCAGCTTGTTACTTCTGATATTGTTCCCCCTATGATTTAAAATTTAAACACGAGTCAATTTTATTCTCAAAAGGCTAAGAACTGCTAACCAAAGTACTTTTACACAATCAATGTGAAAATTTGAAATACAGTTTTCTAAAACTAGCTGTTTTCAGGGGGAAAAAATCTACTATCCTAAATTACCTGATAATCAATATGTTTAGAAAAAAAGCCACTGTTTTTCATGTACATATAAATTCTACCTCAACTTACTTTTCTTTAGTATCCTATTATCTTGTATGTTCCACTAATTAGCCTTTCATTATGTGTGTATGTGTGTGTAAATATATATATGTGTATGTGTATATTTACACACACACACACATACACATATATATCTGATGTTTCTGCATTGACTCTTTACCAGCAAAAAAATGGATAAAGATTTTTGTATTATTGACACAAGTCAATATTTCATTGTTTTTAACATGTATTTATTGTTTTTCAATGAAAAATAAATTAAATTTCAATCACATTTATTGAAATTTATCAACTATTTAATGAGCCATAGTTCTATACTTGTTAAGTCATATTTACATAAAAATTAAGTAGAAAATAATCTGAAAGTGGCTGTTAATCTACAACAGGTTCCCAACCACAAACTGTCAAATTGGATATTCTTCTTTTCTTCCTGAAGCCATTTACTTGGGAAAATTTGGCCTTGACTAATTTTGATAATTCAGAAGAATTACAGTTCACAAATTAGATACCTTTTCTTTCCACATACAGACAACTATTCTTTTCTGAATTGTGGAGAGTTGTATTTTAGACTCTTTTTAAGGGAATTTTTCTAAAAATATATTTTTGATGTATTATTTAGAAATCACCAGTTACAAAAGACAATTTTAGTTTTCTGATTGTAAGAGACATGAAGCATATGTGAAATACTGTAGAGGTGCTGCTGTCTGAGGGCAGCTTGGGGTCCTGCTTGCTCAACTCTTCCGTGGTTGCAGTTTGAGGATGACATTACGGAGCTATCCTAGAAGCAGCACCTCACCTCGGTGTAAGTTCTCACAGGTGGGATCAACATATTTGGGAATGTTGTGCTTGGTGAAGTAGGCTTAGAAATGAGACAATTTAGGGGCACCTGGGTGGTACAGTTGGTTAAGCCTCAGCTCTTGGTTTCTGCTCAGGTCATGATCTCAGGGTCCTGAGGTGGAGTCCTGCGTTGGGCATCTTGCTCATCTCGGAGTCTGCTTAAGATTCTCTCTCCCTCTGCCCCTCCCTGCCTGTGCTCTCTCTCTCTGTCTCTAAAACAAACAAACAAACAAACAAACAAAAAACAAATTAATCTTTTAAAAAACTCCTAAGAAATGAGGTAATTTACTTTATTGGGCTGGCTAACTGACCTTATCTAACTAGTATATAAATCAGACTATAAATTTATTCATTTACCACATGGTCTAGTTCCCTTCCTGGGGCTAGAACACTCCTATTTACTTTCAGGAACAGCCCCTTTTTTAATTTTTTTTTTTTTATTAACATGTAATGTATTATTTGTTTCATGGGTACAAGTCTGTGATTCATCAGTCTTACACAATTCACAGCGCTCACCAGAGTACTTACCCTCCCCAGTGTCCATCACCTAACCACCCCATCCCTCCCACCACCCCTCCACTCCAGCAACCCTCAGTTTGCTTCCTGAGATTGAGTCTCTTAGGGCTTGTCTCCCTCTCTGGTTTCATCTTGTTTCATTTTTCCCTCCCCTGCCCTATGATCCTCTGTTTTGTTTCTCAAATTCCTTATATCAGAGCAATCAAGAAACCAAATTAGTTACCAGTCAGTTATTCTTGAGCATGGAAAAAGGAGCATCAGGAGGGCAGAAGTCTTGAACATTTTCCTTGGAAGATATGTCCCAGATCCAAGAACATTGTTTTTGTGTGGGACTGAATAAAAGTGACCCAGGAAAAACTTAGTTCCTATATTCTTATCTCTCTTTATATATTTTTAAATTAAAAATTAAATCTAGCCTACCACATCAATTTTTCCAAGATTGCCAAATCTAATTTATCAATTTTTTTTCTTAAGATTTATTTATCCATTTGAAAGAGAGAGCGAGCGAGCATGGGAGAAGGAATAGAGGGAGAGACTCTTTCAAGCAGATTCCATGCTGAGCACAGAGCCCAAAGTAGGGCTTGATCCCACGACACACAAGATCACGACCTGAGCCAAAACCAAGAGTCAGATGCTCAACTGACTGAGCCACCCAGGTGCCCCTAATTTATCAATTTTATCTTCATTTATTTATGTATTTATTTATGTATTTATTTATTTATTTATTTATTTATTTATTTTAGTGGGCAGCAAAGCAAAGTTTATTGAGTGATAATACAAAGTTCCCTAAGAGGGAGGGGACCCGAAAGGGTTGTCTTAATTTATCAATTTTATTTTATTTTTTTTAAGATTTTATTTATTTATTTGAGAGAGAGAATGAGATAGAGAGAGAGCACATGAGAGGGGGGAAGGTCAGAGGGAGAAGCAGACTCCCTGCCGAGCAGGGAGCCCGATGCGGGACTCGATCCCGGGACTCCAGGATCATGACCCGAGCCGAAGGCAGTCGCTTAACCAACTGAGCCACCCAGGCGCCCTTAATTTATCAATTTTAAATCATGCCATTACTGTAACCTAGCATTAACTGTAAAAATCTCAATTTCAGACATTCAGAAAGTTTTTAACATTATTCTTAGAATTAATAAAATATAAATAATACTGTCAATTACCGTCTTTACCTGTTTGGGCTGCTATAACAGAGTACCATAGACTGGATGGGTAATAAACAACACAATTCTTTCTCACAGTTCTGGAGGCTAAGAAGCACAAGATCAGAGCTACAGTAGTTTCAGTATCTGCTGAGAACCCATTTTGTGGTTCATAGCTTCTGACTGTGTCTGCACATGGTGGAAGGGGAGAAGGATAAGCTCTCTGGGGTCTCTTTTATAAGGACACTGATCCCATTCAGAGGGCTTCACTCTCATGACCTAATCACATCCCAACAGCTCCACCTCTAATTGCCATCACAGGAGGGATTGGGTTTTAAGATACAAATTTTGGGGAAATATAAACATTCAATCTATAGCAATTAGGTAACAATATATATTTTTTTTCATTGTAGATCCTTGAATAGACAGGGAAGCTTACTTTATTGCTTTTAACGTGGAAGAACAACTTGCCTTTTAAGATGTTTTAAGTATCTAAACCCAAACATTATATATTGACTTAAATAATAGGTTTCTCCACTGTCCTATCACCAGGCCTGAAATTTTCTTCCATTATTGCCTTTCATGTTTTTCTTGATAGAAGCAATATAAAATACAAATTAAACCATTGCTCCTATTTGAACATTGTGTCAGTGATGTAGTTCTCTGATATGGGTTATCAGGAATAGTCATACAGGGTCCAGAGTTTGATTTTTGGTTTTACCATGAACTATGTTAAGTTACTTGCTTTCTTTTTCAATATAGATCATAGTAGTACCAATGCATGTTGTTGTGTAGCTACTAGAATACCTGACACATAACAGGTGATCTACAACTAGTATATTCCTTTGCCAGATCCACTCAAACCCCACCTCACCTTCTCTTCTGCACTCTCCCTTCCAAACGTGATTTGAAGACAATGCAAGGCAAGGTAAATAGATCTACTTTGAAGATTGCTATTACAATTTGGGGCGTATTCAGAGTTCCCATTCCAGGTCTGGTCTTTGTTAACTCATGAATGTCATTGAAATCTCGCTCTTTCACCTCTGTAACAAATGCTTGTTGTCTCCTGTTTTTCAGTGTATCTTGTGTTCCTGTCTCCATGTTCCTCTTCTTCCTCCTACCCATTAGCTCTCTTATCCTCTAAACAATTTATTGTCAAAATGCCATAAAAATCAACCCCACTATTCTATTTTCATTCATAGTTAAGCTTTGTAATAGCAGCTTCTTGTATTCCTTCCAGTTCTTCCATGTCCTTTCTTTCCTCAGTCCACCACAGTATGACTTCCATACACACCACTCCACTGTAGTTGTCATCATCAAAGCCATTGATAAAGGATTGATTTCTTTATTTTCCTGGACTTTTCAATTGCATCAGTCACATCTGTTATGAAAACACTCTCTCTTGGTGTTAACATTTCCATTCTCTCATAAAATAGTTTTATGGCTCCTTTTATTCTTTGCTCAGTTTTGATGGTCCTTATTGTCCCTTCTGCAGGTGTTTTTCTTTATACTCTTCACACTGTCCTTAGGCAATCTATTCCCCGAGTTGCCTTGTATAACTCCAGTGGAAATCTATCAACTGATCTCAGGAATATGCCCATCTCCCATTTCCTCCTGGAAGTCTTAGGGACACCTCACAGTCCACATATTTAAAGCTGACCTCATCACTTTCCCTTCAAACTCACTACTCCTTTATTTCCTATCTGAGATTGTACTATTGCTGAAAAAAAAAAAAAAAAAGAAATCTGAAGCTTTTGGAGGATTTTCCCCACAATCTTAGAAACTATCCACATGGTTCATAGTACACTAGATTTACTTAATATTTCTTGAATCTCTCTCCTCACCTCCCCCTTGTCAGTTTTGCTCTTTCTCTAATAATTGCTCATCAGTCTATAACCAATGCAATCAGTGGGCAATAATTGCTTGCCTCCCCTGTAGTCCTGTTCCCTTTTCCCAACAGCTGTCCTTTGCTTTTATTTAAGGATTTATCACTTCCCACCATATTCAATGTTGCCTGCCTAGTGTTCCAACTGGGTTTCAGGGGTGAAGCTAGAAATTTGTTTCTCAGCCAATAGACACACCCCTACTAAGCAAGTCTAATAAGAGAAATGTCTGGACTCTTACAGGAACAACCAAGAAAGAGTTTTCCTCTTCCTACTGGATTTAGGTTTAAGAGAATGTGGGGATGGAATATAGCAGCTGCTGTACCCCTGAGACACTAAGAACAAGACCAACAGAGAGAATGAAAGACTAAGAGTTAAAGAAACTGTTTCTTGATAAAATTTTTCAGTTAAAAGGACCAATACATTTACTTTTTTTCTGATTAGGGCATTTTGGATTATTTATTATGAATTATTATTAGTAGTTGTAGTAATACTAGTACCTAAAATATACGTAATTGAAATATTCCTTAACTCCTTTTGCTCTTGTCAGAAAACATCTACATTCACAAAGTCTAAGGCAAAATGTGTATGAAGGCCCACGAACAATATGTCTAAATATTTAAAAGATTTAAGTCAAGCTAAAAGCTGTTAAATAAAAGTTTTCTCTATCTTTGTGAAATATGTATTAATTAGGACAAAATTGAAGACATTATAAAGTTCTTTTTTTTTAATGACTGAAAATAAGTAAATCTATGTCTGGGTTAGGTAAGCACAGTATAGAAGAACTGTGATAGAAGACAGAATTTAATTATTGAGTTTCTGGTTGTTTTGTGATAGACTGGTAAAGTTTGTATGGTTAATAAAAGAAAGACATACAAATTAATAAAATAGTTATTCAATATAATTTATTTTTTATTTCTTAATTTCAGTTAAATTACTAAGTTATTGTCATGATTTTTATATAATTTTAATAATAATTGTAATGTTAATGTAAAAGATAAAAAATAAAATGCCATCACATTCACTGTGTACTTAATGTGTATGTCATATTATGAATTTCTTTTAAAGGAAATGCAAAAATGAATAGATTTTCTATTTTTTTCAAAAATATTTTTATTCTTAAACAGTCAAAATAATCTGTTAAACTTAAAAGTCAAATACAAGTTTTAATTACTAAATATAAGTTCACTTATTTAAATAGAACAAAAATTCTTAATATAAACTTTGAAAGTTTTATTATAAAAATTTATAAAAATAAAACTATCACAGTTCTTCTATACTGTGCTTACCTAACCCAGACATAAAGAAGTGGTATCACACATCACCATTTTACCTCTGATCCTACATATAAAAAAGTTAACCTAGAATTTTTTTTTTCAAAGATTTTATTTATTTGACAGAGAGATAGAGCGAGAGGAGGAACACAAGCAGGGGGAGCGGGAGAGGGAGAGCAGGCTTCCGGGAGAGCAAGGAGCCCGATGCGGGGCTCGATCCCAGGACCCTGGGACCATGACCTGAGCCGAAGGCAGACGCTTAATGACTGAGCACCCCCCGGCGCCCCAACCTAGAATTTTTTAACATCAAAAAGTGTTCTTCAGCTATAGAGCCAACTGTCTCAAATACTGTGCTAATTCACGAATCTCTCCAGAACTTCAAATTAGAGCATGAAGAAAAGCACAAATATGGACACGACATTCCTGGGAAATAATACTTTGTACAAAAATTTATTGCATATATGCTCTCTGAGAGGAAGAATTTGACAAGTTAGTCTTTCCTCTTACCAAGTGTTTCCACTGTTCATACTTTCTAATCTCTGAAGCACTGTCCTCTGGTATCAGCAGGAGCAAACTCCTCACATTTTTAGACATTCATATACAATTGTTTTTGATTTCAAGGACATAAGGCAAAAGATGTGGAAGAGCATTCCCTTGAGACCACAATGGTTTGGGCCACAAAGTGGACTTTCAGGATTATGGGACTTACTGTGTCACTGTTGGGGGGCCAGAAGCACTCATCTATAATTTAATACATCTATTTGTTCTGTGTTTCTGATATATGAGGTCATCTAAAGTGTGGAACTCCTCATGTTCAGGTCTAAGGATATCACCTGCCCTTGTCTTAATGTACTCCATTCCCCTTAAGAAAATCTGTCCCATTAATGATTCCCCACTGTTGACCGGGAAAAAAAAAAAAATTTTGGATGACATTCAAACTGAAGGCCATGACCCAAATATTGCCTACTTCTCTAGGGGGGGGGTCATTTATTACCATTCCCAGATCCTGCATTAGTTCTCCTTGATAGTTTTCTTCCTCCTATAATGTTCTCTTTTTCTGTAAGTGGTAAAGTCAGGACCTGTGTTCCTAACCACTGTGTTCCACTATCTACCATTGCCCGGCTCCCATTCTGCTATTATGCGTGTATTGCTTCACTTTCCAAGAACACTTAGTAATTCCTACCACCTAAGGAGAAATGTTTATACACAATTATATGGCACCACCTGTTGAACTCTATCTTAAATGCTTATTGAAGTGAATTATTTCCTCTCTTTCATGATGTAGCATATTTATCCTTAACTAGATTGCTCACTCTTCGAAGGCAGAAATTATGCCTTATACTTCTTGATGTATCCTTTATTGCTAAAGACAATGCCTATGGCATGTAATAGTTACAATCTTAACAAGTCCATTTTTATTTGAAATTCTACCTGTACTTAAGAGATGCTTTGTTTATAATGACTCATAGTGTTATTTGCTTTTCCTCTCTAGTTAATTTGGTGAAATTTCCAACTAGAACACCATGTTTCTGTAATTTATCATAAGGCCATTCCTCTTCTTCACTGGGGACACCTTCTCCTTGTTCTACATCTGTGTGTGCTTGGGGTGGACACCTGGTGGAAGGTCTGTTCACACGCATGCAGATGGGTGCTGGGAGCAAACCGCCCCCTCGTGAAAACTGGCTTGCTACTGAGAGAAATACCTTATGTCCTCTAATCCAAAGTCATCCTGCATGTTTTCCTTACCAGGATTTAAAGAACATACTCTGTTCCCATCCAAATGTGAAAAGTTTAATTTCAAAATAAAATGTGTCACAATAGCAAAGAAACAAAAGGGGAAAGATTCCTTATGTCATCACCAGTTGACATACCCTACTTTTACTGGTTCTGTACATAGTACAAACCTTTCAAAAATACTCTGAATAAAAAGATTAACATGATTTTTATTCTTGTGAATCTGAATCATTTAAGAAGAATGTCAGAGAAATATTTCCCTCACATTGTCCAGTCTAGACATGATAGTTTAAGAACTACTTATCTTTATCTCTCAAATATGTATAAATTCTCTTTCCTTCTGCCATGAAAATATTCTTATTTTAAACCAACACTGAGGGCCCCGTGGATGGGATAGATACATAACCAGTCATTATGAATCTAAGGACCTTACAGTTTTGTTGCATTTATCTTTATCTGCTAGAGGGCATCAATTAATTCATTAAAAAAGCAGACAAACAAACAAAATTGTGTGCCAGCTATGAACCAGGCATTTTGTCCAGTGGTTATGCGAACAAGCATTAGATGAACTCCTTACCATCCAGCAGAATTGATAGTCCTTGTTAAAATGCAAATGTTATCTAAGTAAGTTAGCACATCAAACCACTTAACCACAAAGAGTTTGTCAAATTACTAGTCAGTCACCCGGAGGCCACTGACCTGATGGAATAGAACTGATATAGGTAAATGCATGGGAGAAATAACAGGGATCAAGCCATCTGCATGTAGGATGGTGCCTACATGAAATTTTCAGAAGACCATTTGGTAGATCATGTGGGTTTGTCAAAGAGGTTAGGTAAACAGAAAAGTAAGTTCAGAAATTTTAAAGACACAGTTGTTTCAATTTTCATGCAGGCATCCAAACACTTATAGGTTTAATATTTTCCTCCCACTAAGGTAAATCTGGTCAGGAATTTTTTATTTTCTTAATAAAAATCACAATTTTCCAACCCCTTTCACAGCATAAACAAAACAAAACAAAATGAAAAATGATATTTGTGTGGCTTATTAGGATAAAGGAAGGCTGCCTATGGTTCCAAAAATCTGGCGCTAGGGACTCCAGCAGACCTCCGTCCCACACAGCTTCCCCTAAGGGATGGGCCCAAACTTCCATATACCTGGATTCCATTTGTGGTATCTGAGTATCCTTAGGCACATTCACTAATAATCTTTTAAGGGGCGCCTGGGTGGTTCAGATGATTAAGCGTCTGCCTTCAGCTCAGGTCATGATCCTGGGATCGAGCCCCACATCGGGCTCTCTGCTCAGTGGGGAGTCTGCTTCTCCCTCTCCCTCTGCCTGCCGCTTCCCCTGCTTGTGCTCTCTCTCTCTCTCTCTCTAATAAAAAATATTTTTTTTTAAAAAAGAAGCTTTTAATAGAAGTTGGAGTAACTCAATATTATTCCATTATGATTATCTACAATTCTATTTCTCATAAAAAAAATAATAGTGGCAATGATTAGGGCTTGTGGAATGAGTTCAGCAAAGTCATCTCCACTTTGAAAATAAAGACCTTGTCTCTTCCAGAATCTCTGAATTCACTTTATTTTGAAACGATTATAGAATATGACTTTGTTTATTTTTTGTTTTGCTCTATATTCTAAGCAATAAAATATTCAAATTAATACATTGAATAATATTTAGAAAAAGAAAAACCTTCTTTCTGAATTTTTGATAAAAAAGAATCATCCATGTAAGTTTTATACTATTAGATCACTTACTGACGTTGCACATATCTTTTTATATATATAAATATATTTTTCTCAGTTCAGGTTTAATAGAAACAACAAAATATATATTATATATATAATAAGACGTCAATTCATAGCTTTATAATATAGGAAAGGGAAAATAGGTAACCTTTGAGAAGAAAGAGCATGCTATTTTCTATTCCAGAAATTGTTATTTTGATGAGAAAAAAAAGTGCTGACCATTGGGAAATGGAGAGGTGTAGATATGTAAATCATATCATTTTAAAAGGAGAGTAGCTTTAATAATAAAAACAGTATTCAAAATTAATAAAAACTAATATAAAAAAGTGAATGTAACTTTTCTCCCTTTTGCATTTTTTTTGGCTTTCCATATTTGAACATACTACTTTTACTACTAGAGATTATTTTGATTAGAAGATGAGTGAATAATGTGTCATTGCAGGGAAGGTGGTCAAACCTTTCCAGTTGCCTTGGGCAGTGTGCTGCTATGTTCAGAGGACCTGGAATGTGCCATCTCACTGCTCCATGTGATTACCATGCCATTACAGGTCCTTTAAATATAAATTTGATGCATATTTAGGAGCTAAGTACACTTAATTGAAAGTGCTACCAGTGATCTATTTTTTTTTTTAAAGATTTTATTTATTTTTTAGAGAGCGAGCGAGAGAGAAACAGCATGAGAGGGGAGAGGGTCAGAGGGAGAAGCAGGCTCCCCGCTGAGCCGGGAGCCCGATGTGGGACTCGATCCCAGGACCCCGGGATCATGACCTGAGCCGAAAGCAGACGCTTAACCATCTGAGCCACCCAGGCGCCCACCAGTGATCTATTCTAATGAGCTGCTAGCTAAATTGGAAAATATCAGTGGATTGTCCGTCCTTTATTTTGAAACCTTTAAATAAGTTGGAGAAAGAGAAGCAGAAGTGGGACTCCAGAAAGGGTTGAGCAATATGACAGTGGTGAATTTTACCTCCTGTCTCAGCAAATCTTTTCCTGTCATTTTAGCTAGCATTTCTTTTCATATGCCTGCAGCTTGTTCTGGTGAGAACAGCATTGTTATCCAAGTATGCCTCACCTCCTTCATTTATCATGCCTTTATTCAAGAATTTGTTTCCAGCTCTTTTCTGGTTTTGTTTTAATTTTGTTTGAAATTTGTTTCCAAGAATTTAAAATATTGACTTTATTGATTTTATGATAGGATGCCTTGAGATAGTTATGAGGTTATAATTATAAAACTATTGTTATCAAAGTAAGTGATCATTTTTAAGGATAATATATTTGCTGCATTTCAAATGTTTATTATTTTTTTCAACTCCTGTTACCAAAAAGAGCTGAGTCTACTTTATTATTTTTTTTAAAAGATTTTATTTATTTATTTGACAGGGAGAGACACAGTGAGAGAGGGAACACAAGCAGGGGGAGTGCGAGAGGGAGAAGCAGGCTTCCCGTGGAGCAGGGAGCCCAATGCAGGGCTTGATCCCAGGACCCTGGGATCATGACCTGAGCCAAAGGCAGACGCTTAACGACTGAGCCACCCAGGCTCCCAGAGCTGAGTCTACTTTAAATAATGAATGATTGTCACTTAATTCCTACAAATTATCCTGAATGTTGAAGTCTATCTTTGTTTGAAAGTTAAAATCATATGAATAAAATAGTCACATGCAAATTGTCTCTCATATTCTGAAGAGAGCTCAGGCTTTTGCTAAATTTTTCATCAATGTCATAAGTTGATGGGTGATTTTTTTTCTCAAACTGATAATAGCTGGAGAAAAAAATCTGAAAAGATAATCTCCAACCAAAAACTTCAGGAATGTTCTGATTTGAGTTTGATATTTGGTTACAAATCAAGAATAAGGCAAGGAGGGATAAGAATGTCATCAATTAAATATTTTTTGAATATTTAAAAATATATAAGAATGTTATTGATTGAATATTTTTTTTAAGATATATGAACATCATGAAAATAAACCCTAGACTTAAGATGGTGGTTCGGAGAAGAGTAATTGGTAAATAGAACAAGAAGTAGTGCCTCTTAATTCAATAAATACTATATCTCCCTTGAAGCAGAAGGAAATGGATCTTCCTCTCTACCAGCCTCCTCTCTTCCATGTTAATTCTTAAAATGAGATTGTAGTCAGTTTGGTTCAGATGAGATGGTGTCTTACTTGGCTCAGGCTATGATAACAAAATACCATAGACTGAGCGGTTTAAACAATAGAAATTTATTTCTCACAGTTTTGGAAGCTGGAAACCCAAGATCAAAGTGCCGGCAAGGCAGGTTTCATTCCAAGGTCTCTTCTGGTTTGTGGGCAGCCGCCATCTCCCTGTGTGCTAACTTGGCCTCTTCTTTGTGGGCACATGGGGACAGAGACCAAGTAAGCTTCTTGGTGTCTTTCTAATCCCCTTAGAAGGGCCAATTCTGATGATCTCGTCTAGCCCTAATCCTAAGGCCCTATCTTTCAATGCCATGACCTTGGAGTTTAGAGCTTCAATATATGAATTTGGGGGAGACATAAATATTCAGTCTATAATAGACAGTGAGATATCTTTAAAAAAATAAAAAGTCATAAATCTCAAATCTTATAGGAGCCAAGCTGGGCTATGTCCTAAGATGATGCTTGTGATGTTTACTAAGTTCCTTTCTATGTAATGAAGAGAGCACTGGCCTGAGCATCTGTGCCAATTGAGTTTAAATTCTGGTTGTATAATTTCTTAATTGTGTGTCTTTGAATGTTTAGTCTCTCTCTGATCTCCTTGTTGTATAATGAAGTACAATAGAACTAATGTACATGAATATGCTTAAAATAGTACTCAATAAAATATTTCTAAAATACCTTTTAATGAACCTGATCCTACATATTATTACACAAAAGAAATGCACCGTACAATTAAGAGACCATTAAAAAAATAACTGCAATTAACCACAGTTACCATAGTCAATATACAAGGAAGGACATATCCTATCTTTTGATCTTTCCATTATTCCATTGAATTCTAAAGCCACTACATTAATATATGACCAAAAACTTGGCCCAGAAAAAAGTTCTGTAAAGATATTATTATACATTTAAGTCACATACTAAGTAGATTTACAACCAGTCAGAAGTAACTTTTAAAGAAAGAAAACTGTTTGCAAATATGACCTGTAGGATTATGGCATGATCATCTAAAGGAAACCATTTTTCTTGAGATTTCTAGTATTTTTTTTGTTTTTATTGTTTTTGTTGTTGTTGTTGGTTCATTTCAAGTTCTCGACTCTCCTGAGTCAGATCCTTGGTATGTATCTCCCCTCTGGTACAAATTTTCCTTACTATTCAATGGAGAATTAGAAAAACATATTAAAATGCCAGAACACAGAACATGTCTTCATTTTCAGCAAACCTATCATCTGAGCAGACATGACTCTATGTGTTCATGTCTAGACCTTTGTTTGGTATAAAGATAATAGTTCCAGCTCATAACATGTTTTGCCACATTTATCTTGCCTCATTAAAGTGAATTCCCGGAAGAAACCTGCATGGGTAGCTATTGATGAGTCATTTCCAGTCACTCCATTGACTAGAGTAACCAAGATAAGATTTTGGAAATGAGTACAACCTAGAAGGAAGGTGGGCTGTAAAAATAGTTTTGGTAAAGCTTGAGTCATTCTAGTTGTATCTATGAACTTAACAAATACAACTTAAGAAATAGTGAATGCCTTCAACTATAAATGAACTTTCAATGTCCAAGTGCAGAGTGTGATTTCCTCTCTTCCATTTCTTTGCCTCATGTTTACTGTACTTTTTCTTTTTTTAAAGAATGAAATATCCTTTGTTCTTCCCTGTGTCCCCAGGACCTGAAACTGAGAGACACAAGTCGGTCTTTCACGCGCCCCAGACTAGTTTCTTCAGTAAAACAAGGCTGCAGACTCTCAATAAACTGATACGGATGGGGATGACAGACTAGTGGGTGGAGATGTTGGATAAACAGAGAAATGGGTGTGTCAACTCCTATCTGAATCGTGAATGTAGTCATCATATAGCTGAGAATCTCTGAAGAAATAAGCTAATTGGCCAACCGACAAAAGAGGTTCGGGTTTTGGCAAAAGGTATAGTGACACACAGGTAGTAGGACCTGTCCCATGATTTTGAACATCATGTCATAATGATATCACAAGACATAGAAAAGCTTTTCAAATGATCAGATACGTCATCTTACGCCATGGGTTCCCAAAGAATGTAAATAGCTGCTCATCAGTTTGAATTAGTGTAAGTGCTGCCAGACAGTTACAAAGAGCAAAAATAGTGCATTCAGATGGTCCTTAGTTATAAATTCAATGGGACTGAGAGACAGAATCAAAATTAAAGGTGACACAGAAAATTCTGGGTTAAGTGTTTGGGCGGTGGTCTACCTTGCACTTGACTTAAATGAGATTTAGTAGATTAGGTGGTATCAACAGGCTTGTTGCCCAAATTCATGTCAAATGATTCTAGAAGGTCTCGAAATACAAACAAGGAGTCCAGGTGATCATTCTGTCTCTCTACTGTGGTAATGATATTACTAACAAGTATATTAGAATCTAACATTACTCATTTGTTTCACATTTTTTTTACTTTCTCTTATTGAGGGGGGTTTTGAAATGAACACATTCCTCACACAAGTGTACATGTGATGCACCAGCGATTGTATAGTTGAACTAGTATTTTCAGAAGTGATCAACACAAATAAAAAATGGAAATTTGAGGTCCAAGCATTGAACATTTCCAAAGGAACACTATTTACATTGCATTCTCTATTATAAATATGAAATACACTTATACTGTATTTTATCTAAAAAATAAAAGGAACAACTTACTGGCCTACATTATTGCAATGTATGCAAGTCTGTTGTGCAATCATGTTCTGCCAGAGATTTTTTTTTTTCATTTTCTTTTTCTTTTTTTATTATTTTATTATGTTATGTTAATCACCATACATTACATCATTAGTTTCTGATGTAGTGTTCCATGATTCATTGTTTGAGTATAACACCCAATGCTCCATTCAATACGTGCCCTCTTTAATACCCATCACCAGGCTAACCCATCCCCCCACCCCCCTCCCCTCTAGAACCCTCAGTTTGTTTTTCAGAGTCCATAGTCTCTCATGGTTCTTCTCCCCCTCCAATTTCCCCCCACTTCATTCTTCCCTTCCTACTATTTTCTTTTTTTTAACATATAATGTATTATTTGTTTCAGAGGTATAGGTCTGTGATTCAACAGTCTTACACAATTCACAGTGCTCACCATAGCACATACCCTCCCCAATGTCTATCACCCAGCCACCCTATCCCTCCCACCCCCCACCACTCCAGCAACCCTCAGTTTGTTTCCTGAGATTAAGAATTCCTCATATCAGTGAGATCATATGATACATGTCTTTCTCTGATTGACTTATTTCACTCAGCATAATACCCTCCAGTTCCATCCACGTCGTTGCAAATGGCAAGATTTCATTCCTTTTGATGGCTGCATAATATTCCATTGTGTGTATATATATATATATATATATATATATATATATATATATATACCACATCTGCTTTATCCATTCTTCTATTGATGGACATCTTGGCTCTTTCCATAGTTTGGCTATTGTGGACATTGCTGTTATAAACATCAGGGTGCACATACCCCTTCAAATCCCTACATTTGTATCTTTGGGGTAAATACCCAGTAGTACAATTGCTGGGTCTTATGGTAGCTCTATTTTCAACTTTTTGAAGAAATTCCATACTGTTTTCCAGAGTTCTTCCAGAGATTTTTTTTCTTTTTAAGATTTTATTTATTTATTTGAGAGAGAGAGAGAAAGCAGGAGAGGGGGGAGGGTCAGAGGGAGAAACAGATTCCCCGCTGAGCAGGGAGCCCGATGCGGACTCAATCCCAGGACCCTGGGATCATGACCTGAGCCAAAGGCAGTCAACCAACTGAGCCACCCAGGTGCCCTGTGCCAGAGATTTTTAAACATAGATTGATCACATACTTATCTTTAGGATGACTTATTTAAAGCAGATCCCACTCAAGGCATAATGTCTTTATAGGGGGAATGGAGTGAATGAAAATTGTTGATGGAAAGAAAAACAAAAGATATTTTATAAGGTATCTTATCAGCTATCTTATTTAATTATTTAATCTCTCTTACCCCAGGGCAGGGAAGTTTTTTTTTTTTTTTTTTTTTTTAATTCTAGTGCTTACATAACTGGCCACTATACTTTCAATTAAATATAATGTTCTTATACTCTTCTCTTTCTTTTCTCTTTTCTTCTTTCTCATTAAGAGTCATAGCAACCTGAGTCCTGTGAGGAGAGCTCTGAGCTAGGCTGAGTAAGAAGAGAGTTTCAGAATATGGACATGAAGGTATAATGGGCCGTCAGCATGCTTTCATCAGCGCCAGTACAGAGACTCCTTGGCAGGAGAAAGTCAAGGAGAAAAAAAAAAAAAAATTAGAAACTACAGATGTTTCACCTTTCAGATTTTTGTCATAGGCGACTCAGAAGCAGATCTAATGAAACCACCATATTCCCCATGACCCTGGAGTGAGCCAGTAAAGTTGGGCTCAATATTTCTTGTTATCATTCCAACAATACTATCTTGGGAAGAGAATATTTCCAAGAAAGTATGTTCAATTCTGGAAATGCTAATGGGTTGGCAACTTTCCCCCAAGTCTTTCTAGCTGCAGGGAACGAATGAGGGCAGAGTGCAGCCAGTTTCTGGGAGTACTTGCATTTCCTAAGTCCTCCAAATTGCTTACCTACTAATCCCCAGTGCTTTGCTTTCCTGTGAAACAGGTCCCATTCCTGGGAATTTGAAATTGCTTTAATGGATAAAGTGGTGCCGGGGACATGCTATTACCTATATGTGTGCATAAGACCCACATACATGCTTGCCCCAAATCAAACATTTGTTTTCCAATCAGAAAAGAGGAAGTAGATTCAGATTCAAGTTTCTTTAGGGACGAGATCATGCGGAGAAGCAAATGAATGGCCACTGTGGGGAATTTATTTCTCCTGCTGAAAAAGCAAAGGCTAATAATAATTGAGGTTGATTTGCAAAATGCACAGCTTTACAATAATCATATGATACCTAGTAATTTTGAAATTGAGGTAAAAAAAAAAGGAAGCACTTCAGAAGCCGGAATTATGAAAATCAAGAAGTTGCTTAAAATATTTGAGAGTGTGCTTAGAGAATCAAATGCCATATGCTTTATTTGCTTCTGAAGAGAAATCGTGTTTTCTGTTGGAACAAATTGCACACAGGTGTTTGATACAGAGTTTATAAGCTATCAAGAGGAGCCAGAATGTTTGGGGTTGGGGTAGGAGGTGTTAATTTGGGAAAGGTGGTATGAGGGGTGGATGAAGAGAACAGAACAAGTAGGGAAAAAAAAGAAAGAAGTTTCTTAGCCATATTTGCAAACTGGGTGGAGTTGTTAGAATTGGAATTTACCACCTAAGGGCAAACCCACATTAATTTATGCAGTCAAATTAGGATTCTACTTTTCAGCTACTTTGCTTATGAGTTGCTGGTGTAAGAGAAATAAGAAAAATAATAAAATTAACATATATAGTTGCTTGTTCTGTATCTATTTCTTCCTATTATGTGGGAACTATACATAAAGCTAGGTTAAATTTCCTTTCCACTCACAGGTCTCAATGGAATTCAGGGTCACCCATTTTACTGTTGAGAAAACTGAGAGCAATTTTAGTTGACTGCAGAATGTGCAGATTGTGTGTGTAACACAGATTGCTTCTCATACTGACAGACCCAGATACGAAGGGTCATTGGTGCTTGATACATAGGCATCAATGTAATAGTCTCTCTGGGGAAATATAAAATACCGTTTTTGAAATGGAATCTATAATGAAATATCACCAGTACAAATTGACCCAGGCTCATAAAATAGTGTAGAAAGTTTGACATTTCAGAGTCATGTCCAGGATATCAAAAAAAACAAAAACAAAAACTGTTAACTAGAGAGAATGAGGTCCACTCCACTTATTTTAAGACACTACATTGACTTTTCTTACTAATATGTAAACGGTCATGGTTTGGTCTGTGTGACACTAAAACATTGGATGGAAGGTGTAAATTTAGCTGTATTCAATAATATACCTTACCTAAGTAGGTTGTTTAAAATCATCAGAGTGACCCTTTTCAAGAGAGAATCTCATAACTGGTCTGTATTTAGTATGGGTCTCCCTTAAATCTCCCTTCAGCCTGTCTTTCCAGTAAGGAAGCCTTCAGAAACAAAAAAGTATTCAGAACAAAAAGGATACTTTTGAAAAACTCTGAAAGTGTATTTTTAAAAAAAACAGTCAAAGCAGTTGAATATTATAGTCAAGGAATTATCTACAACAAACAGAAAATTACCCGTTTTAATGCCCACAATTTCTTTATTTATGATAAATTTCCTTAATTCTAAAATAAATTTGTTTATTATCTCTGAATGTAGACTGTTCAAATATTGTTCCTCTCTAAATAAAGACTAAATTAATGAGTTAATTTTCATTGTGCTTTATTTTGGAAACTAAGTCCAAAAACTCAGGCTTTGTGTTTTATTAGAGATAAATTTATAAAATTTAAGCAACAAACAATCAAACATTAGAAAATTCTTTGGGTTCCTTTCTGAAATTAACCAATGGCAAAATAGGGTGTTAAAATCCTAAGACAGACAACTTTTGCTAGTTGATAACTTGTACCAAAATCAATGTCATAGAAGCTCAATGTGAAAACATCTCTTTCTTCTCAGTGTATTAAATAATAAATTCATTGGTGGTTTTTGAAGGGAAGCCCTCATAATTGGTTTGAATAATCTGAAAATTCTGTTTGGTTAACTTAATTTGATTTATATTCTATCCATTTTTGACAGAATATTATAACTGTAAGAATCAGAAAAATTGGAAAGCATATAATATGCAACTTTGGACATGGGTTACTAGTGATATTTAAATCTTGAACAAACCCAAAACTCTATAATATTTATTTTTTTGTTCTGATTGTAGCCACTCAAAAATATGTGTGGAAGTAGAGCAAGGGGGTTGAACTGTAGTGATTTGTTACTGGTAAATTCCCAAACTGGATGACTCAATAGCATATAACCAGCTCAATCTGTACCAATTTTACAAACATAAGGGCTGCTGATAATTACAGCATATATAGCTCAATAATGAAAAAAGACTTTATTTTTTTATTTTTTTTTTAAGATTTTATTTATTTATTTATTTGAGAGAGAGAGCGCACAAGCAGGGGGAGCGGCAGACAGAGGGAGAAGCAGGCTCCCTGCTGAGCAAGGAGCCGGACGCCGGGACTCGAGCCCAGCACTCTGGGATCGCGATTTGAGTCAAAGGCAGACGCTTAACCACTGAGCCACCCAGGTGCCCCAAAAAGAGATATTTTTAAACAATAATTTTATTTTCCCCATTTAATTGTTTATCTTTATTTTCTTCAAAAGTTTTATTTACTCCATTGCAAATGGAAGAATTTCTTTCTCCTCTCGCAGATTTGTGACTTTATTTACAAGAGTTTAAAACATAGTTAAAAACATAGTTTAAAACATAGTTAAATTGCTTAATCTGGACAATTTGGCAATGTTGTACAGTAAAAAAATAAGCACTTAAAAGATGTGAAAATACCTTTTTTTTCCTTATAAGAGATCTCCTATTTGAGACTAATTGATGTAAGGTCATAATGGATTACTACTTTGTTCATCTTATTTTTTACTAAGGCTTAGTTCTGAAAGGGACTGGAGGTAGGGTGGGGAATTGGGGAAGATTTTCTTTTTTCAAAATGATTTTCTCAGATAACCAATAATAGGCAGAAACTTCTCCTTAAGTATTAGATCGCTAATTTTCATTGTAATTATTACTAATGAAAGTCTTTTTTTCTTTAAGATTTTATTTATTATTTGACAGAGAGAGACACAGCGAATACAAGGGAACACAAGCAGGGGGAGTGGGAGAGGGAGAAGCAGGCTACCTGCCCAGTAGGGAGCCCGATGCGGGGCTCTATCCCAGGACCCTGAGATCATGACCTGAGCCGAAGGCAGATGCTTAACAACTGAGCCACCCAGGCACCCCTATTACTAATGAAAGTCTTAAAAATGTACCTTTGAGACACCCAATAGCTTTTTTCAATTTTAATATGTGCCTTGTGTGTTTTAATTTTATTACTGAGTAGAATTATCTCTTGTCTTTTTATTGACTTATTAGTTCTTTTTTAGGAAAATAATTTAGTGATCTTCAAAGCCAAAGAGTTTGACAGCCTAGCCCAAGTTCATAAGATCTTTATTTGCTACTTAATATTAAGTTCCAAACCTAAGGTATACCATTATAGAGGTACTTCACAGAGGCGAACAGATTTCATGAAAAAAAAATTTAAAAACTAAAAATACAGCATGAGAATTCAATTTTGGAGTTTTCTTCAACAGCTATGTTCTAGCAAAAATAAATATGGGTGGGGCGCCTGGGTGGCTCAGTTGGTTGGGCAGCTGCCTTCAGCTCAGGTCATGATCTTGGAGTCCCGGGATCGAGTCCCGCATCGGGCTCCCTGCTGGGCAGGGAGTCTGCTTCTCCCTCTGACCCTCCCCCCCTCATGCTCTCTCTATCTCATTCTCTCTCTCAATAAATAAAAAATCTTAAAAAAAATAAAAAAATAAAAAATAAATATGGGTGTATATTTAAAAACTATAACACATTCAATAATTTTATTAATCTTGGTGGGCTCTTTCCCCTAGTTATCTTCAGTGAGGGTCATGAAATACTCACTGTACATATCCCTACAATCTGGAATGAATTATTTGGGTTTTCTTTTTCTTTTATTGGTTAAATAGTTTGAAAATTAGGAATGATTAATGTCCTTATTTTCTCACTCTGCCTCTATTGGCAATTATATTCTGGCAACAGATTAACTATAGAAAAAAAGTTCACATATAGATTACATACTTAAAAAGTTATAAAGGTAATATTAGATATGATATTTACTTTAAAAAGTTAAAACCTATAATGTTCTATTTGAGATCAAGTCATATAATTTTCAGTCAATATGCAGGTAACTTTCTCAGAGAGTAATTGACAATTAAGATAATTATAACTGAAGACATTAATTATTCAAAAAGCATTTTCAAACTGGTGTTAGGCCAGAAGAATAGAAACCAGACCAATATGGAGCCACAGTTGGCTGACTCAATATAACAACATTGAAATGTGATGGTGTTGGCATAATGACATCAACACTCTCTTGGGACCAATCATTTGTAATGCAGGTGGCAGAGCTAGACTGATCTCATCAGAAAACATCTGAGCCATACAAACCAACTTTCTCAGTGTCTACAACTGCATTTCTTCCCATCCACATCACTGGAGTAGAGGATCTATGCAAGTGCAAGTGGCATTGCAGTATTAAGTTTAAGGTGTTATAGGTAATCTAGGAGCAAATCTCCTGGTTGACAGTGAAAGCTCTACTCAGGTATTAATCAAAACTTTAAGTACTATTTGAACCAAAGTCTTGTGGAAAAGCCCAATGGTCAACATGTGGGGATTACCACTATTTTTCTGTCATCTATTCAATAGAACAGTTTCTATCCTTCCTTCCTTCCTTCCTTCCTTCCTTCTTTCTTCCTTCCCTCCTTCCTTCCTATGGACAATGTAGTGCCAAAATTTAATGATATAAACTGGTAAGATGTGGAAAGAGTTGTGTAAATTGAATAATTTTGCATCTATGTGACTTCTTTTGAGTAGATATACTACAATTATAAAGATATAGATGTATAATTTAATTTTAAAAATTCTAAATTTTGATACTTTTTTCTTTTTTTTTTTTTTGATACTTTTTTTCATATACATCCAAAAATAAAAACATGAACCTTGAAAAATTGTCTTTTAGAACCTGTCTGAGCTTTTGGCTCAGAGCAGTTTGGATGGTGCCAGATTAAAATATGTGACATAATAGTCATTAAAGATCCAAAACTAATACAAACCTGATTCAAGCATCCCCAACTGAAAGTGTTTTATCCCTTCTAGATATCTGATTCCTTGGTATCTCTGCATTTGCATTTGTTCTAAATACATCAAGACAGAAAACCTTAAAATCTAAAAGGAAGAATAAATTATATAACTGATTAATACTAATTGTTGTTTAGTAGTTATCCATCCATTTTTCAAGGAAATGTTGCTATTATTCACACACCCTGACAACACAGATGGACAAGTCTTTGCTGCAACAACATCCATGTTCAGCTGAACTTCATTTTATAAAGTAGAGAGTTAAACGTTTTATGGAAAGGGCAATAATCTGTTTACTGAAAGATGTAGACAATTTTCTTTAGGAAATTGCTTTGTTCTGAGTTGGGTAAGTTATCAAAGGCAGAAAAAAGTTGACAATCTATTTGCAGCCATCATTTAAAATTCATACCATTTCCTTCTCACTTATTACAAAAAAACACCACTCTGTGCAAGGTTCTACAAGTAAAAGTTCTTCCATTTGGATGGCCTTAAAAGAGCCTTGCAATGACAGATAGTTTGGTTAATTACAAAATTAATCTTTATGCTATTGAGACATTATTTCAGTGAATAATATTTTCCAGACAGAGTTTAATAAGCAGTTTGTGGTTGAGTAGCCTTTTGCCCAAAAAAGGGAACCAGGTCTCTGTGACTACCTTCTACATTCAGAGAGCATGAGGGTAGAGGATGTTAACTTGACTACCCTAGGAACTGAGTTCCAGTAACCTTATCAGAGCCTAACGGAGTGACCCCACCCTAGATGTTGTGAAAGAAGGACTGTTGAAATAGCACCTGGCATTTCACCCTGAACTCCTATAACACTTGCTGATTCACTGACCACAGTCAGGGGAAAGTACACTGGATGTTCAGCTGGCCTTCCTGGGCAAGTCCTTCTGGTAAACATGGACTCATCTGAGAAATCACAGGTTTTTAACATTCACATACAGGAACTTTGATTTTTTTCTGAAATGTGGTAAAGCGAATCAATTTTCAGATGTTGAAATTTACAAAGATTAAAACTAGAAATCTAAATTTTGTAAAAGGAATACTCTTTATAATCATGCATACTTTTATTATTGTTGTTTATGTATTTCTTACTGAAAAGCAATTGGGATTATTAGCATCAGTATGATTAGAAGTTTGATTTTGGGTGAACAGATTTTCTCCAGGTAATTTGTGAAAAAAGTCCTTGACTTTACTTGACTAACTTGAATGGGTTAAAGAGAAGAAATTCATGCTGAACACACCGATTGTGACATTCTAGTTTTAAGAACTAGTATCTGATCTGAGTAGAACCAAACAAAACTTATTTTGATCTGTAAGAAATTAGAAAACTGGTGATATATGCGATGATCTATGTGATTTTATTTTTATGTTTTTTATATGCATGTTTAGGAAAATAGCTATAGATATACACATAAATACTAAATTTATGGTGGGACCAACCTATACTCTAGGGAGTTGCTTGTTCTTCATGAAACAAACAAAAAGAAGTTGAGCTAATTTTTCCCTCCAATAAATTGTTGACTGTTTTTACTAAGTGAAAAGTGTAGAAACATTCAGAAGTAACTAGATAGTAAATTAACTGCTACCCGGAAAAAAGTCAAATAATTATCCTAGCATAAAATTCTCCTGTTTGATTTCCATCATCATATCTTCAGTAGCTTTTTGAAAATGTTAGTTACATGATGGTGTAATCATGTCCTTTTCATCCTTATTTCACTACAGGAAACTTTATCATAATGTATAGCAAATATTTAATGGCAAATTTTAAAATCAGTAACTGACTAGATTCAAACTTCTTAGAATATGATTATCAAAATTTAAATCAACTCAACACTTGCTACTTCTGTAAATATTGTTTAGTTGGTAGAATCTACAGATTACAAATATGCTTTCTGAAATGAAAAAAAAAACCCACTATTTTATTTATTTACTTATTTATTTATTAATTATTTTGTCCAATTAGCCAGCATTTAGTACATCATTAGAAAAATACACTATTTTTAATGGTGATAGCACAGACTAGAGTTGTAATAAATGACTTACAAAATTTATTAGAAAGTCATCACAAAAGTATAGAAGCCACAATTTCTATGATTAGAATATTTTTATAAGTTAATGGGCGAGTGAATGAGAAAAGTGAACCAGCGTTTATTGGGTCCCCCTTTATCTGTGCTGTATGTATTTCATCTTAGTGAAATTGGTAAAACTGAGGATACCAAGATCAGAACAATTGTTAAATTGTTCAGAACAGACAGAGTGATACTAAGTCTTACCGTTTGTAAAGACTTTCTTTATGTCAGTGTGCTTAATTTTTTTTTGAAATCAACTATATTAAGGTATAACATACCTAAAATAAAATGAACCCTTTTTAAACATTTGAAAAAAAATGTGCATGTGTAACCACTACCACAATCAATATAGGATATTATAATCAATTCAGAAAATTTCTTTGTGTCCCAAACTAGTCAACCCCCATTTCTCAGTCAACTCCAAGAAACCACTGATCTGCTTATTACTTTGCTTCATCTAGATTCTTGCATCAGTGGTATCATACAGTATGACTCCGTAGTGTCTAGCTAATTTCACTCAGCATAGTGATTTTGAGATTCATCCATGCTGCATTGTATATCAGTAGTTGCCCCTTTCTTATCCCCAAGTTGCAATAAATTCCATTGTCTTCCACCGTATGAATTTACCACAGTTTATTTATCCATTTATCTGCTAATAGACATTTGGGCTGTACCCAGTTTTTGACTATTAGGAATAAAGTTTCTTTTTTTAAGATTTTATTTATTTAAGAGAGTGAGAGAAAGCACATGCACAAGTGGGGGTGGTAGGGGCAGAGGGAGAAGCAGACTCCCCGCTGAGAGCAGGGAGCCTGATGTGAGGCTCCATTCCAGGATCCTGAGATCATGACCTGAGTTGAAATCAAGCGTTGGATGCTTAACCAACTGAGCCACCCAGGTGTCCCTAAAGTTTCTTTGCATATTCATTTACAAGTATTTTTGTGTGTGTGGACATATGTTTTCATTTATGTTAAATAACCAGAAGTGGGTAGGTCATATGAAAAGTGTTGGTTTAATTTTATAAGAATTTGGCAAACCGTTCTCCAAAATGGGTGAACTTCCATCAGAAATGTATGAGATTTCCGGTTGCTCTACATTTTCACTGTACTTGGTTTTCAGGACTTCATTTTTTTTTGTTTTATTTGCTTGTTTGTCTTTGGTATTCCTTTGGGTGTGTAGAGATTTCTTATTTGGTTTAATTTGTAATTCCTTGGTGACTAACAATGTTGATCATATTTCCATATGCTTATTGGTCATTTGTATTTCTTCTTTTGTGAAGTGTTATTTCTCATACTTTGCCCTTTTAAGGGTTCTTTGTCTTTTTAACATATTCTGAGTATAAAGTTTTGTCAGATATATGCACTGTGAATATTTTTCCCTAGGCAATAGCTTTTCTTTTCCTTTTCTTAGCAATTTTTTTTTAAGATTTTATTTATTTATTTGAAAGAGACAGAATGAGAGAGAGCACATGAGAGGGGGGAGGGTCAGAGGGAGAAGCAGACTCCCTGCTGAGCAGGGAGCCTGATGCAGGACTCGATTCCGGGACTCCAGGATCATGACCTGAGCTGAAGGCAGTCGCTTAACCAACTGAGCCACCCAGGCGCCCAGCAATGTTTTTTTTTTGAGAACAGAGTATTTTATTTTCACTAAGTCCAATTTATCATTTTTATTTAATGATTAATGAATTTTTCCTATCAAATACATATTTGCTTGCCCTAAGGTTATGAAGAATTTTTTTTTCCTCTCATGTTTTCTAGCAGAGTTTTATAATTTAATTTTTTTACATTTAGTTCTGTGATCCATTTTGGGTTAATTTCTGTGTATGGTTAAACAGAAAAGTTAAGATTTACCTTTTTTTTCCACTTGGATATCCAGGTTTTCCAGCACCATTTTTTGAAAAGAGTGTTTTTCCATTGAATTACCTTGGCAGCATTGTCAGAAATCAATCAACCCTACAGATATTCTTTTAGATTGATAAATACTCATTATCAAATCACATTATCATGATTACCTTAGCTTTTTAGAGAGTTGTTAAATCAGGTTGTATCTGCCCCCCCAAAATTGTTCATCTTTTCAAAGTTGGTTTAGCTATTCCATATCCTTTACTTTTAGAACCAGCTTTTCAATTTATACACACACACACACACACACACGTGTGCACGCGCACACACACGCACACACACAAACATACACACACAAGATACCCATTGAGATTTTCTTTCTGGTTGCATTGAGTTGATAGAACAATCTGGGGAAGTGGCATCTTAACAATCATTCTTCCAATGCATGGAACATTTGTTTGCTTAATAGCTTTGGGATACAGTTTTTTTTTTTTTCCACATATTTTGTTAAATTTATCCATATTTTTTTTCTTATTTTTGATATTTTAATTATTTTTAAATTTTATTTTTCTGATTATTCATTGCTAAATTATAGAAATGCATTTTTTTTTTTGTACATTGACCTTACATCCCATCATCTTTATAAATTATTAGTTCTAGTGGTATTTTGTAGATTCCTAGGATTTTTTTTTTTTTTTTAAGATTTTATTTAGTCCTTTGACAGAGAGACACAGCTAGAGAGGGAACACAAGCAGAGGAAGTGGGAGAGGGAGAAGCAGGCTTCCCACAGAGCAGGGAGCCCGATGCGGGGCCGGATCCCAGGACCCTGGAATCATGACCTGAGCCGAAGGCAGACACTTAATGATTGAGCCACCCAAGCACCCCTAGATTCCTAGGATTTTGTATGTATAAGAATATGCACTCTCCAAGTAAATGCAGTATTATTTCTTCTGGTCCAATATATAAGTATTTTATTTCTTTTTCTTCTTTTAATACACAAGGTAAGGCTTCCAGTACGATAATTAATACAAGTAGTAAGATGAGTCATTTTTGCCTGTTTCAGTCTTAGAGGAAAGCATATAGTCTCTATATTACTCTATATAACATAAATCTTATTAAATTTATTGGCCTACCATATACATTATCTTGGTGAATGTTCCACATGCACCTGGAAAGAATATGCTTTTTTTTTTTTTTTTAGGATTTATTTTGTTTATTTATTTGAGAGAGAGAGAAAGCACAGTGCAGGGGGAGGGACAGAGGAAGAGGATCTCAAGCAGACTCCAAGCTGAGTGCAAGGCTGGATGTGGGTCTCCATCTCAGGGGCTTGATCTCAGGACCCTGAAATCACGACCTGATCAAGAGTCCAACACTCAACCAACTGAGCCACCAGGTGCCCCTATGCATTTTGGTTTTAATGGTGGAATTGGCAGTGTTCTATAAACATCAAGTAAGTCAAGTTGGTTTTTAATATTATTCACATGTTTATTTTTACTGTTTTTTTAACTACTTAAACTTATTAATTTTTTTTAGTATTTTATTTTTAAGTAACCTCTACACCCAATATGGGGCTCAAACTCACAATCCTGAGATCAAGAATTTCACACTCTACCAACTAAGCCAGCCAGGCATCCATAAACTTGTAATTTCTGAAACAAAAGTGTCAACATCTCCATATAGAATTGTTTCCATTTCTTCTTTCATTTATATCAGTTGTTGCATCAATTATTTTGAAGCTCTGTTACCAGATGCATACATACATTTATCATTATGATCAATCTTCTTGTCTCTGGTACTAGTCCTCATCTTGAAGTCTTATCTACATGACATTAATATAGTCACTTCACCTTGCATATAGCCAGAGGTTGAAGAGTACATCTCTTTTTATTCTTTTTCATTTAATGTATCTGTGTTTTATGATTAAAATGTATGTATTATAAATAGCATATTATTGGCTCTTCATTTGTTCTAGCATTATAATCTCTAATACAATACTTAGATTATTACATTTAATGCAATTAATATGTTTACATTCATTCAAAGCTTGCTGCTACTATTTGTTTTCTATTTGACTTATCTTTACTTTGTTTCTATTTTTTTTCTTTTTCCCTTATTTTGAATTAATTGGGTATTTTTTTACAATTTCATTTTATATACCCTGTTGGCTTATAAGCTTTACTTCTTTGTTTTAGTTTGCTATTAATTGCTCTAGAGGTATAATACACATCTTAAACTTACCACAGTCTATCTATGTATGACATTATAATACTCCATGTAGAATAGACCAATATTTAAAGGGTAAATATCTAGCCTTTCTTTGTTGTTTTCTTGTTTTTATACATCTTACTTCTATATATTTTATAAACCCCAGATATATTGTATATTTTTGCTTTAAATATTTGATTATCTTTACTGCATTTTCCATTTTCAAAAATTTTCCTGTGGATTGATGAGACTGTCTTTGGTGCAATGTTTGACATGTGACCAATCCATCAAGAGTGAAATGATGTTAAAATTCTTACTGCTCTTTATTGTCTTTTGGATATATCAGAGTGATGTGCATGAGAGTGATATATTTAAATTTTCTAATATGATAGCAAAATTGTTCATTTTCATTTTTTCTTGTAGTTTTGTCCATTTTTGAAGTTTCATTTTGGGTGTGTACTTTTTAATTTGCTATATTTTTACCTTTAGTCTTTTTGTGCTTTTACTTTAACATAAACTGTTTAAGGCTTTAAAAAAAAATCCACCTGATAAACTTTGTCTTTTAAAATTGACACAGTTACAAAATGCTTGGATTTATATTTTATTTAGAACTGTCTACAATTTTAAATTTTACTGTGTTTATTGATTTCCTTTTTAATCCTCTTTTGGATTGATTGATATTCCTCCCAGCTCTATCTCATTATATATTTTTCATATTATTTTGGAAATTATACTTTTCTTTTTCTAGAAAGTCTCAACGTGTGAATTCAACTAAACAAAATCTAAAGCTAATATTTTTAACCTCCTCCCAAATATTATAGGTACTTTAGAATTATTCTTTAATTAAAAAATACCTTAGTGGCTTCTGTATTATTGTGATCAATATTTTATCTTTCTTTTTATTTGTAGAAAGTAAATAACATTGGTGTTGTTTTATATAGTCAATGTTTTTCAGAGACATAAAATTTACCAAAATTTTGGCTAATGCCCTGCTACTTCTTTCACATCCTTTCAAAAGTAATTTTCTTTCTTTATTTTTTAGTTGTTTATCTACAAATCCCTAAAATGTAATTTACCTGGGTGAATTAGTTCCCCAAGGCTGCTATAACAAACTACCACAAACTAGGTGACTTAAGACAACAGACGTTGATTGGTTCACAGTTTGGTGTCTACAAGTCTGAAATTAAAGTGACAGTAAGACCATGCTCCTTCCAAAACCGGTAAAAGACAACGTGTGCTTGCTTCTTCCTAGCTTCTTGTGGTTTACCTGCAATTCTTAGAACTCTCTGGTTTGCAGCTGCAGGATTTAAATCTACCTCCACTGCCTCATGACATGCTCTCCTGTATGTCTTTGTCTCTCTTTTCCTCTTACAAAGACACCAGTCCTATTGGATTAAGGGCCCACCTAACTCCAGTATGACCTCATTTGAACTTAAATAATTAAATCTGCAATGACCCTATTTTCAAATAAGGTCACAGTCTGAAGGACTAGGTTTTAGGACTTCAGTATCATTTTAGGGGACACAATTCAACCCATAACACTAAGCATGAAATTCGGACTTTTTTTTTTTTTTTTTTTTTACCACTTTATCACTTTGAAAATAAAATCAATTGTTTTCTTGCTTCCATTTTTACTCTTAAAAAAAAATCAACTCTTGTTCTTGTCACTTATTTTTAGTTTGTCTGCATTTTTCTCCTCTGGCTGCTTTTAATATTATTTTCTTCATTGCTGTTCTTCAGTTTTCCAGTGATTTATACAGATACAGATTCCACCATGTTTTTACAGCTCATGGTTGAATTGGCTTCCTGAACCCAAGAATGATTATTGTATTAATTCAAGAAATTCTCACCAGATATTGTTTTGAATAATGCCTCTCTCCAGTTGTCTCCATTCTTCTGGAACTCTGGTTAGATTTGTCTTTTTTTTTTTTTTTTTTTTAATTCATGGTTAGATGTGTCTTAAAAACTCTGTATCTTTTCCATTATTATTTAAACCTGTGACCCAAGCCACTCTTGCCCTGAGCCAGTAGGGTTTATTATGTTTCCATGGCAAACTGTGGCATCAGTATTTATTTTTGCTCATGACATGCAAAAATCACTTATCTATTTGAGAGAGAGAGAGAGAGAGAGAACACATAGAAGAGAGGGGCAAAGGGAGAGGGAGAAGCCAAGCTCCCCGCCAAGCAGGGAGCCCAACATGGGGCTCGAACCCAGGACACTGAGATCATGACTGGAGCTGAAGGCAGATGCTCAGCCAACTGAGCCATCCAGGTGCCCCAACACACACAATTTCTTTCAATCTGCTGTTTGTAGTGAAACTATATGGAAGGGGTTTCCATACACATTTTATCTGCCATATTAAAAAATATAAGTTCAGGACTCAAAAGCATGTGTTTGATGTTGATTTCAGTTAAATATGAAGAAACAAATCCATATTTTTACTCTGACAGGGACTAAAAGATATCTGTAATCTAAATAATGATAAAATATAAATTATTTTTCAACAAGATATCAAAATGTGGTATACAAAATACAATGGTCTAGGAATGAATTAGATCTATTGTTTTCCATCAAAATGGCAGAACTTTGATACAAGAAATCTTCATATGGACAAAACTGAAAAATTCAGAAAATATACCACTATTGAAATATTTAATTAAGTCAAACGTAAAACAATCATGTTCATATTCTACTTAAGATCTAATATAACATAAAATAATTATTTTTGTTTTATTTTCTAAAACTAGTCTCCAACTGAGTCATTATATCATTTGCTCCTTTTTCTTTTTTTTTCTTTTTTTTTTTTTAAGATTTTATTTATTTATTTGAGAGAGAGAATGAGATAGAGAGCGTGAGAGGGGGTAGGGTCAGAGAGAGAGGCAGACTCCCTGCTGAGCAGGGAGCCCGACGTGGGACTTGATCTCGGGACTCCAGGATCATGACCTGAGCCGAACGAAGGCAGTCGCTCAACCAATTGAGCCACCCAGGCGCCCTGCTCCTTTTTCTATTTGCTAGTATTCTCTATTTTTACTGAATTGTTAGAAACTATATAGAGATACCCAAATATGCATCAAATTTACAAATACAAGAATATTTTATAACTTTGAATGAAATACTGTTAAGTGTAATAGCATTTGGAATCATATTCTTTGGCTTCTAGGCTAACAGTTTTCCTCTTCCTTTCCATTGTAAATACTTAAAAATAAATTCTATTAAGTGTGGGAAAGTGGGACAGCTTTTTCCAGGGCATACTTTAAGTGGCAGTGCTACAGGATACAGACGGTTCTTTCGCTTTTCATTGTCAGTAAGATCAGATAAGAAAGACTCTATGAATCGATCAATTGATTTTGTTATAAAATTATTAACTTGTTTTTTATATTCAGTACTATCTAGGCTTTGAAGTTTTTAACTGTTGAGGAGCAAAATATTTACTGTATTTTTCTTGCAAATTGGAATTGTTCTGTGATTTGCTTTAAAGCTATACATTAAGATAAATATATTGCAAAATCCAGAATACACATTTTAAAACAGTAAAAGCTGCTTTGATGATTGTGAGTTAGTGTCAGAAAACAAAATATAAATTCTTAAAGTTTGGATCATCCTTTTCTGTACTTATTTTTCACGTCAGTTATGGTATAATTACAAAGTATTTCTGTACTAATTTATTACTGGTTGAGATTCTTCTACGCAATGTACAAAGTTCAGAAAAAGCATAAAAATACATATATCACAATTATTAATAACATATAAAAGGGTATATTTTTTATCTTTAGGTTGAATTGCTAACATTAGCATTTGGAAGAATAAGAAATAAACTATTTTTCTTAGTGCTTTTAATACATATTCTGATAATTTCAAAGCTAAAAATAATTTATTGGTATTATTGAACATGTTCATTGAACTATATAGATATAGGGCAGTGTAATCAATTTACTTGAATTGGATAATTTAGCTGCATTCTGAGAACTTTTGAACTGAATTTTTATTGCTGATATCTATAACTTGATTTCTGCTGAAATGGTTTCCTATCATTTTGTTTAAATCAGTAGGAGTTGAGTATGAAAGATTAAAAATGTCTTCTAAAATTGTTTTTAAAATGTAAATAATTGGTGAATTTGGACTCTATATACATAGAGAATCTGAAGTATTTTCACTGTCTTGATTGGCTGTATCAGCCATAAATGAAGCACTCAAGTCATTTTTTGATAGTTTTCACTTTTCTGTTTTAAAGTAATGTAAGAAATTTTCTTTTATTTTAAAAAATAACCTTTTATTATTACAGAAGTCATAAATATGTATTGTACAAATTCATTGCATTTAGAGAAGCAAAAGTAAAGTATGAGAAAATACTATATTCTCACTACCCACAAATTATGTCTGCTGATATCTTAGTGTATATTTTTGTATATTTTTACATGCAAACCACACAGATGCACAGCAAACATATATGACTCCAATCGTTTTTTAATAAACTTTAGTTTTATAATAGTTTTTGGTTAGAGAAAAGTTGCAAAGACACTATGTCCATTTTGTATTCTTGATTTTTCAATCATTGATCTCAATCTTTTCATTTCAGTAAGTTATCATTTCATCTAATATATAGACAATATTAACATTTCCTGAAGTCTGTATACAGTCCCAGACCAGGTGCTCCTACTAATTGTCATTCCCTTAAGTAGCATGTAATCTAATAAAGCTCCCTTCTCATGAGGAGCCCAAGCAAGCTTTCCCACAGAATGTTCTACCTTCTGGATTTGTGTGCTTGCTTCTTTTGCTTTCTTTTGTTTGATTCCTGTTGATTCATTTTTCTTTGACATTCCATCATGTGGCATGAATAAAACAACTGTTCTGGAGTCAGAAAAATTGGGTTTTTCTTCTGAGTTTCTTGATAATGTGACATTTAGACAGTCACTTAACCTTTCCGAACCTCGATCTTTTCACCTGTTTTTAAGAAAACATGTTATTGGATTAGAAGGTCATTTCTAATTTTTCTGACTTTGAAATTGCATTGCTATATAGAAATAGTTCAACCAGTGTATATATTATAATCGATTTTCGAGTTGCTTATTCAAGAGAAACATTTGTATCCAACTGACATTTTGGATATAATAAAAATAGGTGTTGATCACTGCAATTGAATTATCAGTTAAATTTATGATAATCGTTAAAATTATTATCACTAAATTATTTCCGATAACGTATTTACAGGAATTTATCTTTGTTATTTATTTATTAAAATGTTCCTTTAAGTAATGATTTTAAACAAAACTGAAAAAGTAGCCTAGCCAACTAATAACGATCTTTTATTAGTGTCCATTAAGACACTATTGCATTTAGAGCAGTGTAGAATTTACCAATAAAATCATTTGTGCCTGGAGTTTTTTGTTGTCTTTGAATTTTAACATAAGGATAGCAACACAAATGACATTTTATATTTTAAAATTCTTAAATAAAGAAACGGTTTTTGGTAAAATTTACTCTTTAAAATGCAATCTTTCATACTCTTCTATGAAATTCTGTTTTTATTAAACTGTATAAACTATAGTTAATACCTTAATAATATTCAGGACAAATTTGCATGCCAAGCTACCATATAAACAGAGCAAGAACATATTTGACCAAAGGGACCTTGTAGAAGGACATGATACTATTTTAAATATGTTTTTAGAAATTGTTATTAAAATAATTTTAAATGTAAAGAAGAGTTGCAAAAATAGTACAGAAAGTTGTCATATCTTTCATTCAGCTTCCTCTGGTATTAACATCTTACATAAGCGGGGTACATTTATGAAAATGTTGACATTAATACTGGTTCAATACCATTAACTAAGCTAAAGGCTCTATTCAGATTTCTAGGTTTTCCCACAGTGTACTTTTCTCTTCTAATATTCAACCTAAGATACGACATTGCATTTAGTTGTCATGTCTTTAGTCCTCTCCATTCTGTGAAAGGTTGTTGGTTTTTCTTTGTCTTTCACAACTTTGCCATTTTAAAGAGTGGTGGTCAGGTATTTTGTAGAATGTCCTTCAACTTGGGCTTGTCTGGTATTTTCTCATAATTAGACTGAAGTTAAGCTTTTGGGAAAGAATTGCATCAGGTGGTAAATAATATCAAATGGCTTATTAACAGTAACATTGTACTTGATCATTTGGTTAAGGTTATGTCTGTTAAATCTCTCCATTGTAAAATTAATATTTTTCACTTTCACAGTCTAATGGTTTTGGTATCAGGGTAATGCAGGATTCATAAAATGAGCTGAAAAGTGTTAGAGTCTTCATCTATTTTCTGCAAGAAGTTATGTAAAATTGGTGTTATTTCTTCGTTAAATGCGTGGTAGAATTTACCAATAAAATCATTTGTGCCTGGGCGCCTGGGTGGCTCAGTTGGTTAAGCGACTGCCTTCACCTCAGGTCATGATCCTGGAGTCCCGGGATCGAGTCCCGCATCGGGCTCCCTGCTCGGCAGGGAGTCTGCTTCTCCCTCTGACCTTCCCCCTCTCATGTGCTCTCTCTTTCATTCTCTCTCTCTCAAGTAAATAAATAAAATCTTTAAAAAAAATCATTTGTGCCTGGAGTTTTTTGTTGTCTTTGGAAGACTTTTAAATATATAATTATTATTTTTTAATTTTTTTTAAGATTGTATTTTTTTATTTATTTTGGGGGGTGAGGAATAGCAACAAGCAGACTCTATACTGAGTGCTTAGCACAATGCTGGGCTCAATCCCAGGACCCTGAGATCATGACCTGAGCAGAAACCAAGAGTCCGAGTCAACCACCTGAGCCACCCAGGCACACCTATAATTCAAATTTTTAAATCATTACAGGACTATTCATATTATATATTCCTTGAATGAGCTTCAGTAGTTTGTATCTTTCAGGGAATCGGTCTATTTCACCTAAGTTGTTGAATTTATGGTGATGAAATTCTTCATAGTATTCCCTTATTGTACTCTCAAATTTTCATATGCTGCATTTTCACTTTCATTTAGTTAAAAATATTTAAAATTTCCTTTGAGTCTCCTTCTTTGATATGTTGTTTATTCATAAATATATTGTTTTGTTTCCAAATTTGGGAAGATTCCCAGATAGATTTTTGTTATTGAATTCCGAGTTAGTTCCATCATGGTCTGCGAGTGTACTTCATATAACTTCTAGTTTTTAAAATCTGTTCAGTTTTGTTTTATGGTCCTGAATATGGTCTACCTTAGTAAATGTTTCTTCTGCATTTGAAAAGAAAGTGTATTCTTCTGTTGTTGGGTAAAATTTTTAATAAATATCAACTTACACTAGATGCTTCATGGTATTATTCTGCTCTATTATACCTTTACTGAATTTTTGTACCATAATTTACTACTTGTTATATCAATTGCTGATAAGAAGTGTTGAGTGTCCAACTATAATGATATATAAATTTGTCTATTTTCTCTTCAGTTCCATCAGTTTTTGTGCTACATATTTTGAAGCTCTGTTGTTAGGAGCATCAATATTTAGGACAGTATGTCTTAGAGAATTTTACACTTTCTC
Source organism: Mirounga leonina (assembly GCF_011800145.1). NCBI lineage: Eukaryota > Metazoa > Chordata > Mammalia > Carnivora > Phocidae > Mirounga > Mirounga leonina. The sequence continues at coordinate 82,441,372 of NW_023270377.1, read as the reverse complement.
ATTATATAATGTTCCTCCCTATGCTTCACAATATTTCTTGTTCTGAAGTTACCTTTGCCTGAAATTAAAATAGTTACCCAAGGGCTTTTGGTTAATATTTGCATAATGAAATGCATATACCCCTTTATTTTATTATTTTTTTAAAGATTTTATCCATTTATCTGACAGATAGAGAGACAGCGAGAGAGGAAACACAAGCAGGAGGAGTGGGAGAGGGAGAAGCAGGCTTCCTGCGGAGCAGGGAGCACGATGTGGGGCTCGATCCCATGACCCTGGGATCATGACCTGAGCCGAAGGCAGATACTTAATGACTGAACCATCCAGGCGCCCCTACCCCTTTATTTTTAATCTATCTACAATATCTTTCTATTCAAAGCAGGTTTCTTATAGACAGCATATAGTTGGATCTTGCTTTTTCTCTAAAGTAACACTCTCTTTCTGTTAACTTGTGTTTAGATCATTTATATTTAATGAGATTATTGATATGATTGAATTTAAATATACCATCTTGCTAACTGCTCTCAATTTATCCACCTGTTCATTGTGTCTTTACCTCATTTTCTGCCTTCTTTTGTGTTAAGATTTGTGATTTCATTTAATCTCTTTTATTAACTTATTATTTATTCACTTTTTTTTTTGCATTTTTCTAGTGGTTTCCCTAATACACATCTTTAACTAATCAAAGTCTACCTTCAAATAAAGTGTTCCATTTTAGGTGTAGTGTAAAGTTCTCAAAATCATATATTCCTCTTCTCCCCTCCCATCTTTTGTCTATTTTTCTTAGACTTTGTATTTTAATTATACTATAAACACCAACAAATTGCTACTATTTTTCCTTTACACAATCAGATATGCTTTAGAGCAACTAAAATGAGGAAAAGCAAATTTAATTTTACCTGTGTTTATTTGCAGTGCTTTTCATTTTCTTGCGTAGATCCATGTGTTCAGCCTCATAATTTTTCTGTCTGACGAATAGTCTTTAAAAGTTCTTATAGAAGGATTTTGCTGGCAATGAACTGCTTTATTTTTGTTTGTCTGTGAAAGTCTTTCTTGTTTCTTCATTTTTGAAAGGTAATTTTTCTGGGTGTATGCACCATTTCTTTAACACTTTAAAGTTGTCAGTCTATTGTCTTCTGGTTTCCAGGGTTTCTAAGGAGAAGATTATTGTTTTGTTGTTGTTTGTTGTTTTGTTTTGTTTTCTTTTATTTTCTGTATGTAATGCTACTCCTCCTTCCTTTACTGGCAGCCTTCAATATTTACTGTTTGTCATTTGTACTCAGCAATTTGAATATGTCATGTTGAAAACTGGCTATGTTTTGGAACTTATCCAGGTAGGTATTCTCTGGGCTTTGTTGATCTGCACTTTTGTGTCTGTCACTTAATTTGTAAAATTCTAGGCCATTATTTCTTCAAGTATTTATTATTCCTGTTCCCTCTTTCTTCTCCTTCTGGGATCAGTTGCTCATATACTAGAATACTTGATATTATTTCACAGGTCATGAATGGTCTATCATGATGTTCTTTCTTTTCCCTTTCTCTTCTTTTTTTCAAACTATATTTTATCTTTATTTTTCAGTTTGAATAATTTATATTGACCCATCTTCAAAATCACTGATTCTTAACTTGGCTGTTTTGGGATGTTTTGATTATATTTATTGCTTTACAAAGACATTCCACATCTCTGTTACTGTGTTCTTCATTTATAACATTTCCATCGAATTTTCTCTTATAGTTTTTATCCCATCTGATTTTGCATATGTCCAACTTTCTCTCAGATTCTTAAAAATATTAGTCATAGTTTATTTTAAATAAACTTAGTAATAACCTTATGATTGATATAATTTGGGAAGGCAAGTGGATGACTATTCACAAACATAGTATGTAAATTTTAAAGATTAAATTTATAAAGCTGCCTAAGTAAAGTAGTGTCCATTGGTTTTTAACCTAATTTAAGAATCAATAATATGCCCCCAAATATTACAACCAATAGGAAGAGAGAAGAAATGAAAAGATTATAATAAGTTATATAATAGAATGGTGTTCAAAAAAGAAAAGATGAACATTTACTTGTACTCTAATTTAGCTGGCTAAACAGTAAATTTAATTAGAGTTTAACCCTGACTATGTCACTAATTCCTTATGGCTTTCTATTGCTTTGAGATGTACAATGCATTTCAAAGCTATGTGAGGCAAATTGGACACAGCATACTTTATATTTGACCTGTCTAATACTTTGTGGAGCAGTTCCAGGCACTGGCACTCCTAATTTCCTTATCTCCTACTATTTCCCCAAATTTACGTTCTGTTTCTCTCCATATCATTAATTTATTGAAAGAGTAGGCTACATTTTGTCCTTCATTCTTATTAAACTTTCTTAACTTTCAAAAATATCTGTTTAGCACATAAAATACACATACACACACACACACATTTTCTATGCATAGTTGTAGACACTATATTGATAACAAAACAGCATATTGATGACACAAAACACTATATTTATAACAAAACAGAATCAAGTTGTGTCATCATGTTATTTATCATCTGGAAATGGACTAAAACGAATCAACAAAATTTAGGGTTCTATGGATAAGGGCCACAACAGCTGTAGCTAAGTATGTAAGCCTCTTCCCTCATTATTGAGCTTTGGCCAAACCCAGTGGGCAAAACTGTTTTTTAGTAGGTCATCAAGAATTTCTTTCTAGAAACCCAACATGTTTAGCTTTTTATCACCCTGAATTCACTATTGCACTCAAATGTTCCATGATTTTCATCATTTTTTCCTTGTATTTGAACTGCTTCTGTAACCTCCCAAATTTATAGGCTTATGACTAAAATACCTGTAGTGTATATAATAAAAATATTCAAACAATATTATAAAGTGTTTATTTGCATGTTGTGCACACGGAGTTGTAGAACTCAATCACTCTACTTTTATTGTTCTTTTTTTCTCATTTTGTTTCTTTCTGCCATTACATTAATTAATTTTGCTATCATTAATATTGTCAAAGAAGGAAGTTTAGAAGGTATAACTCTCTTTCACAACTGCGTTAGTGCTAAGAAATGCCTTCAGGGACATACTGTGTGGAATGGCTTTTTTTTTAATATTATGTTCAATTAGCATTCTTAAAGCACAACTATATGGTCAAGTAATCTGCGACAAAGCTGGAACTAATATCCAATGGGAAAAAGACAGTCTCTTCAACAAATGATGTTGGGAAAACTGGACAGCTGCATGCAAAAGAATGAAACTGGACCACTTTATTACACCAAGCACAAAAATAAATTCAAAATGGTTTAAAGACTAAATGTGAAACTTGAAACCATAAAAATCCTAGAGGAGAACATAGGCAGTAACCTCTTTGACATTGGCCTTAACAGCTTCTTTCTAGATATGTCTCCTGAGGCAAGGAAGACAAAAGAAAAAATAAAGTATTGAGACTTGATTAAAATAAAAAGCTTCTGCACAGCAAGGGAAACAGACAGCAAAACTAAAAGGAAATACACAGAATGGGAGAAGTTATTTGCAAATTACTTATCTGATGAAGGGTTAACTTCCAAAATATATAAAGAACTTAGAAAACTCAACACCCCCCAAAAATGAACAATCCAATCAAAAAATCGTCAGAAGATATGAAAAAGACATTTTTCTAAAGAAGATACAAAGATGGCTAGCAGGCACATAAAAAAATGTTCAACATCACTCATTACTGAGAAATGCAAATCAAAACTACAATGAGATATCACCTCACACCTGTGAAAATCAACAACACAAGAAACAACAGGTGTTGGCAAGGATGTGGAGAAAGAACTCCCTTGCACTGTTGGTGGAAATGAAAACTGGGACAGCCACTCTGGAAAACAGTATGGAGTTTCCTCAAAGAGTTAAACATAGAACTGCACTATGATCGAGCAATTGCACTACTAGGTATTTACCCCAAAAATACAAAAACACTAATTCAAAGGTATACATGCACCCTGATGTTTATATAGCAGCATTATCTACAATAACCAAATCATGGAAACAGCCCAAGTGACCATCAAATGGTGAATGATTAAAGAAAATGTGAGGTATATATAAGTGTGTATATATACATATACATACGTATATATACATATATATATAGATATATAATGGAAACAAAACAAATGAGCAAAGGGGAAAAAGAGAGAGAAAGGCTAACCAAGAACAGACTCTTAACTATAGTGAACAAACTGATGGTTCCCAGAGGGGAGGTAGGTGAGAGGATGGGTGAAATAGGTGATGGGGATTAAGGAATGCACTTGTGATGAGAACTGGGTGTTGCACAGAAGTGTTGAATCATATATTGTACACCTGAAAATAATATTACACTTTATATTAACTAACCGAAATTTAAATAAAAACTTTAATTTTTTTAAATTAAATAAAAATAAAAAATACAACCATGAAAAAAAAAAACTTCTTATATGCGAAACATTGTAAATGTGTATATGTTTAAACACTGCTCATTAGATGCTTACTTAGGACTATGTATTAGATCCTTTCATCTCTGAATTTTTAGTACATTTTAATCTTTAAATATTTCCTTTGTAAAGAAGTTTGTGTAAGTAAGTTCATGACTTTGTTGAATATTATTTGATGTTCAATGTATCATGCTGACAAACTCTATGATAGGCATTTATAGTTGTAGATACATGAAAGTAACTTGAGAGGTGGATCATAGAACCATCATTTGTCATTAAACTGGGAGAAAGAAAGACTTGATTTGTGTATCACAGTGTTTCTCAAAGTTTTTTTGTTTTGTCTGCTTGTTTGTTTTTTGTATTATATTTCCCCTGAAGAATCTTTCAAAATATTTTTTTTTTTCCTAATCTCACATCCCATATAATTTTAACATCACAAAATCCTGTGGATCTGCTTAGGTAACATGGCCTTTTGGAATGCTAGAAGCATTGCAATGTCTACAGTTTTTATACCCCCAAATCCAATTTTTGCCCACTTAGGGGTGATATTGCCTCTGTCTAGAATGCATGGTCTACAATATCATCTCATGTAGTGACTTTATCTTTTGTTCTATTTCATTTCCATTAAGAAACCTTTGTATACAAATTAAAAAGTGTTTTAAATTCTAAATTTCTGTATGCTAAATTTTGTTGTTATATCATTCTCTTTATATTTCACAATGATTCACTACAACAAGTATTTTTTTTAGTTATACAGTCTTATGTCATAAATTTGTGGCCCTAGACTATAAAGAGAATACAAATAAAATATATATAGTTAACTCCTTCCCTTACAAAGTAGTTTGCGGTTCATTGCATCCATAATTTGTGAAGAAATCAGTTAATTGACATGGAGACAGATTATGCAAAAAAAGTAAGCTTCACATGAAGGGAGGTAGAGGAAGTATTCAGTAAGTTCTGAAAACTACAAAGAACAAGGGCAGCAAGGTAACTTCAAAAATAGTTCTGTCATTGGCACTCGCTATAAATTCATTTTGCTGAAATGAATACAGTGCATTTGGGAAAAGGTATATTCTTGATATAATCTTAAAATTGTAATCATATGATCAGTGCATCTGGAAAATAACAGTCAAAATTAAACTGAACTTCGTCTGGATACTGCAATTCTTACATGGCTCTGTCAAATGTCAGGCTTCCCTCTCCCTCACCAATTTCAAAAATGTTTCACTATGATTTCAAACAGTGAATCATCCCATCCTGTGCCAACCATCTGTTTTGTCTGCCCCCTCATCGACTCAAATTAGATGATGGAGGGCAGGGCAGGTTCTCAAGAGCAGCCATTAACACTAGAGGAAGGAAGGTTCTGGAAGCAGATTTTCCATTGGAAATTGTGGACCATTAAAACTGGCGAGAAGAAACTTACAGACAGCTCTGAAAAGTAAAATAAAATTATGAATAAGAAAAGTGTGGAAAAAATATTAAAAGATAAAAAGGTCAGCTAATCAATACAAAAATACATTATAAAAGAAAGTTGAGAAATTCTCAGCAAGAGAAAAAAGGGGTGAAAACTGTCTGAAAAAATAACAATATTGCAAATCTATGTATGACAGAAAGTTATATGTCCTTACAAGAAATATTGCTATCTTCCATATTTAAATGTGTTCTGTTGACTAGGATTCATATTTATGAAAAGAGGAGTAATAAAAATAATTTATTATCAATCCCTTTTGTATTACGAGCATGTTTGAAAAAAGGAGAAAACGATCCCATTGATTTATGGGGTAATGGACATGGTTTGGGAAAATTCTTCTAGAACCATGAAAGGACAAAATTTAGCAGACTGTGGTAACACCAATTCATTTTCCTGGTAAAAAATCCACATCCATTTTGTCTGGAAAAATGAATGTTAAATCTGAACAAACAATGTGAAGCGACTAGAAAAATATAGTGCTCTTTGCTTGGTTTTTTGTTGTTGTTGCATGAAATGATAATTTAGTTTATTAAAGATTTCTCAAAAGTAGTCAAATTTAAATAATCTTAACAATGTATTTTCTAAATAACATAAAACAACACACATCCTCAAAATATTAACTAAAACTACCATTTTGTCCTTCATTTTTTTAACATTTTAGTAATTTTTGCTTATGATCCCCTAATTTTATTCTCTTTGACTAGCCTTTTCTCTTGGACTTGCTAAATTACACATTTATTTAACAACATTTATTAAGTTCATAGCACTCTTTTGAAAGCCTTGATAAGAGAGAAGAGGGGACAAATAATGTTGTAAAACAACAACAACAACAACACTACTGTCCTTAAGAAGCTTGTAATCCAGTAGAATGACATATTATATAATATGTTATATAATTGTGAAAATATAGCCACTTCTTAAAACAAGTATGTGATATTAGAGAAGTGAAGGTCATTTCCAAATGTGATAATCTAGGATATTTTCATAAAAAAGTAGCATTTGATATAGACCTTAAAGAATTCTTTGGTTCAGGGTTAGGGGAAAGAAGACTGGGGTATTTCAAAAGGAAACACTATGAACAAAGGCATCAAGAGTCAGGATGTTATTAGTGGATGGTAAGCACTTAAATATGGATTGGGCAGGATGCTTGGGTGGCTCAGTCTATTAAGCGTCTGCCTTTGGCTCAGGTCATGAATCCAGGGTCCTGGGATCGAGTCCTGCATCGGGCTCCATGCTCAGCGGGGAGGATGCTTCTCCCTCTGCCTGCTGCTTCCCCTGCTTGTGCCCTCTCTGTCTAACAAATAAATAAAATCTTTTTTTAAAAAAGAAAAAAAAGTATGGATGGAACAAAGATTCATAAAAAGGATAAAGTTTGAGAGATAGTAAAGAGCTATATTTTGAAAGATACTTTAAACTGTGGTAAGGAACATGAATTCTTCAATGATGAAAGATTGAAGCAGGAAAACAATATCAACACAGTGCATTGGATTTTTTATTCCTTAGAGCACTATGCAAAATAGATTAGAAACAGGTGAGGCTAGAATCAAGGAGAGCTTTCAGGAGACTTTTTTTTTTTTTTAATGTAATACAGTATAATGATAACCCAGGTGGTGATAGCAGGAAAGATATGTAAGCCAAAGATGCTATGTTTATGTTTTCATGTGCTCTGGGAATGCTGATCTTGGACTTTGCCATTTCTACAGCTCCTTCAAAACCATCCAAACAGCTCACTGTTAAGGGGGCAGCCCTAAGGATCCTTGTGATATAGAAGTAAACTCACTCCCTCCCAACTAGGGCTGATTGGGTCAAGTAGGCATCAGATGCAAGCAGACTCTCTCTCAGTGTGGCAGTGATTATATGTCAGGTGTGAGGTGTGATGTGGCTTGACATGAAGGATCTGTACAAATGCGGGTGATGGTCATTAATTGGACTAATCAGGTTTTCTCTCAGGGAAATTTTAATCTAAGTTACATATGAAAAGAACATGAAAGGATACAGTCAGAGGCCACACGAGATCATGAACATTTAGGAAACCAAAGCTACGAGTAAACAGACATAATGAGTAAGCAGAAGCTAGGGTAATAAGAAAAATAAATAAATAACAGATAATTGGTGATGGTAGAAGCAGAAGTGGAGATACATTGGTGATTTAAATTAACGTCAGAGAATCCAAATGCTCAAGGGAAATGAACTAACTCAATTCACATCCAAACCAATTTCTAGAAAACTGTAGAAACTGCTCTGTATTTTTTTTTTTCTTCCATCGGAGCTCTTCTGCACATTTTTTCAGGTTGTCTTGAGAACTGGCTATATGAGTGAGATTGCTGTGTCTTTCCCTCCCTCCCTCCCACTTTGCCTTCCTTCCTTCCTTCAATTCCTTTTTTTCTTTTTCTTTTTTTTTTTTAAGATTTTATTTATTTATTTGACAGAGAGAGAGACAGTGAGAGAGGGAACACAAGCAGGGGGAGTGGGAGAGGGAGAAGCAGGCTTCCCAATGAGCAGGGAGCCTGACACGGGCTCAATCCCAGGACCCTGGGATCTTGACCTGAGCCAAAGGCAGACGCTTAATGACTGAGCCACACAGGTGCCCCAATTTTTTTTCTTTTGTTCTTCTCTTTATTTCTTATAACTCTTTAAAATAAATTATTTTTATTGTGTGATATAAACAAAAGAACCTAAAGCAACACATTTAAGCTTAAGGTATTTAAATACATACATTATATGTGTATACATATAATGTATATATACACACATACACATTTATAAAGCATATAAATGACAAATGCATAAAACTAATACATATAAATATTAATTGACTATAATTGCACTATTAAGTTTTCTGTGTATGAGTTTGTACTTTGCAGTTTATAAAGTGATATTCCCTCAACAATTATTGTAAAACATTTGTTTAGTGATCCTAATAAGCCCTGGATAACTTGGAAAATATCTTCTTAAGGTGACAGAATGGATGATATTTCTGGTATTGTTCCAGTTATCTATGCTATGTAATAAGCTTAGTGAAGAAAGGAACAATTCTCATTTATTATTCATATTTCTTGCATTATTAGAGGTTAGCCATGCTCAGCTATGCAGTTCTTGCTGAGGGTTTGCATGTTTTTAGTCAGTGGTGGCTGGGCCAAAGTCATCTCAGAGTTTTGTATGCTCAATTGACTGGCACCTGGACTCAAAGATTTTGAAATGGAATAGATGGGACTCTGAAGGCATCTCTATTTCTATGCAACCTCTCCAGCATGGAAGCTTCAGGAGAGCCAGAGTTTTTACCTGGTGTCCCGGGATTCCAAAGGCAAGTATAAGATGGCAAGTCAGGTAGAAGGGAAATGTATTGCCTCTTATTTTCTAACCTCTGATTTCATGTAGCAAGGCACAATGCCAGCCCATATTCAAAAGAAAGGAGATTAGACTGCATTTTGAGAGGAGAAATATCAAAGCACTTATAGGCATTTTAAAGATAATCACATTTTCGATATCAAATTACATAATAGGCATCGAACTTGGCAAGGGTGACCAACCAGCTCAGGGTGCCTGGACCTCAGTATAAGAGTTCATCCTCCACAATTACTTTAGAACACAGAAAATAGGAAAGTGAGGTACAGAACTATTAAATAAAATCTTCACTATGCAAAGTCCATGTAAGATCTACCAAAGTACGTCTCGTGGAAAACTACGAAGAATAAAAGCTTTATGTAAGAGTGATTCCTGGTCAAATAATATTGACTATCTTTAGTAACATTGTCCCCTGCTTAAGTAGAAACTTAGAAATTTATCCTCGCATCACACAAATATCTTTGATCACCAGATATTTCTTTTTCACATAAAATTTGTTAAATGGGGGCGCCTGGGTGGCTCAGTTGGTTAAGCGACTGTCTTCGGCTCAGGTCATGATCCTGGAGTCCTGGGATCGAGTCCCCCATCGGGCTCCCTGCTTGGCGGGGAGTCTGCTTCTCCCTCTGACCCTCCTCCCTCTCATGCTCTCTGTCTCTCATTCTCTCTCTCGCAAATAAATAAAATCTTAAAAAAAAAAAAAAAAGATTCAATAACGGGCGCCTGGGTGGCTCAGTTGGTTAAGCGACTGCCTTCGGCTCAGGTCGTGATCCTGGAGTCCCGGGATCGAGTCCCGCATCGGGCTCCCTGCTCGGCGGGGAGTCTGCTTCTCCCTCTGACCCTCCCCCCTCTCATGTGCTCTCTCTCTCTCATTCTCTCTCTCTCAAATAAATTAAAAAAAAAATCTTTAAAAAATTTGTTAAATGGATCACGATTGAAAAATGATGCACTAAATACATGCAGACCATGCCATAAATATGTCTCTTTTACATAGATACAAAGACATTAATATGGAGACACCTCTAAGGATCAAATAATGTTGCGGTTAAGGAGCACAGTAATTTGTTCATTGAAAATGCGTGCTTTGTGTGTGTCCCATCTTACTAACTTGTTCTTAGGTGTATGAAAATTATATTAGCCCAGGTAAAGATTGAAGTACATAGTTAAGTCATGGATTTCCAGAAAAACAGCCAAATTTCTTTTAAATAAAATAAAGTAACAGACACCCAAGCTGAAATTATCTGGCTAAATGTCTGTGTGGGGAAATTCACACATCCTCCTCACTTTCTGCTTCACTCTAATCAGAACCATTAGTCTTATTCTTTTGAATATCAAATTCACCTGCAGTGGAAAAATACAGGAATGTTCAAGTTTGTATTGTAAAAACACAAAATACAGTTTGAAAATCATACTACAGCTATCTTCAAAGTCATTTTATTCATCGAATAAACACAAACAAAGTCAGGTTTAATAATTTTCTAGACACATTTTTTTTGAAGTTAATAAAATTCACAAACCACTTTTAATCAAAATCTGATACCACATTAAGTAGCTAAACAAGTCTTGTGATTTTTCCTTTCTTTTTCAGTGTATGGGGTAGGGGTAGCGGAGGTCCTTAAATGAAACAAAACGTAGAAGGTGTTAGCCATTCTGAAATTGGGCTGCAAAACGTTATCCTAAAAAGCATCCAAGGCTGGAGAGTTAGACACCTGATTCTTGAGTCTAGTTGTGTAGCTACTGTGTTGTGTGATAAGAGGAAACATAAATCTCTCAGAACCGCAGATTTCTTACCTACAAGATAAAGGGTGATTCCTTTCATGCCAACTCTTGAAGTTGCTGTATGGATAAAGTGAGATGGTATGTGTGAAAGAATATTTGAAAACTAAAGTCTGATTTTGTTAGTGCGATGATCAGAGATCTATTTGTTTTAAGAGAGCGTATCATTCCTTCTAATAATAACTGTTACCGGGTATAAAGTACTTTCTCATTGTGAGGCATTTATTTAATTCCAACAGCAATTCTTTGAGAGGGATATTATTTTCATTTTACAGATGAGGAAACTGGGGATCAGAGGAGAAAGTCATTTCCCAAGATTAGGCATCTAAGTTAGGAAGAAGCAAATGTGCCTGTTCTCTTTCCAGTATGGTACATAGTGTGCGCCAGGCATCATGATGATCTGATTTTGCCCTTGATCTTAAAAAGTTCTGGAAGATCTAGTGTAACAGGATATAAAGATACAAAAATATCCTTATGCAATACTGGTAGCTATTTTTATTAAGAAAGGCTTTAATATCTATTCATCTGGCCTCATGTTGAATACTTTTCAAACACGATTGCATTTATTTCACACAACAATTCAGCCAGGGAAATACTCTCATTTTACACATGAGGAGACTGAGATTCAGATTGGTTTAAAAAATTGCCTTAAGAGGTGGCAGCAATTTCATGACAGAACTAGAGATTAAATTTGGGACTGTCCGCCTTCCAAACCCATGTTCTTGATTGCGAGAAACGCTACCTTCTACTTTCTTTTTTTTTTTTAATTTTTTTTAAATTTTATTTATTTATTTGAGAGAGAGAATGAGATAGAGAGCATGAGAGGGGGGAGGGGCAGAGAGAGAAGCAGACTCCCTGCTGAGTAGGGAGCCCGACGCGGGACTCGGTCCCGGGACTCCAGGATCATGACCTGAGCCGAAGGCAGTCGCTTAACCGACTGAGCCACCCAGGCGCCCCACTACCTTCTACTTTCTACACACATTTGAAGTACATATTTCAAATGAGGCATTGAAATTCTAGATAAAAGTGCTTTAAGTGCACCGAGCTAAAAAAAAAAAAAAAAAAAAAAAAAAGAAAGAAAGAAAGAAAAGAAACCATGGAATGAGCAAATACTGTGAGTATTAAACCTTGGAAAGCTACACATTCCTGTAATGCTTTCTTAACAATTCATAACAGGCTCATCGGATGCTGTCAATCAATAAAAACCCAATAAAATCAATAGAGAGTTTTTAAAAAGAGTCCATCCACATCCAAAAGTGCTATTTCAAATTTCTGTACCTAAACTTCGTGCTAGGATTCATTTTATCTAAACTTCACTTTTCCTCATTCACATTGCTCTTTTGGGATAGCTTGCCAGACTGATACATGTTACATAAAAATATGAAAGAAATGAATTGAAAGGATATTGATTAATCCATTTGCACATTTTTTTTTAAAGTATAGGTTTGGTTACTATTAAGGTGAGTCAAATGGGAAAGATATTTCCCACAAGAAAAAAATAAGAAGAAAGGAAAGAAAGAGAAAAAACTTGCCCATGAGAAACTCAATTCTGATACCTTCAATGATGCCCATTGTAATGATAATGTGACACCGCTAGCCAGTGTGCCTACTATTGCATTGGATTCCAGAAGGAAACTCTACAACTTGCTTTATATAACCAGAGTCGAGCCTTCAAAAATATAACCCATGGAAAGAAAGATTCAACAAAAAGAAGTGCTGTAGCAAGACGTAGCATGGAGTTGAAGGTTCCCTTTTTCTAGTTCATGTTTTTATTTTATTTTATTTTATTATTTTATTTTATTATCTTATCTTAATTAATTAATTTATTTATATATTTATTTAATTTATAGTATAGTTAGCATACAGTGTTATATTAGTTTCAAGGGTATGATACAGTGATTCAACAGTTCCATACATCACCCAGTGCTCATCATAACTGCCCTTCTTAATCCCCATCATCTATTTCCCTCATCCCTCCCCCACGACCCCTCTGGTAACCATTGGTGTGGTCTCTTTAGTTAAGAGTGTGTTTCTTGGCTTCTCTCTCCTTCTCTCTCTTTATCTTTATTTGTTTTATTTCTTAAATTCCACATGTGAGTGAAATCATATGGTATTTGTCTTTGTCTAACAGACAAGTTCATTCATTTTTGTTTCATTTTTTCCTTCAAAAACTAATGATATAATGTGTGATGATTAACATAACATAATAAAATAAAATTTAAAAAAATGGTAAGAAAAATAAGAAAGAATACTACTGTCCATCGAAAGCCTACTATATTCCAGGGACTTTTCTTTCTCAGTTAATTTAATTACTACAACAACTCTGTGAGTTGGGCATTATTATTTAATTGTACCAATTTTATTGAAGAAAATTTAAAGTTCAGAAAAATTAAGGAATCTTACCAAGGTCCAACAGAGCTCATAATATTAATTCAATTCTGAGACTTGAAATTTTATCTGGCATTGATTTTTCTACTAAACATTTCAAAAGGGAGTCAAACATTGTAAATTAAATTAACAACTGCTCTTAGAATGCCCTAACTGCATATATACATGCAAATAGGAAATGTGTCTCTGTGTGTATTTGGTGTATGTTTGTGTGTGTGTGTGTGTGTGTGTGCGTGTATTTCCCATTATTTTTGTATATATTAAGTACCAGAAGTATCCTGTGCTTTTCTTCCATGGCATCATAGTTTCACAGAAGTGTGGGAGTATATGCTGTACTTCAAGGCCAAGCTTTTGGGAGACTTTGTGGATATGAAATTGGACCCTAAGTGAGGGTAATAAACTCCCTGCTAATTGCTCAAAGTTATTAGAGTTTCCTACAGTTTGAACATGGATATCAATAAAATAATTCAGAAGACCAAATTTATATTACAAACCCATTTACAGAGATATATCTGTGTTTGTTCTTGGTCAAAATAAATTTAATGAAATTATAAATTTCTGGAAGTAATTGTCATATGGTACTAAAATAGAAGTCATCTTATATCAGTTCCAATTGAGGTACACAGTTCCAGTTGAGAGCAGAGTCCAGGGTTTCTCTGCATATCAATTCTTGAAACTTCCTTGAAACTAATCACCACTGCCATCACCAAATGTAATCAATAAGTGTGAAAAGCACATGATTTCTGATATGATCAAAACACAACTTTTGTTCATTTATTTTGATCTCCCATATGTCATCTGCTAATAGTGAAAGTTTGACTTCTTTCTTGCCAGTTTGGATTCCTTTTATTTCTTTGTGTTGTCTGATTGCTGACGACTTCCAGTACTATGTGGAATAATAATGCTGAGAGGAAAAGCTCTTAGTTGTTCCCCATTGAGGATGATATTAGCTGTGGGTTTTCATATATAGCCTTTTGATGTTGAGGTATGTTCCCGCTAAACCTACTTTGCTGAGGTTTTATATCATGAATGGATGTTGTACTTTGTCAAAGCTTTTTCTGCACCTATTGAAATGCTCATATAGTTCTGATCCTTCTTCTTATTAATGTGGTGTATCACATTGATTGATTTGTGAATATTGAACCCGCCCTTGCAGTTCAGTAATAAATCTCACTTGATCTAAAACAGGTCCATTTTCTTGTTTTGGTTTGGTTTGTTTTTTTTCTCCATGACTGTCATTAATAACATTCTTAAGTTCTCCTGAAATGAAACTATCATTAAACTTAACCTAGTGGAGCGTGGAGGTGGGGGATAATTGGCTTTTTCTCTCCCTTCCTGTTTACTTCCTTTCTGACTTCTAGCAGTTATTTTAGACACTTGGGGTCTGAGCAGGTACCAGGAGCAGAGATAGAGGGATAAACCAGGAAAAAATCTTATATGGTTGATGATGGATACTGTTGTAAACTAGTTTCATGGAGGATCCGAGAGTGGATCCCTTTTCTTAATGGGCATATTCACGGCTTCTTCAGAGATTGTCCTACTTCCCAGGCGGCATCTCTGTTCATCACTCCCATGATGCTTATTTCTCACAGACTTTTGCTCTTGGAGTCCCATGACATTCTTTGGCAGAGTTTAAAATAATTCGAGCCAAGCAATCTCTCTTCATGGCACACCAGAAATACAAATACATCTCTTGCCCCAGTAAACTCTGGGATCCAAGCAAATCCCAAAGTCCTTATGTCTCTTCTGTTGCACAAGGTTGCTTTTGCTATTTTAGGTATAAGCCAGTACTCTGTGTCATCCCAGACCAAAGGGAACATTCCGTGGTTTCTGGGGGGTCCTACAAAGCTCCCCTCCTTAGGTTTGGGATTAGGTAAGACTCAACTACCCCTTTAGGAAGGAGTATAGAAACTCTTGGAGTGGCAAAGGCTCTCTGAGGAAACGGTTTCTCATTTACATGCTCTTGTATGTTCTGCTCCAAAAGAAGGGTCCGATAATTTTGGACTCTGATTCTGTTTTTCTTTTTTTTCTTTACAAATTTTTCCTGTAGTAATTTACTCACCTTCACTTTTGTATTAATATTAGTATATATATTGTGTGCACCATCCTTGAACCTAAGATTGCAATCATTCAATTTTTATAATTTGTTACACAATAAAATATTTCTAAATGATCAATACAACTTTTAAAATGTTTGTGAAAATTTAGTTCACTTGAATCTTCCAAATAAATTCAAGTCAGCTTGTCTCTCATAGGCTTAATAGGTAAACCTTATAAATGTAAGACACCAAAATCATCCCAAGACAACTTTATTTCCTAAAATATCATAACTGATCCTCTCTAAATCTATTTTTATCCACCATTCTGTAAGCTCTTTCTGGATAGGGACTTCATATTTTTTTTTAATTGCTGTATCACATGGCTTAGCACTATACTTAAAAATCGAGTTTAAACTACAAACTATGGCAGACAAAGAGAATACAGGAAGATGTAAGAGAATATTTTTGGTGGCTATAGAAGGAGATTAAAAATCTGACCAGACAGCAGAGGGTATGCTGCTGGAGAGGGTATGAATAGGAATAAACAGAGACTGAGCATCTGAGAAGATGTGTGACTCTCACACTCTGGGCCAAATCCCAGAGATACATCCCAGGAAGCCCAGGTAGTTTGGAGGATACTAGAGAAGTAGAGGAGTTTGAACTGGCTTCCCAGGTTAAATCCTAGGAAGCTTGATGCCCCACAGAGGTGCAACGATGGGGGAGACCCCTAAGGTCAGCAATGCGATGTGACGAAAGCACAGTCTCTGAGTCCCTGGAGAGTCAGAGAGGAGACACAGAGCACCATAGGATTCCTCGAGTAGTGTTCACAGTTCAGCCACAGAGGATTCTGAGGGACCTGTGGGGGGTAGTGCTAACCACTGAGGGGTACAGAGGAACCTCTGTTTACTCACCAACTGCAGTGGGAACAGAAGCTTATTCTCAAAGACTGCAGGACATCCAGAGCATCAGTGGGACCTAACAAGGTACCTTTTCACAATGCCAGAGTGCTACCTCAGTCTTCCTGGAACTTAGATCACTCAGGGTAGAAAGGAAGAAACAACAGATGGGAAATAAGGGGAAACCTCAACTGAGTGGGCATTATTCAGTTTTAAACTGGAAATGACTCATTTCCAAGATGTAATTACTAGTTCCAAAGAATTAAGCTAACTGCCATATAGAAAAATAAATAAATAAATGCAGGTGATTTACATCTGAATTATGTAAACTGCTAAAAATATGAAATAATCGTGCCCATTGCATTGGTTGTGACAATGTCTGCAAACTCTGGCAATTAGATGAAGATATAATTAGGTGGCCATAGATGCCTGCATGATCGTTTATAACTTTGCCCTTCCACTCGCCAAAGTGACCCATTTATGGGCATCTTCTAACAATAATAAAGCAACTCATGGAATTGTCTTTACCTATGACAATGCAGGTAAGCTGTTAGCACAATATCTGATGACTCCTAAGCACTCAATACATTATTATTGTTGTTTTAAGGGGCATCTCAAGCTAAATAAAAAGGTTTTTAAAATGTATAGACTTTCCTCAACTATGGCAAAATCTTGAATCCTTAGGTGAAATTTGAGCAACATTGTTTCCCTCTAGAAATGGTTCTGAACAAACTAATAGTAGTCCATTTCTGCACTAATATAAGAAAATGTCGAATAACTAATACAAGACTGTAAAAAATCCCAACTTTAGTTAATTGAGAACATTTTTCTATAGCTGAGTCATGATAGAAGCAATAAATCTACTCTTCACCCATCAATAGGATGACATGCCATAATTAATAGATACTTTAAGCTCAAAATATATTTGAATGGATTTGAGGTGCCATGTTAAAGATACATCTCGGTTACATAGTAAGGAGTAAGGGGAAAACATCTCTATGCCATCTAGACAAGCTTCTGCCTCTAGATCTTCTTCCTAGCAGTGGGCCTTGTTCTTTACGGATGGATGACAATGGCTGTAGAACAAAGGCCCTTTCAATGAAAGGTAAGCCCTTATGAATCAGGAAACTATAAAAAGGAGCTAATACTAACTGTCTGATATCCTATATCATTTAAAGAAGCATAGATTTTCTCCTCTCCTATGGTGGGATGGTGTAGGGACATTAGGCAGTTAGGCGTCTAACTGAGATGGTGTGGGGACGTTAGGCAGCTCGGCATCTAACTGACTATCAAGGAACACCCGTGCCAGAGCAGCAGCCACATGTAAAACCCAGGCTCAGTGTGCATCTCTATCCACTGCAACCAGAAGGGGTTCTGTTGCCTAGTCAGCATTGGCCTGTATGTGAGTTTCATCCTTGAAGTCCTCTTCTTTATTCTAGCCCTTGGCAATCTCACCCAGTCCCTGCTTCAATTATCACCTCTGTGGGAATGACTCCTGCTGCTACCCAATCATTGTTCCTTTGTATTTACTCAAAATCTTGAGTTGTTTTGAAGATGACCCCCTCCAGTCATGCCACTGTCTCCATCTTTTTGTCCTCGTCATCTACAGGCCTTCTGGTTCTCTCTGAGGACATTATTAGTCAGGCCCCAGTTTCTATCCCTAGCCTGACTCCATATGACTCCCTCTCTATATGATCATCTTATGTGTCTTCATTGCCCAGGGTCACACCCTTTAATAACTTTCACCTCTCAGCTAATCCAGTCTTTAAAACAAGCCCACCATTTGAAATAATTCCAAATCCTACTCTCAAATTACCACCTTTAAGATTATTGGAAGCAGTATCTATGTCTAAACCTTCTTTGTAGCCTTCAAAAGATTTACCAGACCTAAGTTTAAAATGAGACACCTCCTTCACCCTTAAACAGCACATTCTTTCTTTATTTTTACCTTCTTATGCACCACCCTTGATGACTCCCCCTCTTTTTTATCTCTTGCCCCCTGTATCTTTCAAACTGATTTGTCAAATGTTCTACTATATGCTTCTCATTCAAACCTCTGCTTCTATTTCACTTCAGTCTTACTTGTAGGACATTTACCAATTCTATGACCTTCCTTGTAGTTGTTTCTATATTACGGGAATTGTAGAGAGATTCATCATCGCCACACACAGCTGTATCAGAAAGGAATGTGACACCTGGTAAAAGCCCACTCTACCCAGCACTGCACTGTGCACATTTATTATGCCATTTAGTCCTCGTAAAAACCTTCCTAGATCGATATTACTCCCATTTTAAAGAAATGGAAACTGAGAAGTTAAGTGTTTTTCCCATGAATCCAGAATTAGTAAGTAGTAAAATTCGAATTTGAGCCATGTTGCCTAAGCAATTCTTCCCCAAAAGATGAAATGGTGATCTGGTGCCCCTCTGTGGAAACACAACCTAGATGTAAGCTCGCCCAGTTGTAATGGGCCCCTTCCATCTCTCTCAGGACACGTTTTTAGGGAAGTGTAAGTATACCTCGTTTACATGTTAGGACACTGGGTCACAGAGAGGTTTAGTAACCTGACCAACTCATGCAGGCAAGTATAAGCTTCAGTGTGTGCTTTATACTCATTTATTCAAGTTAAGCCACCTAAATGAAACATGTTCAATTTCATAAATGAGTAAAATGTGGCACGCAAGGGTGTAATTTTTGGTTCCTTGGACTTCCCGAATATAATCTCACGGGTATACCAAATAGGCTTCTATGGACGATTGCCTATTGAGAGTGATTTATACATTGAAATTTCCCAATGGGCTAACACTATGTGAGCAAAAACTCCAGGATTCATGCTGCGTCAGATTCACTTTAATATTATTTATTTAAGATATTCAGTGTTTTCTTTTCTCTTTAGAGAGATCTGGCTTCAGATTATAACAGATCCAGCGGTCCTCCCCCTAGGCAGAGTTGGGAAATTCATATGATACTCTGTAAGGCACTGTGCACCGGGTACATGATTTTAAGTGACCAGATCATCATTTAACATGCCCACCAAAGAAAACATCATAATCATCATAATTTCTTCAAAATTCTGCCTCAGGATAAATACCTTTGTTTCACAATTACAAGCCAATTTTCAAAAGTAAATTTACCTGAATAAGGTACAAAATCTAGATTATATCCGTGGCATGCAATTTAAGAAAGTTGAAAACACACAGGAATAATGCCTGCTTTAAATAGGATAGAGAATGAGGAGGCTCAGAAGAGCTAATGGTAACAAAGATTGCATTTGTTCACTTGACAGTTTTTCTGAAAATAGGCCCAATTCCCAAATACTGAAAATAACCATAGTTAATCACCTTTCCTCTATGAAATTGATTAGATTGGCACCCACTTGTTAAGGCCTAACAGACACTATACAGAAAAATGTGTAAATTATCTTTTCAGTCTTTACTATTAGCTTTCACTCTACCAGGCTTATAAGAGTGTGTGTATGTGTGCGTGTGTGTGTGTGTGTGTGTGTGTGTGTGTGTGATGGGGGTGAGTTTACATAGCTATAAGAATCTGCTTTGGAGAATTTACTTTGACAATAGAGAAGTAATTGAATGAAGAGCAGGCTTCAGAAGAGATGTAAAATCATTGATAAAAGTGGAAAGATCCAATGCAAGTTTTCATGTCTTGATGATTAAAAGAAATCATGAATGCATTTTAAAATGATTTTGAGTGTCTTGCTGATAATAACAATGATGAGAAAGCAAGAAGAACAATGCGGGTGTCTAGTAAAATGAGAATTCATAGTTTTTATTCCAGAAAACTTTTAAAATCGAGCATATTCCCCACTTGGTTTAAACAGGAGGAAAATTCTTGAGTATGTTTTAAAACACTAAACACTTCAGGGAAATGGAAAATACCATATCAGACAGGGGGACACAGGTAATTGTTCCCCCTGGTGAGCTGTAGCCCTTGAAAGCTCGTTTAGGTTATCACTAAGGTGAAACCGAGGTTTTAGAGAATTGTAAATATCTATGTATATATAACACACATCCAATCCGGAAAAAGACCCAGGCCATGTGTGTAAGATGAATTATACTGATGTCTGTTATAAATTCCTAACATAGCTCATGAGATCAATTAAGATGTTCAAGCAGCTACAAAAAGGATGATTGAGGCAAATGGTAACATCAGGATGACCATATGGTAAGGGGAAACTAGAACTGTTTGGACGTAAAATGAGAGCCATCGGAATTCCAGTTACAATCATACAGCGAGGAGATAGCAGAATGAGGCAGCCAAGAAAAATACTAGATGGAGAACAGTTTGGGCAGTGATAAAGACAAACAAGCTTGTGTTTCCAAGTCAATAAACAGGTGGTAGGAATAGAGGGTGACATCATCTGTGTCTGCTCTTTTTCCCTTCCCTCGACCAGCAGCCTCCTGGTTTGCTACGGGGTCAGGCATTTGTCAGAGAAGTAGCTGTTGGATTTTATAACTGGGGAAAGATGCTTTTTGGGGAGTGTGTAGCCAAGGGGAAAACTATTTCTTAAATGAGACCATCAAAGGTTGCATTCTCCCTGCTTTTCTCCAGAATAAACATGCTAATTGTATTGCTCTATACGTGATCTAGGACAATTTTTCTTAAGGCTGCACGGTGGGCTGTTTAACGCCAAGTCATCATCACCACAGGACACGATGGCCTTTGGAAAACTTAGCACACCTAGAAATGCATTATCAGCTGACAACAGCCCTGTCAGTTCATGTCAACCCAGTAGTAATGTCTAAAAGGCTTTCATTTTTCAGGTTTTCTTGAAACTGCTAAACTGTGATAAGCTAACTTTTCTCAGCAGTCCTAAATCTATATTTACTAATGATTCTATCATGTGTTGAAAGGGAACTCTTCATCAATTAATGATATTGAAACATGAGAGCTTAAGCCAGCCCTCTAGATGGAATATATCTTTTGGAAAATCCACTAATCTTTTTATTCACAAATAATGAAGCAACTCTGAAGAGATTTGAGCTCTCTGAAACAAAATAGAAATCTCAGACTGTAGAACAATTTATGATCAACTAAGAAAAGAAAGCAATCTTCAAAAGATGAAGAAGCAGGAAAGCATCGTATTTAAAAATACAAGTTTTGAAGCAAGATCTGGAATTCACTCTAGATGTGACATTTGGCAAAGAACTTAACCTCTCTGTACCTGGATTCCCACATCTTTAAAATAGATGTAATAATTGAATCTATCTCATAGGTGGGTTGTGAGGATTGAATGATATTAAACACATAATGTGTTTAATACAATATTTGGTATATATGAAAGGTTCACTAAAGATTAGTTACTATTGACATTACTATGGAAATGACATAAGTGGGAAGAAAAAGGAGAGTCTTGTTTATGTCAAGTGGAAAAAAAAAAAAGTAAGTGGTTCTCAAGTATTAGTATGCATAAAGATCACCCAAGGAGATTGTCAAGAATACTGATTTCTGGCCCTCAACTCCAGAGACTTTAAGTTGTTATTTTTTATATAACACTGTCTGGCAATTCTGATACAGATGGTCCACCAAGTAGAGTTTGAGAAACGCTGAAGTAAGACATACCCTGTCAGATTGCTAACAAATCTAAATAACTACAATCACGAATGCCTAGACTGGGAATACCTGGGTCTAGCTGGTAGCATACACACTTTTTCTGATGCTAGTAAATATAAGCGGCAGCCTAAGGTGATGTCTGAGGTTGTAATTTTCTCCATAGAGAATCTGTGTGCAGTAGAAATTGCTTTATAACTTTTCTTAAAACTATTTTCTACAGTGGTGCTATTCAATTATTTTGCATCATTTACCAAACCCCTCCTCCAGACACTGCCCTGGTCTCATTAGTTACCATGATGAAGGCATATTGTCCCTGTCCATAAGGAGCTTATAGTATAGTGAGGGAATTAATGAATAAATAGGAAAATTTAAATATAGTATTATAAGGACTGTAACAATGTAAGCAAAGGATCGTGTGAAAAGAAATAGAGACACATGTAATCAAGGATATGTATGGAGGGATGCCTGGGTGGCTCAGTTGGTTCAGCATCTGCCTTCAGCTCAGGTAATGATCCCAGGGCCCAGGGATCGAGTACCACATCTGGCTCCATGCTCAGTGGGGAGCCTGCTTCTCCCTCTGCCTGCCACTCCTCCTGCTTGTGCTCTCTCTCTGACAAATAAATAAATAAAATCTTAAAAAAAGGAACTGTATGGAGATGAGAAAGCTTATATAAAATAAAGAAAATTGAGCCCAGAAAATATGGGACATATCAAGCAGTTTGTAGAGGTCCACATTTCAATTCAACAAGCATTTGTTCAGTTCCTTTTTTTTTTTTCTCCAAATTATTGTGCTAAGCAAAAAGGGAAGTTAAAGAGGCTATGACTCAGTCCCTGTCTTAAATGTGCTTATATTTTAATAAAAGACTTAAGTGTGCCACACGTAATTAAAGAAGACTATAACAAGTGTTATAGTAAAGGAATGTTTCTAAATCTCACTACTATTGATATTTGATTGTGAGAAGCTGACCCATGTTTAGCAGCATCCTTGGCCTCTACTTACTAGTTGCCAGACATCTTCTCTCCACTTCCCTCTGAATCATGACAATTGAAAATGTCTCCAGACATTAACGAATTTCCTGTGGAGAGCAAAATCATCCCTGGTTGCGAATTAGTGCATTACAGTTGCAAAGTTAAGCATGAAATTAGAAAGGGCAACATAAACTTCAGTCAAGGTGTATCAGGAACAAGAGGAAGCTGAGCTGGGCATTTGGAAGGCATACAATGCGAAAAAAGATACTTCAAACAGGAAAGCCAACCACTAGGAATTGTCTGCATGAGAGAGATGCAGAAGTAGAGATGAAATATTTAGGGTCATGGGAATTCTTATATGCCAAGGTAAGAATGATAAACATCATTTTGAGGGCTTGAAGACCCTTGAATATTTTGGAGCAAGAGTAATATCCTCCAGTCTTCGAAAGGTAATTCTTATGGTAGGGTGAGGAATGCATGGGGAGAAACAGTAACAGGAGCTAGAAAAACCAGTTTGGAGGTTATTGCAGTAATATAGCTAAATTTGGATATTCATAACAGAAATGGACAAGAAGAGATGGATCAAAGAAACACTAGGGCAGACTAGGCAACTCTAATGAGGAAAGAGCAGGAACGATATGTTTCTGTCCTGAAAGACATGGTAAAAGTGATGTGATTGTTGGTTCACAAACTTCTTGGGAGCTTCCCTGATGTAATCCAAAGCCAGCCCCTTCCCTCCCACAATAGAACACATAAGGCAGGAAAAGACTGAAGCAAGAGGCAGGCCTCTCCAGGTTGGTGGGTGGCAGTTTTAATAGGTGAAGGGGACCTACATATGAGGCAGCAAGATGAATGGGTCACCACACTTGCCAGCCAAATCTGAGAAGTTTATATACAGGGCTTAACTAGCTTCAGTCACATAGGCTACGTAGGCGTCTTCAACACCACATCACTATCCCAAACTATGTCCTTGGAGGAGCCTTCAGGAACAGGAAAGGCAAGTGGAACACACATTCAAAAGCAGTGGAGGGAGTGAGAAGCCTCCAATCATCTGGGTTAAGCTCACTGTCAACTGGCAGCCACATCTCTCTGATGGCATTCCCCAACAGTCATAAATGCAACACTAGATACCCCAGGGAGAAGTGTTGCCAGATTCATATGGATAGTGTCAAAATTTTAGCACAGGGGCTGTTTACCCCAGTGCAAAGCCTTCTTCAAATTGGACTGTAAGGTTCAAGTCTAAAAGTTAGCTCATTGCTCACTGAATTCCAAGCAAAGCAAAGCCTGAGAATGATACTCCATTCCAGGTATACTCCCAATGCATGAAAGATGATTAGTATGGAATTTATCTACTTTCAAAATAGCTCAGAAAATAGCACAGGAAACTCACATGAGGTACCCAGTCCTTTAATCTTAAATACAAACGCCCAGTCAAGAATTTTAGGTATATGGAAATATCCAGCAAAATGAAGAAGAATACAAAGATAAATAAGCAGAAAAACTGAACTTTGAAGAATAATAGTTAATTCTGGAAACAGAAAAAAAGACAAGAAGTTTTTTTAAAAAAGAAAACTTCCATGACTATATTAAGAGGTTTTAAGAGCTTTGCCTAATATTCATAGTCAAAAAGAGGACCGTAAAATGAATAATCATTGAACAGAAGGAGCTCATTCTAAGAGCTAAAGGACACATGTCCAGTTTGGAAAAGTTTACAACAGGCCCACCAAAGTATAAAAGAAAAGATCCATGCTTAGACTTCTTTTCTTATTGAAAAGAGAAACCTGTAACTTTAAAAAAAATCAGAAACAATACCAACTTTTTTTTTTTTATCACATCTTTGGATTCTAAGACATTGTGAAGCAAATTCTACAAAATTTTAAAAGAAAATGAATTTGAACATAGTATTTGATACCCAGCAAGACTACCATATTTTTGCATGATAGCTATCAGGACATGTAAAGGCTTTCATTCTAAGTAATTTTAAAAGTTTGTTGAGGCAGTATTTCGTCAAAAAGGGGGAATATATGAAGACACAGGAAGATATGTGATCTAAGATGCAGTGGATTCCTACCATGTCAAGTGTGTAGGCCTAGAGAAAAAAAAAATAGTCCAGATTGAAGCAAGTTGAAAACTTACTAAGAGAATATTCCAGATTAATAATAGCAAGTACACAAAATATAGAATAATTGAGAAGTTAGAAACTCATAAAAATAAGATAAAATTTAAAAACAAATGTTACAATAAAAGTTACTATTGCTATCCCACTGGGAAAATGGAAATTAAAAATGGAAAATATAAATTATAAATGGGAAAAATCTATTTAAAAATAAATAAAATCATGGTTCAAATATAAAGCAAAATAATATATGGTATGATTTTGAGCCATCAATAATGCATAAGAAAAAGGAATTCATTTGACTTAGTAATTCTTATACCATGTACATTCTCCTTGGAGGGGAAATTGATTTACAGAAACGAAAATATGTTTCTTAATATTTCACCCAACAAGGAACAGCATAGACCGTGTAAAAATAATCTAAGTTACTGTGTGGTGGTTTCAACTTTTTGATCAAACTTCATGCAAAGCGCAAATGACCTGGTTGTGTTCTGTGTATCTGAACGTAAATGCTAGAATCACAAAAGATGTCTGGTTGACCAAAAAAGTGACATCTGTGAAATATCTGGTCTAATCTTACTGAATATTTGGGAGTTCTGAAATATTTTATTATAATTAAAATAAAATTCTTATAGGAACTCCATCATTCTTATTTATATCAAAAGAAAAGTAAGTCAAATAAAATTATAAGTAAATAATTCTGACTTTAGATGTCTCAAAGGCATAAAGATCAAATAAGTAGTTAATAAAAGCAATAAACACAACATGTAGCTTATTTTTAACATGGATATTGATAAATATCTATGCAAAGCCAGAATGTGCTAATGTAGTAGATTTGCAAGGATTGTATATCCTATAATGTATATATTAAAATGGCAATGTTTCGGTTTTTATTTTAAGAGGCACCCTTGCCACATTTCTGTTTCCAATCTAGCCATGTTACAATGCTGGGATAGAACATATTTTACCTGTGAAAATACATGATTTTCAACATGTACACATGTAGTGTGATATTCATATTATACCTTACATACTTTATATGTTATAAAGAAAAGTACAGGATGTAACATAATCCACACAGGCCTGGAATGAGATAAAAATAGGTATGAATCCTATTTACACTGATATCTAATTATAGGGACTGAAGCAATTACTTAGCTTTTTTTTAGCTTTTATTTCATCATCTGTAAAATAAGAATAATAGCACCTAACTTGAAAAGTCATTGTAAAAATTAAAGAAAATACATGCACACTGCCGATATAATAGTCATTCTCTAAATGTTGTCTATGGTTACTTTTATTACAAACGATGCATATTTCCCTATTCTATTGGCATCATGAAAATATGGTGAAGCGTATGTTGTTCATGGTTTTACTTTAATTTTTTATTATTTATGTTAGCTTGAAATAAACATAAAGCACATGAATAATACATTTAGTAAAATTATCACACAGGAATTTTAGGTTATAAATGGAACATACCCACAATGTACAAAATCTTAGAATTTTAATATGATTATACAACTAGAGCCTGTTGAGATCACTGCAAGTTGCTCTTAAAAACAAAAAACAAAAAACAAAAACCTCAGAGACAAAGCCGAAGATTAAGTCCTGATAATAAATCAATGTTGCCTCTGGCTAACAAAAAGAATTTGGGGTCAAGTGAAACCCAAGAATTGGCGTCAACACTAGTTTCCTACGAGTATATTTTTATTGAAATGTCAGACCCCCTAAAGATGATCATGTTGATTTCTCCTACTTTCTATACCTTATTTCCAAAAAAAAAGAGTCCCATCTATCACATTCTAATTTAAGATACTAAGTGGGGAAAATGCAAATGAGTTATTGCTACTCAATTAAAAAAAATTCCAGGCACAAGATATTGGCAGTGTTGAAGGGCCCTTACTTCTCCAGCAATGTGAAGCTCCATTTTCCCACATACTACTAGGGAAGATAGCATATGAATCATTCAAGTGGCAGCATCACTGGAGGCTCTTGTGATAGGTAGATCTGAAAACTGTGAGTCATTAACATTGCTGTAAATGTCAGTTGTCAGACTCTCAGTGTCATCTGAGGCTCTACTGCTTTTTGCTAGATCTGCCATTGCCACAGGGGTTGTAGGCGTTGCATTGTTTAAGTATTTATCACAGGGGTTGCAATTCTTTGATGGTGCTGGAAAGAGAACATGCCCAATGTATCTCAGTGCAGGCCACTTGGTATGTAGAGTGGTGACGCTGCAGGAATCAAATAGTCCTGGTATATGTCACACTGGATAAAAATGTAGCAATAATACATTTTTTAGATCTATTTGTTCTGCTTCATTTGAGGGCTACCTTAATTATAGACTTTGCTATTATAAATTAGTCTACACATTAAAATCGTGTGCCAGAGATTGGAAAGAAACTGATTTTGTAGAAGCACACACTTCTTTAGATGGAAAGTACTTTAGCCGCCATCTTATAAACTGCCTTCATTCATTTTCTCTTCTTACTAGAAAGAATACTGGATTTTTACCAAATAATATATGATAGATCTTTTTTAAATGATATTGAATAAATTAATAGCTAAGCTCCATACGTCTATTTATAGGCAATACTGAATGACAGTTCGGCGTGTAAAACAAATCATCATAACTCTTAACATTATTCATTATAATTTTAATCATGTTTAAGGCAACACACACTAAAATATTTGGACACAGATGGTGCTCAGTAAATATTGGAGGAGGAATCATTGTCATCAATGTGTATATATGTATATACGTATATATGAATCTATCTATCCCTCTATCTCAGATTGTATATTTATATGTAATGTGTATTATATATAACATATAGCTTATATGTTATATATTTATAATTGTATATAATGTGTATGTGTCAGGTAGTTACTTCAAAGTTCAAAGTCTGATGTCAACTTCTCAAAATAAAGGTAATCACAACAATAACAAAAATGACTTAGTTTTAGGTAAATGAATGGAAAGTTATAAATTCTTAGAAACTCTAATATAAAAAATCTGATTGTTTAGCCATTTTCCCATTTCAATCTATCTTGCTTAACATAGTATTGGAAAGACCAAGGTGGCTAAAAGAAGAAGCTGAACGTGAAGTCCCAAGTCAAACGGGAGATGAAGCTCACCTTAAATAGTTCCTGTCATTACAGCACCCTCTGTTCTAATGCACTTCTTTTTCCTAATGGCACTGTGTCACTCCTTCAGATGATATCATGGAGAATGAATTTTCCTACTTTTATATTCAGCTTTGCCTGTTCCTGAAATATTGGTTTGGATAAAAAAATAATAGTCAGGAAGGTGTGCTGAAACACAATTATATGCAAAAACAATGTTTTCTAACTCTAGATAATCTAGTGGAAGGTCTCATTTTCTTGAGAACTGTAAACTGACCCATTTCTGAGTTGGTTTAAACAAAATCACTTTAACACTCCCTGCCTTAAACCTTGTTCCATCTATTTTATAGGCTGGAATAACTTCTGTCTCCCCCAGTAACGCTCTCTTTACTGTCTTGCATACATGGGCAGTCACCTCTCTCAGCAAGCATTCCTCTGTGAGGTTCCTTTCGCACAATGGATCAGCACATAGACTTTGGAATCAGGACACCTAGCTCTGCTCTGCTGAGGCAGGAGTCATCACAAACACTCTCAGAGACTCTACTTAGGGTTCTATGACATTATAACTAGTAAGGAGGTTTGAAGATACTTAAAGCAAGTGACTCAGTGCCAAACACTCATTGAAAGTCTGCAGAATGCAACACTAGTGGAGTGCTATCTAGATTCCAGAAACTTTGCAAGAATTTTGTCTTCCCAATAAACCTGTGAGGTAGTAGAATCATACTAATTTTCCAGATAAGTAAGACTTTAAGAGGGTCAAAATTGTCACAGAATTGTCCCTAAATGGTCCCTTGTAGAGCCTGAGTTTAAAACTCTACTTTTCTGATTTTATCTTTCCACTACACTACAACTACCTCTAACCTATTCTAGAATTCATTCTCTGACCAAGCTTCATATCTAAACACAGGATTGTGTTACCCTGTGACTTCATCTTTCTCTTTGGTATATAGCATTTGTCTATATCTAATAGGTGTCTCAGAAAAAGCAAACAACTTTTGAGAATAACTTTTCATTTGTTTAGCTATTCTAAAATTTATCACCCGTAGGTGGTTGAAACTCACATAAATCATTATTGATTCTGTGTATCATTTAAATAATTTACTTTAACCCAAATATTACTCAGTTGGTATTCTGATATTTGTTAATATTCAATCAAACTTGAAGCCTAATAGTCCATTATTTCATCAAACTTTACTTTTTAAAATATATTATGTTGTTGAGGCATACGCACAATAAGTTGCATATACATAGAGGGCACCATTTAATGAATTTTGGCATGTGTATCCAACCATGAAACCATCACAAAAATCAAGATAATGAATATTTCCATTACTCCCAAAAGTTTCCTCAAGCCCCTCTGCAATCCAGCTCTTTCTCCAACTCTGACCTGCTTTCTGTCACCATAGATCAATTTTCAGGATCTAAGACTTTACATAAATTGAAGTACACATTAGATACCTTTTCTAAATCTGGCTTCTTAAAATGAAACATAGTGATTTTGAAGGGGTGATGTCTACCAATAGATTTTTCTTTTTATTGCAAAGTAGTATTCCACTGGACAGATATACCATAATTTGCTTATCCATTAACCAACTAAAGGATATTAAGGTTGTTTCCAGCTTTGGGCCATTACAAATAAAGTGGCTATGAACATCGAGGTACAAAATTTTGTGTGGACATATGTTCTTTGGTTTTCTGGGACAAATGCTAAGAAGCGGAAAGGCTATGTGACTAGATGCATGGCAAACTTTTTATGAAACTGCCAAAGTGTTTTCCAAAGGAACTGTTTCATTTTATATTCTAACCAGCAGTGTACAAAAATTCTGTTTACCTCCTATTCTCACCAGTAATTAGCATAGTGAGAATATTTAACTTTAGCTTTCTCGTGGGTGTGTAGTAGTATCTCATTGTGATTAATATTTGCATTTCCTTGATGATTATTGATGTAGAACATCTTTTCATGTGATTATTGCCTATGGTTAAATCTATTTTTGTTCAGTATCTAATTGTTGTTGCCCGTTTTCTTTTCTAATTGCTTGTCTTCTTAAAATTAGGCTGTAAGTATTCTTTATACATACAGACACAAGCCCTTTCTTTGATAAATGTGTTGCAAATATTTTCTCCGAGTCTATAACTTGTCCTTTTATTTTCTTAATAGGGTCTTTGTAGGGCAAATTATTATTAATTTTGGTGAAATCAATGGCAAAAAATAGGAAAGATATAGTTGGAATAAATTACCTGAATTTTGGCCTTTTTGTTATTAGTTGCTGAAAGATAGGTTGTAATAGTCACCCACAGAGGTAGATGGACCACCCCACCCCAACTAAAATAGGTTTGGATATGGAGACTAATGGTACCGTACATACACTAAAAGGGTATAAACGGTTTATTAATTACATAACTGAGGTCTCTGGGGTGGGGGGGTTGTCAGGATAGGTATCTCAAACAAATCCAGAATGTCTTGAGAGACCAACAAAAGGAGAGTGGCTTGGATTTTTAATGTGTTTAGGGCCTGGGACCAAGGTGAGAGTTCTGTACGTGAGCAAGGGCTCCTTTGATTTGAGTCTCCAGCTGGTGCCAAAGGAAGGAGAATGCAAGCTTTCTTATCAGCTTGCCCAAAATGTGGGGCACAAGGGGAAAAGAAAGGAGTGAGGCTTAAAAGCTATCAGCAAACAAAAATGTCAGACTCCTCATCACATAAGTGCTAATATTCTTTCCATGACTGTGCAATTGGCCATTTCCATTTTTCCCTCAAATTTGTTATATTTTGAGCCTCTATTTTCAGGTGCATAACCACTGATAATTTTTATGTCTTTTTGATTATCAAATGTCCTTTTAATCTCTCTTAGTACTCTGTGAAGTCTATTTTATCTGATCTCAAAATATTGAATTTTCTTATGTTTACAATTTGTCTGCATGATATACTTTTTTCTTTCTGTTTAATCTTAACCTATCATTGTCTTTATATCTGCAATATGTCTCTTGTGGACAGCATATAGTAGAGTCCTGCTTTTTTCCTACAACCTGCTCATCCTTGTTTTACAATCGAAGTATTTAGACCATAAAATTGAATATAATGAAGGAGATGTTTGAAACATGTTTACAGCATACTTACATGGCTTTTTTTCAATCTGTTTTTGTTCCTCCGTCCTCTCATTTTTCTTTCTTTTGAATTATTTGAATAAAAAAAAATTTGTTTTAATTTAGATACTGACTTTTTGCTGTAGCTCCTTATAGGGTATGTGTGTGAATGTGCATGTGTGTGTGTGTATGAGAGAGAGAGAGAGAGAGAGAGAGAGAGAGAGAGAGAGAGATTGCTTCAAGGATTAAAATATGCATGCATAGCAACTTTCATTGTCTTGTAAAGTCAATATTGTTAAAACTCACATAAATTGTAGAAACCCTGAAATCTGGGAACCTCTACCTCCCTTCCCATTGATCTTTATGTTATTGTTGTCAAATAGGTCACATAGGCCCAAACTGAAAATCTCACCAGGAAATGTTATCATTTTTGCTTCAAATAGTCATAGAATATTTTAAAGAACTTAGGAGGTTAGGGGGCACCTGGGTGGCTCAGTCGTTAAGCGTCTGCCTTCGGCTCAGGTCATGATACCAGGGTCCTGGGATCGAGCCCCACATAGGGCTCCTTGCTCAATGGGGGACTTGCTTCTCCCTCTCCCACTAGCCCTGCTTGTGTTCCCTCTCTCGCTGTGTCTCTCTCTGTCAAATAAATAAATAAAATCTTTAAAAAATAAAGAACTTAGGAGGTTAAAAATTAGTATTTTATATTTACCCAAACTCTTTATCATTTCTGTTGTTCCTCTTGATTCCTGAGATTCAAGTTTTCCTCTAGTATCATGTCCCTTCAATTGAAGGACATCCTTTAGCATCTCTTACTGAACAGGTCTAATGGCCACTTGTTTTTAATTTTCTACTATCTCAGAATGTTTTCTTTTTTTTTTTTAAGATTTTATTTATTTATTTGAGACAGAGAGAATGAGAGAGACAGAGAGCACATGAGAGGGAGGAGGGTCAGAGGGAGGAGCAGACTCCCTGCAGAGCAGGGAGCCCGATGCGGGACTCGATCCCGGGACTCCAGGATCATGACCTGAGCCGAAGGCAGTCGCTTAACCAACTGAGCCACCCAGGCACCCTATCTCAGAATGTTTTCATTTTGCTTTCATTCCTGAAGTATTCCTAGTGGGAACAAATTATGGATTGACAGTCCTTGTATTTACAATTTTAAGATATTTTTTCCCACTGTCGTCTTACCTCCATGGTTTCTGATGGCAAATCCAAGATCTTTTGAATCATTGTTCCGCTGTATGTAATATGCCAGTTTTTTCTAGCTCTTTTTAACATTTTTCCATTGTCTTTGATTTTCAGTAGCTTGGTTACATGCGTGTAGTCATGGTTTTCTTTGAGTTTATCATGTTGGGAATTCTTTGAGCTTTTTTAATTTGTAAATTTACACCTTAAACAAAATTTAGGACTTTTTTTTAAAGATTTTATTTATTCATTTGACAGAGAGAGACACAGCGAAAGAGGGAACACAAGCAGGGGGAGTGGGAGAGAGAGAAGCAGGTTCCCCACTGAGCAAGGAGCCCGACGCAGGACTCCATCCCAGGACCCCGGGATCATGACCTAAGCCGAAGGCAGATGCTTAATGACTGAGCCACCCAGGCACCCCTCGGGACACTTTTATCCATTGTCTCCTGAAATATATTTTCTTCCACAATTTCTTCTTCTCAGAGCTCCTGCAGGGACCCCACAAATACATTTGCTAGGCGTTTTGATATTGCCTCACAGGTACTTGAGTCTAGATTCAGTTTAAAATTTTCTTTCTCTGCTTTTCAGATAGGATCATTTCATCAATCTACCTTTAGCTTCCTCACCCTGCCATTCTGTATTGAGTACATCCTGTGAGTTTTTTATTTCTGATATTCTATTTTTCAGTTCCAAAATTTCCATTTGATTTATTTTTATAGTTTTTATTTTTGTGCTAAATATGCCTATCTTTTCACTCACTTTAAGGGTGCTTTTCCTTTACCTCATGAAGTATACTTATTTTAGCTGCTGTAAAAACTCTATCTGATAATTCTAGCTTTTGAGTCATCTTTGTTTTTTTTTTTTCTCCTTTGGGATTTGGACACTTTTTTTTTTTCTTGTTCTTTGCATGCCAGGTAGTATTGGAATGCATTCTGGACATTGCAAATGTTATGTTTTGCAGACTCTTGAGTCTTGTTATAATCCTCTAGAGATGGTAGATATTTTTATTTTAGCCACTAATCAATCTGATTATGTTCAGACTGTAATTTCTGTCCCTTTTCCTCTAAACTATATCAATTCAAATCTCATTCATTACGCCAATTTCGACCTATCCATGCACTCTTAATTCAGGGTCATTCTGAATCCTTCAGATCTCAGTTTATTTCTCAAACTTTCATGACACAGGCTTAGGACTGCCCCACACATGCATAGTTCACAGGTTAAGTTGTGTGCTTATTCAGAATTAGCATAACCCCTCCTCTGGATCTCAGACCTCAGGGATTATTCTCCATCTTCTGGTTCACAGGGTTCAAGTCCCCTTTCCTTCTTCTTTTGTCCAAAAAGACATGATTTCTCTGGAGTTTTAGTCATGTGTAAAAGGTAAAATAGAAGGAAACTCAACCCCACATTGATTGCTTCTCCAAATTTTGTCTTCTATCCAAAAGCCTCGTATTTTTGTTTAGTTATTGGTATCCTCAGGTAGTTGTTTGTTTTTTAAACAGTTTATCAGAGATTTCTGTTGTTATTGATGGAACAGTCTATGTGGAGTTACTCCATCAAGCCCAAAATCAGTCTTTCCAATGTTACTTTTGATATAAATAATTAGTACATATAACATTTGTCTGTGATTGTACATGGTATTTTGTTATGTTGAATTTTGTATCTCTTTGTAGATATTAGAGAATAAAAGAATTATATTCATCATCTCATTTAGCTAAACATATCAACATCTTCAAATCATCTATCCTATCCAGATTGTTTCTTCTGAATGGTTATCTTGTTTCATTTTAATTTCCTCTTTTAATAACAAAGAGACCATTCTAGGCAAAAGGAAATGATGAGGGCCTCGAAGTATCCAGCTTTCACTGTGAGTTAGTAACAGTGAGTTTATCCTATACATTTCAAGGATTGCATATTCTTGAGGAAGTCTTACTAATCTAAATATGACCTTCTTTCTTAATTTAACTTAAGGATAGGCTCTCCTTAGATATACCAAGTGACAATTCATTCTTAAATATCCAGGTTTATGGAGACATTCAATTGAAACACTGCAAAGCAAAAAACATGCATGAGAAGAATGGCCATTCTGAGATACCAATAGAGTTGTGATCCTGCCTAATCTTTAATAGATACAAAATTTCTTCCATTTTTAAAAGTGTTTATTCTACATATGTGCACATAACTAACTGTGATCCTTGAGGCCATCAAAATCTCAGCTTCTCGTTCGAAGGTTCATTTTAGTAAGGCCCTGTGGGTACCTGGCCCCATGTCAATTTGTATGGCTGACTAAATCTTACTATACACATCTCTTGATAAACAATTTCAAGGTTTCTCAGCCTGTATAGCCACAATAATTAACCTAAAATTTTTGTTGTCATATAACTCCATATTAGGTAAGGGGACAGGGAAACATCTGGACCTCATCATCTATAAAATAACTCTTCATATGATGAAACTTCTATTGTTTTCCTCAAGCCATTTCTTCTCCAGATTAAGAAATGCCAGTTTCTTTCTTCATGCTCCCAGTTTTTCCAATACTTTTCTCATGTTCATTTTTTCCACCACTGGATCCCTCTTATTGATTGTTGAAGCACCCTATTGTTCTGGATTTGTGTAAATCGGGCACAGTTTCAATCCTTTAAATTGGCCCCGGTTAATGCTTCACATATTCTGAACTTTGTGTATCCCTAGTTTTTATAGGTTACGTTCCTGTTCATGTTATCTACTAAAATGTTCCCTCCCCTCTATATTTTCTCAACAGAACTACATTGCTATTTAAAATATTATTATAGTATCCAAATCAACCTTTGACTACTAAAAAGAAAGAAGGAAAAGAGTAGTCATGATAGAAAATAATGACCTCACTAGTTTGGTGAAATGTATGCCAAGCTGACTGAAATGCATGATGTAAGAATCTACGCTTTGAATTTCCTTCTTTCTCTGTTAAGGAAACTTTTGACTTTAGCGGGAGTTCTTCATATGAGGAGGGAATGAGAATTAAGCTGTTTATAAATAGTTATTGAATAGAGGCAGCTTCAGAACAGCTAGTCACGGTAAATAGAAAAAAAATCTGAACGGCTACACATTCTGGCTCGTGGCAGTGCTGAAACATAAGCAAGCGTTAGGCGGGATGAACTCTGTTAACTCCACAATGCAGGCCAAAAAAATACTTTTTTTTTGCCAGAGACATATACATAATTGTGGCAAAGGGTTTAATACAAACATCTGGCTTAGAATTCTCTTCCACTTTAATCTGAGGGCACAGCCTGAAATGAGATTCGGTGTCAACAGGGTTATTACATCCATGAAAGTCCAATATTAATATATGAATCATTTCAACCTTCAGGATGCCATAATCAGGAAAATATAAATGCTTCAACAAGCTGAGATTCTTTAAACCTACAAAAACCTGAGCTGACAGTGCAATCTTAACTGACCTCCTCCAAGAATTGAGGGAGAAAGAAAACAGCCTAAGTATGAGTCAAGTCAGAATGTCAGCCCAGACTTAGTTTTTAACCGTAAGTTGCTAATTTTAATTATACCGAGACAATTTTATTACTTCATCTTGTCCATGTTATTTTCCCTCACAATTATATTTTGTACCTTCATTCAACAAATCAATGCAATGTGATACACTATGAAAAAAATCTGTTCCAAATGAGAGTAACTTGAGAATAGCCCCACAATTGGAAAAGTTTTGTGTTTCTTGCTTTTAGAAGTAGAAACTGCTAGAGATAATTGTATAGGTTTTCAATTTATTAATTTATCACAACAATGACTTTAGGTTATTAATTATTCAACTGTAAATAATTTTATATTATTATTTAGATTCAAAATTTGAAATAAACATATCTAAAAATAACTAAGTCCTTATTGATCAGAATCAGTCAGTGAGATCTTTGAGGGCAAGGCCTATACATTTTTCACTTCTGCATTTCCAGTATTCACTATGTGTCTGGGACGACGTAGAAGAGGCCACCTAAGTGACTATTATGTGAATGTATAATAATGATATTTTCTTCTGTAAAAAGTAATGATACTTTGAATTTAGTTAGATCTAAAGAGTAGGCATATAAAATAAATTATGTATATGTATATGTGTGTGTATATATATATATTCAAAGCCCCTTGTGAAATAATTCCTTTTCTTCCTATAGTGTAATGCTTAGTTATTTTTTATAGTCCAATTTGAGCTCAGCCTAATGATTGTAGCTCTTACTGTTTTAACCCATTGTAATTAATTTCTAATGTAGCCTAACTTTGACATAAATGTAATGAGGATAAATGACAAGGACCCAAAGAATCCAACTGAATGGAGAAGTTATTCCCATGAGAGTCACTTTCTTTCAGTTCCTCTTCATTTCCTTCCTCACTCCTGCCTCTGTACTTCCTTAGAGGCTACCTTTTATGTATTTGACAAACTCAAACTGCTCAGCCAAAAAATCACTTACTCCAACTATTTTGCCTTCTCAAGGAGCACCATAAAAAAAGTCCCCTAAAAAAGACTTCTGCAGCAGTCTTGTACTTAGCAATGAACAGAGTAAGGGAAATCCTAGGTAGGAAGGAGTTATGAAGTTGAAAACTAAATATTCTTTCTTTAGAAAAATTCAACCCTATGGAAGAACATCAGTGACACCCTCAAACAGTATGCTCCTAATGCAATAGAAGACACTGGGAAATAAAAAAAAAAAAAAAAAAAAAAGTCTTCTAGTTGGTGTTTATGTTCCATTATTAATCTGATTCAAACACAAAAATCAGTTTTCATTGGGCCTCTTGCCTTATGGAGAGGACTAACAATTTCTTGATAGTCACAAGATATAGATACCACTGTGACTGGTCGAGTGTTAGAGACAGAGGATTGTTATTGAATAAACAGACACAGATTTAGCTTTAAAGAAGCTCATGGAGGGAAAAGAGAAGCAAGAATTTTTGTGATTCTAGTCCTCTTTAGAGACATGAAAGAAAAGAAAATGTGTCAACCAAGAGCAATCAGTCTAACACAAGTTTCTCTCATAGTTCTCCTCTCTGTTATCTCAAGTTTTCTGCTTTAGCAATCTGTTTAGAACCATGTTAGTTATTGGCAGGTTTATGTGAGGATATTCATGTTAGGGAAGATATATGATAAAGGTTCCTATAAGCTTACCTTCCATGTCACTTATTTGGAAAGTCTCTTCATTGCTGAGTTAGACAATATTTGCTTTTTCTTCTAAGCTATTGCTGTAGTTGTGATGAAGTGCTCTTGAATTATGCTTTACAAAGTAGAATATTGATACCATAATTGATAACCCTTAAATCTATCTGAGCATTCCAAATATCATTTTTGGAGATTTAGCCATGTCTTTAACTAGTGCCTTCTTCCAAAAAGAGAATCATGAAACTCCAAAGCATTACGTGTCTACATCTGAGCTTTGATGTAGATTTCTATCTCTTCCAAGAACATGAATAAATGATGATAGCATGAGATGGTCTGATTCAGACTTTCTAGCTAGGGATCAGAATTTTAGGAAGTCATGCCCCCTTACCCTATAACTGCTCTCCCTATCAAGCAAGTCTTGGCAGCCAGAAGTCTGAAAGTAATGTTCTAAAACTACCATGAGTTGACATTATGGAATGTTTACTGTATACCAGGCTCTTTGCTAAAAATGTTATATGAACATTCTCATTAATCACAGGAACCCTTACTGTAGTTTAACAAAGTATACGTTAGCATTATCCCTATTTTACTGATGAAGACACTGAGGCTGAGAGAAGGTAAGTGATATTTTTGTGGTCACAGGGCTGGTATCTATCAGAGCCAGTTTCAAACACAGGCCTGTGTGATTCCAGAGCACAAGTTTCTAAATACTGCACCTACTATCTCCCCTTCTCCCTCCACCTCACAACTTCATTCAGACCTCTGAACTTTATTTTTTTTTCTTAATTATTGCAATAGTCTCTCAAACTTATTCCTCTTTTCTCACTGTCTCTACTCCTTTATAGACCCAAGACATCCTCCCTATTGCATGATCTTCCTAAACACAATCAATTTATTCTGCTTCTTAAAATACCTTTATGAATCCTTATCGCCCACAGAATAAATGTCAAATCTCCAGCATCTAATTCATTCAATGATTTTCTGAATCCATCAATGGCCAGAATTTCTGAGAAACCTTGTTGTTGGTGGTCCTTGAACCATAGCCTCTCACAATTGTGCTTTGGCTGTGTGATAAACAGGCCCATGATCTGCACAGTAGAGGGCCTGAGACCTCTGTTCATTAGGAGAACCTGAGGTTGCAAGCAGAGTCCCAATCAATCCCAGTACATTCTCTCTCCTGATGAGCTTTAACATGGGAGGTGCAGAGAGACATGCTGACAAGTGAGTGGTATTGAAACCCAAAGACCTATAGAGAAGGCATTTAGAAGAAGCCAAGATAGACAGGAGCATATCACAAATAAAGGGAAGCTATAAGCAGAAGGAGAATACAGTCAAAAGTTGCTTGCTCTGAGGCAAATTGCAAAGGCAAAGAAAAGGTGAATCCTAAGAAAGTAGTGGACTGTAAAGTTTGGCTCTCAAATCTTGAATGTTGCTCAACTTCTAGTGAGTCCTGATGTGCATCTGGTAGAGATGGTTTCCCACACTCTCTGACTTCCCTTTGTATCCATTTTTATTCCTTACTGTATACTTAACCTCAATTGCCTAATACTTTTGTTTTAATATTCTCCTATGCCTACCTTCCAGAAACAACCACTATTACTCTTCTCAGTCACCAATGCTCCACTCATACCTTGAGAACTCTTCTGGACACAGTGTACTCTCTTGTGATATTCTTTTGTTGGGCTGCCCATTCTATCACCTCTATTCATTTTTAAGATACTGTTCAAACGTTTCCTTCCCCTCTTGTCATCTCCTAATACACTCAGGTGTTCTTGCTATCATGCTCCAGAGATACTCTTGACATTACCTTTAGATTGTGAACACTTTGAAGACCAGAAGCAGGTCTTCTTCATATATATATATATATTTTAAACCAACACAACCTTTATATAATAGGTGCTTAATCAATATTGAAAGAGGGAAGGAAGGAAGGGACGAAGGAAGGAAGGAAGGAAGGAAGGAAGGAAGGAAGGAAGGAAGGAAGGAAGGAAGAAAAAGGGGGAGGGAGGAAGGAAATGCTACACAGTTACTCATTCAAAATTTTTGGAACACAAAAATGCCTGAATCTTGGTTTTCCTCTTCCTTTTTTATAGGGCTGAAGTGGATGAAGTAGAGCCTTGAGCATGCTCAACTCTAAGAAAATAAAGGGAGTGTGTCATAAACGTCAAGTACACTTCTCAAAGAAAAGAGAAATGGATAGAATTAGAAGTCAGGTGCATGCCATTACATGATCTGAATCCACTGATTCCAGTGATTTAAGTTTAATCTCTGGGTTCCTAAACAAAAATTTCAGTTAAGTATCCTCTTATACTTTTCTTAGGTCAGAGGATATAGACTTGCAGTAAAGATGTTTTCTTACTTAAACAGAGATATTTTATTGACCAGGCTCACATAAGCAAATTTAGTAGCATTTTTAAGCATGGCTAAAATTCACCTTGCTGGTTTTAAACTTTTGCCCACTGGATTGATACTGGTTTCCAAGGTTGTCTAGCCCTGTCTCTTTCCTGGAATCCTAGAAAAGATGTGTGATGTCCACATTATAATACGTACAAAGGAGTCATAGCTATTGCTCTGAAATGACAGGAAATTATTCTCACCCCTTTTGATTTTTCTACAGGTCACAAGGCAAATCATAGACTCCTCCTCGGCACTGAGAATATAGAAATAGACATTTTCTCATGTGCAGACAATATGGTCATACTGTGGTCTTCCAACAAACTGGAAGTGTTCTGGTCAAATTAGAACACTGATTGCAATTTGTCTTCAAATACAAGAGCTACAATTGACTGTTCTAAAATTAAAATTATATTTTTGAAAACGGCCAGTGATGAGCAGGATTTTGGCCCAGTGATCATCATCCCCTGGTGTTTCACCTGTGGATATGTTATATTATATGGCAAAATAGACTACACACACGGAATTAAGTTTATAGAAATTAAGGTAAGGAGATTTTCCTACATTAGCCATGTGAGAATCCCATAAACGTTTAAAAGCAGAGAGTAGTATATTCAATAATATTTTATCTCCTTAAAAATAAAATTAAAATAAAAGCAGAAAATCTTTCCCAATGAGGTAAAAAGAGGCAAAAAATATGTTGTTCAAGAAGAGATAGGAGAGATATGAAGCACTTAAGAGACTCAACTGATCACTGCTGACTTTAAA
The DNA here is from genome assembly GCF_011800145.1 of Mirounga leonina. Lineage (NCBI taxonomy): Eukaryota > Metazoa > Chordata > Mammalia > Carnivora > Phocidae > Mirounga > Mirounga leonina. The sequence goes on along the minus strand of NW_023270377.1, from coordinate 82,400,672 downwards.
ATTACTGAAGACACAAGGCAAGGAATGTAGATAGGATCTAGAAGCTGGGAAGAAACCCTGGATATCCAGCAAGGAAACAGGGACCTACCTCAGACATATAACAGCTTACAATTGAATTCTGAAGATAACCTGAAAAAGACCCAAGAACCTCCAGAAAGGAATACACTACTGCTGACCTCTTGATTTTGGATTTGTGAGACTAGAAGCAGAGTCTCATAGAGTTCAATGAACTTCCAACAATAAATAGGTTCTATTTTAAGCTGTTATATTTGTAGTAATTTAAAATGCATACATGACCATACATATGTATTTTGGTGAGTTATAGCGATGATTCTTTACCACAAGTGAACTAATAAATGCCTTGGTGTATCTTTTCCAATCATTTTAACTTGGAGGTTAAATGGTTTATGTGCATTTACAGAAGTTTTGCTTTTAAAATTTTGTTATTGTTGTGTGTTATTGTTAAATGTCTAAGGCAGGCATTTGGTTATGTGTGTTTTAAAATTTCCCAAGTCAAAATCATGATGCTCATGCTCTGTAACTTGAAATTTCGTGATATAAATACTAATTCTACTCTTTTTACTTCTTTGAAAGAGGATCTTATCTCTGTGCCCCAAACTTCCTTGGCACATCTCCAAGTGGAGGTCACTGGGTCTTCCATTAAGGCATATGTCATCATTAGGCTCCTTACATTCCCACACTGATGCCACATCAACTTCTAGTATGGATTGTTGTTGAAGCAGATGGATCTGTCCTTGATATGTAGCTACACTACAAATAACTCTTCAGGGATTATGATCTCAAACTCCCTGCTGATCCATATTCATAAAAAAATGTAGTGAGGGAAACACTATTTGTCAAAAACTAATCAAGGGATAAGCAAACTATCCATTCTTCTAGATAATCCAAAAATCAATTTCTTGATTTATTCATTAATTAATTGAAGTTTATTTTCTATTGAAAATATGCAATGAGACCAAACACTGCTTTAGGCATTGTGGTCTGTCAGTGAATAAAACACACAAATTCCCTGCCTTCATAGAGCATACAACCTAGAAAATATACAAATATGCTAAAAAGCCATATCAGTTAATGTCAAGTCTTCTGAAAAACAATAAAACAGGGTAAGAGAAGAAAGTGTGGTGGCAAGGAAAGTGATTACTCAAGCAAGGCCTATCTGCAAATGTGACTTTTGATCAGAGACCTGAATGGAGTTCGTATAGTTTACGAGGTGAAGAACAAAGAACATATCAAGTAGAACAGTAAGTGCAAAGGTCCTGAGGTAGGACAGCGCTTGGCAAGCTCAAGAAACATAAAGGTGGTCAGCAGAGCTGAGGTGAAGTGAGCTTGGTGACAAGGTTAAGGAGAATAACAGAAGCTCTGTCATGTAGGGCTATATAGTCCATGGGAAGAAACCTGGGTTCTATTTAAAACTTGAAGGAAACTGGGACACCTGTTGGTGGCTGAGTCGGTTGAACATCCGGCTCTCGATTTCAACTCAGGTCGTGATCTCAAGGTGGTGAAACTAAGCCCCGTGTAGGTCTCCATGCTCAGCAGGTAGTCTGCTTGGGATTCTCTCTTTCCCTCTCCATCTGCCCTTCTCCCCACTCACACGTACATTCTCTCTCTCTCTCTCTCTCTCTCACACACAAAAATAAATAAATAAAATCTTTTAAAATATATAAAAAAATAAAACTTGATGGAAGCCAATGGAAAGTTTTAAACAAAGTAGTGATATCATCTGAGTTATGTCAGATCAAAATGATTCGATTACTAAATAGAGAATAAATAGAGATGCAAAGTGAAAGTGTTCTTGAAAAGTGGTAATGGTTGCTTAGTCCTTGGCTATGGCAGTAAAGTTAATGAGAAGTGGTTCAATTCAAGACATCTGCTAGAAAGATATAATAAAAATCTTTGGTGCACAATATGAATGGAAGGGAGGATAAAGGATAACTCTGAGATTATTGGCCTTAACAACTGAAATAAGAAATTCCTTTTTCCTGAGTAGGTGACCTTGGGGAAGAAGCAGATATTGGGGGTAAAACCATTTTTTTTTTCTTTCTTGGCATGTTAAATTCGAGATGCTTATTGAGCATGAGATGTTGAATCAGGAGCTCAAGAGAGAAGCATGTGATAGATACATTTTAGGGTAGTCTTTATAAAGATGATATTTAAAGTCATCAGGTTGGATGAAATCTCCAAAAGAGTGACGATTGACAGAGAAAAGGAGAGTTTCAATGGTCAAGTCCTTTAAGGAAGATCCAGCAAAGCAGTCAGATGAAGAATGGATACATCTGTAGCACGTTGATATTATATAGAGGCATTCTTTGTGAGTTGAGCTTTAGTATTATGTTATTAGTGGCCAGTGGTTGAATTTCCTGTATGCTTTATAAGACCCCATGAAAGAAAGTACTTTCTGGTTCTACAATCATGCATAGTTGTGTTTCTCCTGAGAAACTCTCTTCTCATATTATGGACACCGAGTCACAAAATAGTTTGGAACTCCCTTTTGACATTTGCTTCCGAAAACAGTCTCATTTAGTAGACAGCCCTAGCAAATGTTAAATACCATAAAGAACACATTTTGCGTACCAATCTCACTTCTGCCTCCATCCCATCTTTCCTTCTGTTATTTTACCTCTGTTCTATTCCCTAAGCCCTATAATCTTTAACTTTACTTTATTACTTTGCAATTTTACACATTTATATAAATTACATTACTTACTTTCTGGAATAAATCAAAACAATGATAGATTTACAGATAGTACAGGTTAGATAGTCAGATAGATAGTGATAGACGGGTAGAAAGATTTAAACACATAAACAGCCACATATTTCAGTGACATTTTGCAGCACATGTGCTGTTGGGCATGGCCTTGCAACTGAATGCCAACAGGTCTGGATCTCCGACTGATGAAGAAACTCACCTCAGGCCAGTAGGTCTATTCTGTGCATCACAGCACGACAAATGCAAGTAATAGGCCCTCTTTCCTATGCAATTATCCACTTGCCTCTATTTTCTCTACACATACTGAAATCTGGAAACTAGGCTGAAATAAACATCAGGGAAGTTTTTATAGTGAGTTTAGCTTCCCCTGAGCCATGTGCAAATGAGCTTATTTTACACACATATATTTATATAAAATCTGCTGTCATAATAGACATTGGTCAAAATGCTTTTGTCTGTTTCGAAAAAAAAAATCATATGTGCACTCTACCAAAAAGTTCTAACAGCTATTTTTCACTGTATGTTCAAACAAACAAAAGAGACAAGAAGAGAAACTAAAGATTATTTTTAATGATAACAGGCCAAAACCTCATCTCAGAAATATGCATGCATACTGGATTGTGTACATGTCGGAGAGAAGCCTCTCTGCCACTTGAAATCAAATGATTTTTCAAACAAATGCTATCAAGACTTAAGTCGGGACAATCCTACATCTGGCCTCTTCTATCTTACGGTAAAGTAGGGCTGGGAAGTTAGGATTTTTACAAACCTATCTTTGATTTCCACTAAGTTTCTTGCATCACCCACTTCAATACGGCCTCAGGCATGCATCCCTTAAACCCTCCCAATTATAGGTTTCCCATTTCTTGCAAAGGGGAAGATGGGAGGAGAGGGGTAAGGAGCATATCTGACTCCTCATTCTAGGCAAATTCCTGAACACCACCGAACCCATATGGGAATATTCAAAGGTACTGACTGATCAAATCAGGGATCCAACACATGGGGAAGAATTCAGAATGGCATAAACTTGGAGTAATCTTTTTAGAACAATTTGAGGATGAGCATTTTTATTTCTTGACCAGGTAGTTCAGGTCATCATTACATTGGGATGATTTAGGCCATGTCCCTCTTCAAGCAGAAATAGTTTATCCTTGAAAGCATCTGCCACACTGTACAAATCCTTGCTATACACAAGCAGCTTGTGGGAAGTATTTCCTGAGGTCTGACATGGACGAGGCACACCTTTGATGATACATTTTTTTGGCAGAGAGAACCGGCCTCAACAAACCAACTTCTTGCCAGGAGGACTGAGTACACACCTACCACCTCGAGCCTTATTTCCACGCCCGATGATGATAATAATTTTAAGAACTGGGAATTATAAAGCTTGCTTGGCAGCCTTCTCATATTGTGAGTGATAAATCAAACTTGGGGTGCTTGCCAGCAAAAAGTTCTTTCTTATCTGAGTAAATATACGAGGGTGGATACGACACAGGCAAAGCAATTTGGTTCGAATATCATGATGGGTGCAATGGGCGGGCTTTTGTATTGCTTTATTGCCTTCCTCATTTTGGGAGTTTGGCTCTCGGTCATCTGTTCACAAACAGTGTCGGTTGGCTTTTTCCTTTTGTAGCAGCTTCTCTTACTTTTCTTTTCTTCTTTTATGCTAACCCATGACCAATAAAAATAAGGGATTTTCTAAGCATATCTCCAATCAGCCATTCCTCTGGATACTGTAGAAGATCAGAAACACGAAGCAATGTTTTTCAACCCTGATTTCACAAATGTGAAAATCCCCGCATCTCTTCCCCTTTACACTGAGCTTTCATTTGGGTGCCGATAGTTTGCATTCTTAAATGCCACCTGTTGAAAATAAAAGTCTCATGACTTTTGCAAATATTGGTTCACCCTGGTTTAGCCTTACACAGCAGTCTAATTTCACGGTGCTTAGCAATTACTTTTATTCCTTACTCCACCCAGCAGCCCTGCGCTGTCGGGAACTTCATCTCTTCCTGTGTCCCGATCTGTCCCTCTCGTTCTTTTTTCTTTCTCTCGCTCTCTGGTTTTAACCCATACAAACACACATGCACCCATTCATTACCACGCAGATTAATTTAGCGAGTCTCTACATGTGTCCCAAAATATTCCATATAACTCAAAATAGCAAGTATTTGAAAAGATAGTTATTCTCTGTGCCAATGGGAGCAGCTGAGGCACAGAGAAAGAAACCTATTTCCCCAATTAGAGATTTGTTGCTTAAGCAAACAAGTTCCATCGAAAGTCAGGATGCTTCCAGTCCTAGTTGTGTGGCTGTGAGGAACTCGTTCGTGGCTTCTCTGCCAGCCTCGGTTCACTCTTGGTTAAAATGAGGCAAGTGGATGAGTTCCACGGGGTTTCCCACGCATATGGTTGTATAGTTATGTTTTTCTAGAGACGCGTGTGAAGTAAGTGAGGGATTTGTTTGGAGACTCAACTCGCCAGCCCCCAGACATAGCGTTCTTCCTGTAGATCACAGGCTCTCGGTTAATGAAGAGGAAGAGGGGCAGAGGGACAAGTTTGGATGTTTCCCCAAAACCTGCTTTGCCTACTTAAGACGCATACTTTACTGAAAAGTTAACTTGGTTAAAAACATTTCCTTTAAGTTCTTTAAGATTGATTTCTTCCTGTTATTGTTGAAGATCTGCTTTCTGTGGTCATTTGGTAAATAAATAGCTTTCAAAGGGAAATCAACAGCAGCGTTTTGTTTTTCTACCGCAGAGTTTAGATGTTCAAGTTCAGCCACATCATGTACTAACAGCTTAGTGCTTCAGATAGGGATGGGGAACCCAGAATTCTTGAAAGGGGCAGGGCAGGATGTCCTTTTCTATTGCTCACTGAGTCACAGAAGACGAATGCCTTTTCAGGAGTTCAGTAGTTGTGATTTCAGTCAAGTTCCCGCGGCTCTCCACCACTTCTGCAAATCCGAATGAAGAAGCAGCTACGAGGGCTGTGTGAGTTATGGTAAAACGCATTCTGATTAAGTGCTGAAAAGTGGCATTCGCAGTGCGTTCAAAAAATCTTAGAGTGTCGCTGAAACTTAACCGTCTACCGGGAGCCGCATATCCTGAGAGACAGGCCAGAACCCCCCGAAACACACACCCTCTCCCTGCCCAGGTAGCAGCGGAGCATATTTGGATTTAATTACAATCTTTCTCTTTTGGCATCTCTGCTCCACCCCCCCCCCCCCCCGGGGGGGCCGCCACCCCTGTGTCTTTGGACAGGCAGGCCTTCCACGGAGCATGCTCCCTTTACAAGCACCGTGACAAGATTGTGTTTCGGTTCCAAAGGGTTAATCCCAAAGTGAATTCTTCGCATGTGTAATTTAATACTTCATAACTGCTGAAAATTGGAGTTCACATAATTTATTTTCTTTGGTCGGGCACATTTGCCTCATGCTTGGCCGGGGCTGACTTCAGAGAGACACACCTAAAGCTCTCAAGTGTCCCAAGTGGCCCATGTCATGTACAGAAGGATTGTGGTACTTGGCCAGAACCCAAGGATTAGGTGTTCCTGAGAAGGGTTTTTTTGGCTCTGCAAAGCCCTAGGATGTCATGGGAATAGGCTGCACTCCCTCTTCCCCCTCGAAGGCCACATATCAACAGGGTATCTAACCACTCCGAGACAGGCTTTACACAAAGGTATACGTTAAAATAAATAGAACATGCAACCCGAAAGAACCGAAAGAGAGGGAGGAATTGCCAAGCGGAGACAGGAAACAATCGCTTCATTGTTGAGCCCACGGCCTTAGAATTGCAGAGTGCAGCTCCACCTACAGGACTACTCGCAGAGCTGGTGCTCTGGGCTTCAGGGCGAGAGACAGAACCTCACATGCCATTTTTATACAGCTCGCTTTGCACGGGCTTCACCTAACTCACACAAATCCTACTTGTTATTGAAAAATAATTGTCCCTCTTTGATGAGAGGGATCGAGAGAGCGACACAGAGATAATAAGTAAGAGGGGAAAGCTGTTCAAGGGTGCTTTCATTGAGCTCCTTTCTCTTGCTTTGGCAGTAAATATTCTTCTCATCCTTGCAATACTCATTTAATCTCTTTCTTTCCTTTTCAACAACTTCCTCTCATTTGGTTTCCTCTCATTATTCCTCGGTTTGGGAGGGGGCATGTGTATTTTCTCCATTCAGACAAAATAGAAGGCCGTGTTTGTTTGAACACCATTCTTGGGCTTCCTGGCAAGCTTTTCCCTTTAAAGAAGGTTCAGGTTTTTAGGTTTAAAGGAGCTGAACAACTTTAAAGTAATAATTAAAGCCAACTCGGTATGTGCACATTTCCCTCTTTTGGTGCCCGCTTTATTTCAAAACCTTGCCTGCCAACGCGGGGGCTGATGTCTAATGTTGTTTCAACGGGAGACCTGGGTTTCAGGACAAGATCCAGGCCATAGGGGAGACTTGATGGCTCGGGGAATTAGTAATGGGATTGGGAGCCTGCATTTCTAGGTCACTGGTTTGAATAGAGCCCAGGTCAGTAATGACTGAAAGTTGTTACCACCCGATGCCTGCTCTTCCCGCACTGATCTGAGGTTGCCCGCCGCTCCGTCCCTGAGTGCCCGTGGCTCGTCCGTGCTAATGGCATTCATTGACAAGTTGGCTGTTGGAACTTAGGCCTAAATGCGAGGCAGACCACCTCTGCCGTGTGCAGAAACAGCATCCACGCTCTGTCTGGGCTGCCTCTTCAGGGGATAATGCAGAGAGAGAGAGAGAGTTAGAAAGCTGTCTTGCCTTTCTGTGATTCTAGGACCTGGTTCCTCCCTCCCCCCTCCCCCCATACCCTAAATCTCCTAGGTGTTGTGTCCTCAACCACTCAAAGGTCAAGTCCACAGAGAAGGACTAACAGGCCACAGAGGGCCAAGTTGTTAAATACTCCAAATGTGTGTGTTCTGAGAAGACTGATTTAAAAGATCTGAACTGGGAGTTACTTTTTTTTTTTCTTCTTTCTTCAATTTCTAGTGCCACATAATCATGGCTCTTTTAAAATAAAGCTCGCCGATCCCAAATCTGTGCTTAATGAAGTCTAGGGGAAAGGGGAGTATTTGCTGGGCTTATATTAGTAGAGGGTGTGAAAAAGTAATTACAGCTTTATTTCTTTTCTGTTTTATAAGAGGAGAAATGCTTGCTGCAAGAGAATCAAGAGAGGAGTGGAGACTAGAAATTCAAGGACAGTATGCTAGTTTGCAGTCAGGGCCGGTTTAGCAGAGCCCATCTCCATGTTCAGAGTGGCCAGAGCAGCTCATTGTGGTTAAAGAGAGGGGAGGAGCCGGACTCCCTGTGGGGACGAGGCTGCTGTGCAGAGAGTTGCCTCTCCCAGCCTGTGCCCTCCCCAGGCCAGGGGCGTAGCCCACAGGGACCTGGCTTTCCCTGTCTCCGGGGCTCGGGCCTCCCTGCCTTAGGTGGAGGGGAGGCCCATCCCCAGGAACGAATCACGTACTATATCCGATGAAGAAACTCCCTTCGAATAACGACCCATTTATAAAAGGCTTTTATTCAGGTTTCCTTTTCAGACAAGTGGGTTTTAATAGCACTGATTTTTAGTGATAAACCAATTACAGGTGCTTACCACGTTGCAAAGATACTGGATGAGAAGTTCTTCCTCAAGAGTTCAGAAAACACAGTATGCTGTTCCCATTTGTTTCTGATTTATTACTGCCCTCTCTACGTTTATTTCTCCTGGATAGCATAGGTGTTTTTTTTGTTTGTTTGTTTGTTTTTTGTTTTTTTTTTTGCTTGCTTTTCATTTTTTATGTGTTTGTTTTTCATTTTGCTTCCAAGACTGTTTGCCTGCTTTTACTCTTTCATTTTTGTTTTCTTTAGGAAATACTGTCTTCTACATTTTTGCTGGGAAGACCGAAGAGCACGGTGGCCGACATAAGGAGTTTTATTTCATTTATGTATTTCTCCACTGTGAGCCTTCAGGCCACCAAGCTCCACTCCCAACTTTGGCCGGTGGTAGGGGTGGGGGGGAGTCTAACAGTAACAGTGATTTCCCACAGGGTCCCAATCCTTGCACAGTCCCCACCTCCCACACCACCTGCAGAACATGAGCCAGTGGTTCATTGTGTGTCATCCATTTTCTGCCTTTTCTTTGAGGAATCCAAATGGTAACTGATTCTGTTATTCTGAGAATCCTAGCATCATAGAGTTGGATGGAAACCATAAAGGTCAACTGCTTCACCAATTTCTCTCAAGATGGAGGTCTGAGGGACTCCTGGGTGGCTCAGTCGGTTAAGAGTCTGCCTTCGGCTCAGGTCATGATCCCAGGGTCCTGGGATCAGGCCCCGCACCGGGATCCCTGCTCAGCAGGGACCCTGCTTCTCCGTCTCCCACTCCCCCTGCTTGTGTTCCCTTTCTCGCTGTGTCTCTTTCTGTCAGATAAATAAATAATAAAATAAAATAAAATAAAATAAAATAAAATAAAATAAAATAAAATAAAAAGATGGAGGTCTGAGTTCTGCTTGAACACCCCTTGAAGTGGAGCTCCTCCTCTTCCAGGGAGCCACTTCCTTATTTATTGAACATCACATGGAAGTCAGGAAATGGGGTGACAGCAGTGAACAATATTACCCTTATGGAGGTTGGAATCAAGTGAAGGGTGGCAGAAGATGCAACCCCAACTCTGACACGTTGATGATTTTGAGCCACAGGCACTACTAGAAAAGCAAATCCAGGGAGAAGCTGTCTCTGAACTTCCCAATCTGCAAGATAGCTCTGCTGGAAGGAACTCAATTGTCCTACATTCCTCCCCAGGAATTTCCTCCACCAGGGAAGACTGACATTTGTCACAGGAGAGGAGACGAGAAGTCAGCACTACACTCTAATGAGCTTCGTCACAAGCTATCATATCTTTCATCTGTTCCCCTGGGTCCATTCATTTTTCCTAAAAATCATTTGTTCTCCCCAAAGAATCCTCTACCCCTCCCTTCCTTTTCCCTATAAGGTGGGATTTAAGCCTGAGTTTTAAACTACTTTCCCCTAGTGTCTCCCATGTCTACATGAGGTATACATGTTTATAAACTTGTGTGTTTTTCTCTTGTTGATCTCTCTTTTATTAAAGGGGTCTGAGCCAAGAACTGTAGAGGGAAAGGGTAGAGGGAAAGTTCTCTTTCTTCCCCAACACAATGATGGAAGAAGAATCAATGAATAATTGCAAAGGAGCCAAATGTTGATCAGCTTTGACCACTACCATCTTTCCTAGATTGAACCAAAGTCTACATGTCGTTAACACCTGCTCATTTCCTCATCTGACTGCTGAAAGTTCACCTACTATTCTTTGTTTACATGATGGCTCTTGGAGACACTAAGTGATTTACTGCACACTCCGGGGATTCTATTTCTTTGACTTTTACAGTCCTGAGAACTTGACAGGAGTTGGCTGCTCCACAAATGCATGGATTCATCAAGAATGCCAGTTTTGGGGTTCCTGGGTGGCTCAGTCATTGAGCGTCTGCCTTTGGCTCAGGTCATGATTGCAGGGTCCTAGGATCGAGCCCCACATTTGGCTTCCTGCTCAGCAGGAAGCCTGCTTCTCCCTCTCCCACTCCCCCTGCGTGTTGCCCCTCTCACTGTGTCTCTCTCTGCCAAATAAATAAATAAAATCTTTGGGGAAAAAAAGGAATGCCAGTTTTATTCACGGTGGCAGGACATTGGACCTAGAAGAAAACATTGTGTACCTGAAGTTGCAGTGAGTGTTGGCACCCAAACTATCACTCCTATATTTTGAAGAGTAAATGAGTTCAACTTTGCAAGATTTCAATGAAGAAAAAATGCTATGGGATACCAGCAGCTATGGCTCAGATTTCCTCCACCCATGGTTGTTTTTCCTCTGTATGTCTAAAGTGGTGTGAAATCCCTGATTTTCCTTATGGAAAAAAATTGGTAAGAAACTTGGGAATTTAAAAGTTGTAATGGCTATGGTGGAATAGTTTTACATAATAATTTTGGTAATACTGGAAAGGTATAATAACCTCATAAAAGTGATTAAGTGACGATCTATAGGGGACAGAGAGACCATGAGTGGAAAAAAGGACTTCTCACTGTGCACATTTTATACTCATTTGATCTGAACCATTGAATGTATTAACTATTCAGAAATGACATAACCCTTAAAATGGTTTTAAGACATTACCACTATTTTATTAATGATAAAAACTTAGAAGAAATAACAAAGTAAAAATATGTTTTTCCCTCAGTCTTGAATTTCAAAAGAGCCTTCCTCCAAAGGGTTTTAGCCAAACTTTTAAACCTTGCTTATTGTATTCAACCCAAACTGCTCCCTGGGCAAATAAAATGAATTATGCAATTATACAGTTTTAAGTCAAAATCATGAAGAAAAGAAATAATAATGAACAAACAAAAAAAGAACTTCTGATCTGCAAGGTGGGATTCCAAGCTCCTGCATACTCAGACCAACTTTCTTGGACTTAGAATGTAGTCCTGAGGGAAGAACAAGTTCAAGGAGAAAAAGGTCCTTATGGCAATCTTCCCACCCATGTTCTCTCTTGACTTGTTATGGGATTGAAGATGTAGAATTGTAATTCTGCAAAGCTTTCATGAGATGTTTTATTCATATTGTCAAATGTTTAGGACTCAGTGTGTGAGAAATAAAATTTTCCACGTATTTTGTAGTGGCTAATAACATGACACTGTTGTCACACCATCCTAGTTCTACTCCTACTTCGTCACTTACAAAGCAAGTTGCTTAAATTCCTTAAGCCTTACTCTCTTCATTTATAAAATGAAGTTGATGATAGTACCCATACATCAGGGTTGTTAAGTAAATGAAATGATACATTCTAGGCTCTTGACAAAATAGTTGCCACATACTAATTGCTCAATAAATGGTAGCTATTAGTTTTATGTTACTGCTCAGAATTATAATAATTATCATAATTATTATCATATGATCATATGTTATTATAATAGTTTTTACCATCTGAAGTTATAATTCTCCTGTGAAGCCTTGTATAGTTAGGCTGTGTTCTATTGCCTCCCCCACATCTATCCTCTGGCTTTAGATAGTAGCATGACCACTCAACCATTCTCCATCTGTATGTTTCTATGGTGCTGACCCCAACACCCAACTCCAGATATGCACTCAGAATCAGCGCTGGATAATCTGCATAGTCTAGTCTTTGGCAACAATTATTAAATCAAGTATGAGCATGAGACCCAAGTCTCATCAATAGGATTCAATTCTGGGGGGCTTTAAAACTTTTGCTTGTTTTCATTATCTTTTCCCTGGACTTTATATTAAGTAGTTGTATGTCTGAGGTTGGTGGGTGCCACTAGATCTTATTCATAAAAGTGGGTAACTGGGGCTCCCACTGCTCTCCTGTTGTGTCCTTCCTAGAAAAGCCAAGGAGGTGTGCCTCCTGAAGCCCACTTCTTGCCTTCTATACCATGCTTTTGGTACCAAAACCCTGGAATTTTCTGTCAAGTAGCATTCTGTCAACTTCCAGGGCCTATGATAACCTCTTCCCTAGGTCAATCTTTAGGGAAAGGGAAGAGGACTTTGGTATAGAGGCCCCCATTTTACATTAGCTGGCAGTGTATATGCAGGCCCTGCAAGTGTTGGACATGCTTAGGGACACTACCTGATGAACGTGTTCTTGACAATAAAACCAATAAAGAAAACCTGAGTCAAGGAACAAAGAGTTCTGATGAGCTCCTTTGGGTCCTAGATCCAGTTGTATCCATCCTGCATTGACGTTCCTTTATCTGCAATCATATATCACTTATGATATTCAGAAATTTATTATATTCTCTATTATTGAATGTAGGGGAGTTTGTCTTCCTCAACTAAATTTCTAAGGACATTTGCAAGCTATGAAAAAGGATGGACTTCAGATTCACTTTGATGTAACCGACTGTGTGACCACGGATAAGGCAGTTAACCTCTCTGATTTGTTTCTTCAGCTGTGAAATAGAAATAAGACTATTTAAAGTGTTAGGATTGCTAAAGGGATTACCTGAGATAATGAATATAAACAGCCTAATGCACACTAGGCGATCAATAAATTCCTTTATCATTTGTTTGAGGCTGCTGGACGTTGGAGTTAAAACCTAACTACTGTTACAAACTGACAGAAACCCAACTTAACTAACTTATAAACAGTACAGTTTCTTTATAGTTTTAGTAGCATTGGAGTCTCTCATAGAGAGGGATATAACGGGACCAGGGTAAGCTGGTTGCAGGGACTTACAAACTACCTCTACACTTTGCTGATCTCCACTCCTTATGCCACTCTCTTCTTGCTGCAGCCTGGCCTTTTTTTTTTTTTAAGTTTGTTTGTTTGTTTATTTATTTATTTTAGTAATCGCTATGCCCAACGTGGGGCTCAACCACACGACCCCAAGATCAAGAGTTGCATGTTGTTCTGACTGAGCCAGCCAGGTGCCTGAGGCTTTTTCTCATCCTCAAGTCTACAGTGAGGTACAAGGCCATCCACAGGCCCAACATTTGCATTTCCTCTGTTCAAGAGAGCATCCCTAACTGAGCTGGGATTTCTTACTATTACCACAGACTCCTAGGAAAGATTCTGATTTCCTTAAGTTGCACCAATCAAATGTGGCTAGGCAAAAGGTAAAAAATTATATTAACTTGGTACCTTGCACAGTAACATAAGGTTGAAACGAGGGGAAGGAGAATTCTCAAAAGATAAGGGGGCAGGATGCCATTGATGAAGAGATAGTAAAGCAAGAGACATTAGGCTACAGGGATGATTGTTTTGTTTTTAAAGATTTATTTATTTATTTATTTGAGAGAGAGAGAGCATGAGCGGGAGGGGTAGAAGGGAGAGGGAGAAAGAATCTCAAACAGACTCTGTGCTGAGCATGGAGCCTGACATCGTGCTCCATCTAAAGACCCCAAGATCATGACCAGAGCCAAAACCAAGAGTCAGATGCTTAACTGACTATACCACCCAGGCGCCCTGCTACAAGGGTAGTTTTTAAAAAGTTATTCTGAATTCTCTCCCTTTGAACAAAATATTGAATGCGTGTTAGCATACCTACTATAAAGGTATGACCAATTATTTCCTCTGCTGACCTCTGGAGTGGAACTACAAACAGAGGGGTTGGGTGGTTCCCTATTATTACACAGCAGAGGAAAAAAATCAACAATAAGACCTGACCTCTTAGTCCCTTAACATGATCCCAAGAATCTTTAACTCAAATATTTATCAAGTCTCCTTCTTTAAAAAGTGACCATGTCAATCTTTAGTATATGGCTGTTATAATGTTGATATGGACACATTATGTATGAAAAATGGTTAGCTCAACATTTGCTGTGTCTGATTTTCACGCATTAATAATCTGACCACTTAATTAAAATATAATGCCAGAGGGTCCCAAACCACAACGCAGAATGACCTAGAGGATGTCCTGTCATTGAGAGGTGGGGAGGAAATAAGGAAGAAATAGCTCAGGGACAGATCGGTTACTTTTATATCTGTGTGTGCCTTAATATAACTAAAATCAAAATGTATCCAAACCCAGGGCTCCAACCTGGTAGGATTTTCTAGCTTTGCATATGGTGTTTATTTTTTATGTGTTCCTTTGAATTCCATGGGCTGTGAGTGCACTGCCATGGTATGGAAATGTGCAGACTTCAGGTGGAAGTAATTGACACTTCTTCACCTCCTGAAAACACACCATCATCCCGGACAGACCCGCATTCTGAAGGCTGATTTCTAGGCCAGTGAAACCCAGAGCTTCTACTTCACAAGAGGGACATGCTCGCTCAGAAAGTTAAAATGAAAAGTTTTCATGTTCAGCTCCCTTCTTACCTTACAAAGACGCTTATCAAAAAAGCATTTTAAATTGGAATTAGTGAGTGATCCAGGTCTCTAAAGCCCAAGGACCGCAAGAGAAGATTTCCTAATTACACCAGCAGGGGCTTGATTTCTATTCTTAGTGCAGCTGGGTAATGTGGTTATGTTTGAGATGTGTCTGTTTCTTCATCAGCAGGGCCAGGTTTCAGTTTACTGTGAGATAGAGGGGGCATGTGAAGGGTCTCTCAAATTCGGTCTTCCTAAATGAATTAAGGCAACCTTTTCATAAACAACATACCTACGTAAGTCTTAACTGTGCTATGTTGTAGGCCAATCAGATTGAAGTATATTTAAAACATGCAATTATTAAAAGAAAGAATAACTTGATAAGAATTTGAAATTCTCTTTATTGCCTATTCATTGAATCTTACTACACATCCCTTGTTGAAAGTAGTTCAGGTTGGAGCATTCAGACTCTTCTGGGGGTGAAGCAAGAGTCACTTGTCAGACTATCCAGAGTGCAGAGAAGGTTTCTGGCAGAAGTCCACCTCGGAAAATGGGAAATCTCAACATGAGCGCCAACTCTGTGATTATTTTTCAGAAAGGAAGGGCTAAGTGGCAAGAGGCAGGTTCCACCAATCTCTGTTTCTCTGCCTAAAAGTTGAGTTATTTGTTTTGAACTACTGTAAATTCTTACATGAGCCCATGTCCTTGTGATATTGTTTGATTTACAACCTTTGGCTACCTCCAATGTTCTAAAAAGTACAACAAAACATGATTTAGTGAAAAAATACTGATTTCCTTTTAATAGAAATAGTTGGTGAGTTAAAAAAAAAAGTGCCCAAGTCCTTTAACTTATTAAATTATTCAGTTTAAAAGTATTGAAATGACCTACAACGAGGTGAAAATAAACAACTTAGCATCACAAAGTTGATGAACACTATTCACAAAATTGGTTTCAATCCCAAGCCATTTATTTCCAATCAAAATATCTAACTCATGTGGCAATATCCTTCTGTTAAAAATAGGGGGGGGGACATTTAGATTCTTACCCATTTTCTGATCATCCCACTAAGGAAGAAGAAGCCATAAATCCTTATAACACAGAAACAAAACAAAACAAAACAATATCTTGTCTTTTTGGTAATCTTGATGAATTTTGTCAAAGTGGGATTAAGGCAAAAAGGTTGTTTCTTGGCAAGAGAATTCTGGAAGGAAAAAGAAGCTGAAACTTTGCATCGTTGTATTCATATCTGGTCAAGCTGCCTTATCACAATTCAAACTTTCATGCTGGGAAACTGCTCTTTCTTTGGTACCTTTTCTGCCAGAATTCAACTCTAACAACAAAAGTTTATAAACAATGAAAATTCCAGCTGGTTGACATCAGCGTCACAAAGCTTTCTCTTCACACTGATACAAATATTTACCCTGAGCTCTGGCAAAGCTTTCCTTGCCCATGTCACCCTTAATCATACATTTTTCCTTGATTGAGTTATGCTTTCCAATACGTGATTTGCTCTGGTTTACTTTTTAACACATCCCAGAGGCTTCATCAAAATCAACTCTGGGCAGGCCATGTCATTTGGTAGCTGCCAAACATGTTATTGAGAAGGAACTTGGCAAATATCAAAACAGTCTTTTCTAACTGCTCTAATAAATGTGTTTGTTCTTTTTGACCACCATTTACTTTTTAGGTCCCTCATACCCATGAAGAGATGAGCCAAGAAAGTAAGCAGAGATGCACTTCATTTCCTTTAATCCATTCCCTGGAGATAACGCGCTGATGTCTCTTCCAGGCACCTTATTGCAAAGAAGTTGAAAACTTAAAAGGTTTCATCAATGACTCTTTATTTCCTTCAAGAAGATACAGGGTTATTTTCTAAAGGTTAAAACAACAGATTGATGTACTCTGTAACTGTAGTAAAGTCTGCTTGAACAAATATTTGCCACACCAAAGTGACTCGTGGAGGGATTAACACAAAATATTGCAAATATTTCTGTAAAGCGTCCCTTGCCAAAATAAAATGTTTGGGTTCTCTGCACTGAATGCTTGCAAAATCCTTGTAAAGTGCATTAACAGGGCAGAATTCAGGGGAGTTTTTTCTCAAAACAGGTGATGCCGTTACCTGAAAGAAACATAAATAATTATTTCAATTGCATCAGTTTATACTCACATTGCATATAGGTTTCAGAAAAATCTGGTCATTATACAAAAGCTTTATATATACCATGTGTCACCACACTACCTCCTTTGGAAATAACACAAAGTAAGCTGTGCAAGCTAAACACTCCTTTCTTTTGCCTGGACCAGTTAAAAAAAAATCTCAAAAATGAGATGGAATTCCCACCTCTGGGGCATTCACAGTCATTATTTCCGTTACTGTTGCTTTTCCTGTACACCTCAGAGGATATGCATGCACGCACATAAACACACACACAAACATTCACTTACACACGCAATAATCTATACTTTACCTAGAGAGTTTTACCCTTGCCCTTTGCCAGCCTTCAGACTCACCTGCCTAGCTGGAGGTGTGTGTTTGCTTGAATATATTGAAAATGCAGTGATTTGTAACAAAATCTACCTACTGTGATCATTAGTACATAAACATAGTTCAAGACCACGGTAAATAATTTTTATACACTAAGGTGTGACCAACATATTTGAGAACTTGGAATTTAAGAAGATATTCTCCTCAGTTCTACGGTAAAAGTAGTAGCAATTTCTTGTTCATGGAAGCTCATTGTTAATTCTTTTGTACCAAAAGGAATCCATTCTGTGTAGAGAAATGAAAAGTATAAGCTCCATACAGGCCTGAAGGAGTTAGAGCAATTTCCCAAATTCCTAACCTGACCTGTTCACAAAAATGCAGGAAAAAGAACAGCATGTGTTAGCCCCATTGTTAAAGAATAATCTCTATCAGAGTGAGAGGCAGAAATTATCCCCACTTTACAGGCAAAGGTCAGAAGATGCAGGAAGTTCTACTAACTTGCTCAAGGTAATTTAGCAAATGGAGATTAGATTCAAACCTAGCAAATGGAGATTAGAGATTCAGACCTAGTTGGGTTCGACAAAGAGGTTTACCTCAGTTTGTGTGCCCCACCTCAGTGCCCACAGATTCAGCCACCTGTGCACAGCTCTGTAACTGGTCTAAGCCACCCGGGGGGTTTAACTTAGATAACCAGTTAGGGATAAACCTCGCATATCTATCGGAATCCATTATGATGTTCAGTGTGTGGGGATTCCCTTGGAAATAAATTTTAAAATGGGGTCCCTTTTTCTTTCCAACTGTGCTCTGTGGAACACCAGGTTTCTGAGCAGGCTATTAGGAGCTCCTAGTGTATATAATGTGATTGACGAGAAGGTGACTCTGGACACCTACATCTGCCCTTCCCTAAAACCTTCCAATATTTTTTGATATATTAAGCATTTGCATAAGATTTTGTGTAAGCAAAGGTTTATTTTACTAAAAATTGATATTTTAAACCTGAGGATTCTTATGAATCAGATCTTTGAGCATGTAATTCTTTTTGATCTAGACCATGACTTTCAAAAAATTGTAATTTCTGAATGTCATCTAGAGGCTCATAGAGTCTAGTTAGTGGTAAAACTAGGGCTGCATATAAACCTGGTTTATGTTCAACTTTCCAAATAGTAAGAAAATATAAATTACTAATTATATATATATGTATGCTTCAGTTAACACAATACATGTATCCTGCAAATAATGTGTATAAATTTGTTTTCCTGTACACCAGTGAGATTATCTGTTTAAGGGGCCACATTAATAATTTGAGGGAAAGTTTTCCATACATTTGGATTTTTTCCAGATTATATGCAGGTATAGCCAGCAAGACAGTAGTTCTTCCTTTAATTGTAACCTAACAAAGTCTATTGCGAAGAGGGAAATACTGTTTCCCTTTTCAAAATTGTTCAGGGCAATGTTTACATCATGAGGATATATCTGGTTAGACCTGTTGAACCAGAACTTCCAGGAGCGGGGAGCAGACATCTGTACTCTAAAATCATGCTCAGGAGGTCTTGAGTAATCAATCAGATTTGAAATCACTGATTTGGCCTATTACATTTTCAAACGTGAAAAGCTGGCCCCCTCCCAAGGAGTCTATTTCATCTTTGCAAAAGCTTTCTAATTCTTTCAGGCACACCTTATGCCAACCTGAGTCAAATGCTTTTTTGCAGGCACAAAAAGAGTTAGGCTGGGGAGAGATCAGTATGGTCAAACTGTTGCCTTTTCCATAACAGTCTATGTGAGTGTCACGTGAGGCATGGAGTCTTCCCTTACTCATCTCTGCATGAAGATGTCTCACTCGCCTTCACATACCCAGCCCTCTACCTGGCACATCCTAGATGATCAGCATTTGTGTTGCTTTCAAAAACTAAGAGGGACATACATGATCCAAGTTCAATGGTAAAAAACTCTCATCAGCCATCAAGTTTTTGTCTTCTTTTTATTTAACCCAGTTGCTTCTCAATTTTTAGACATTGATTTATTTCATTCTCCCTTAGGTTCCTTGGTAGCATTTTGCTTCCTTCTCCTAACTCCACTTTTGGTATCTCTCCATAGTTCCCGTTTCTTAACGATTCCCTTCTTGATCTTCTCTCACAGGCACAGCCAATCAATCCCTCATCCTCTCCTCAACTTCCCAGAAGACTATGAGTCCTTAGAGTGTAGAAGCTCTCCCGATGCTGCTCCCAGACCATGACCCATGCTGGCAAAGCTTCTTCTCCCATGTGGCTGCATGTTTCATGAGGAGAGCTACTAAAATGCAGGCAAGCACAAAGTCTTAATTGCTTGCTAGTGGGCACTCAGCCAGCATGCTGTTAGCAGAATGAAACCCAATCTTAAGAAAAAGTGCTGAACCCCTGCTCTGGATCACCCAGCCCCATATGGAATGCACGTGTTTTTTGAGGAGATTTAGGCACGAAGATCTTTTTTTTCCACTCTTTTGCATGGTGATGTCAATCTATGGGTTGCTAAAACATTTTATTCTTAATGTAATAGTTCTCTCTGCAGACAACCTTAAGAGACAACTCTGTACTTCCTCTCCCAACTCATGACAGGGACAATTAATATATTCTCAATTTTTTGTTCCACTCTGAGAACATTACTTTCATGTTCTTTGCAACAAAGTTTTCCTTTTAAGAATTTCTACATTGACATTTTAAGATTGTCACTGCCTGGTTCTGATGATTTGCTAAATATTTAGTCTTTGCTAATTAATCTCCCTAAACCTTAGTTTACTTATCTTTATAATGGGAAAAATAATAATACCTTCCTGATATGGTGGCTGGGAGGGTTCCATGAGATTAAAGCTCTTGCCAGTCCCTGACACAAAGAAAATGTCTGATAAATATTGGCTCTTAATATTGTTGGTAAAAATAATAGTCTAATAGCTTTCTCATTGTAAAAGCATCTCAATATATAACATAAAATATTAACACGTGCATTCTGGTGTTTGGGGGCTTCAGCCTTCTTTGTTTTTATCTCTCATGTCCAGGATTACATTTTGATATATTTCTACTGCATCCTTTTTTCTAAGGAAATTAAAAACCTTTCTTCACATTACAAGTAACAAAAAACAGACAAGCAAGATAAAGAGAAATAATGGTCCCTAGACTTCTCCTTTAAATTTTAATATCACAGTGCTGTTGTCCAAAACTTTAGCTCTGTATTCCTCTCTGAATCCTAGAATACTGCAAACTTCCCATCACTGTTAAATGATTAAGATGAGTTGAGTATGAACTTTATTAGGTCCTGCAGTGGTTCAGAGAATGAGACATTCACATTAGTCGCTAAAATTTAGAGTTGTAAAGGTAAGTTTGCATTTCGCGTTGAATATCATCCTCTCCCCAAAGCTTGTAAATTATCTTTTGTCACACATGGGGCTGGAAGGGATTATTCCCAATGACCCAGAGCTATACTACCAGCATCAAAGTCCCCATTTGTATATTTCTTAGGAGTTTTAGAATGCCTTAATGCAAGTAGGATACCCAGTGGCCCACCTTTATATCCCAGACTTCCCCTAGGAGCATTAAGATTATACTCTTCCTAGGATATATTTTCCATTGGCTATAATAATAAATTAAAACTCCATAGAGGGGCACCTGGGTGGCTCAGTCATTAAGCGTCTGTCTTCGGCTCGGGTCATGCTTCCAGGGTCCTAGGATAGAGCCCCGCATCAGGCTCCCATTAAAAATTACCTTTGTCATTTTCATGGTAAACATTAAGAGACAGTTTTGATGAGAAAGACATCATCAGTATGACAATTTGATATCTTTGAAAATCAGGGTAGACCATTTAAATTGCTAAGTTCAATAAAATACCATTAAAGATATCTTATTCCCTTTCTCCCCAACCAATTCTGAACCCAGGAAAGGGTTACCAAGAAAGCTTGAATAGTGTCTTGTTTAACTTTGAATCAGATATGGCTCCATTTATTTCTTCAAAAAATGGTTAGAATTAATTAATATTAATCTATAATCACATTGATGGAAAAATTAATGGAAATTTTAATAAAAATATAACCTTAACAGGATTTGAAGTTGTCCTTTTGAATATAAAGCCAACACTTTATCCACTAAGCAACTGGTCTTCTGCTACCAGCTGATGAAATTGTAAAAATTAACTACAGAATATTTCTTCTTTTGTTCTATGTGCATAAGAGAAATGTTTTTGAGAACTACAAAGAAAAAGACATTAAAAATTAAAGTAAATATAGAAATTAACCAAGTCTATTTGATATAGAATGTATATTTATTTAGGGAATTAAGGTGTTCGTTCATCCAAACAGATCTTATTCTCTCTCCTACTCTATCAAGGCTTTGGATTATATTTTTTACACTATAGTTTCTGAGAAGACCTGCTAATTCTAATTAATAGGTCAAATTATTTCAGATTACTGAAGTCTGGAGAAATATAAAATGACAGGTCAGTATTTGGCATATTAAATAATTTTGTTTAAGGAAAAACTGCAATATTATGAAAATCAGTGCAATATTAAAACTATAATGTTAAACATGTATTTCCTGAAATATAATCACATTAATTTTCTTTATATACTATGTGCTATATAATATTGAGCAAACTAAACCCATACATAGTGAACACTTATTAGAAACTTATGATTATGAATTAAACTTTTATCTTTTTCACCATTTATTGGATATTTATAACATTAGATACTGTGCATTAAAAATAATACAATGTATGTATAATATAACCTATTATTTTTGCCATTGTATTTATTTAGTGCTTGCCAATATTTCAATGCCAATACTGAATGTTAAAAGCTATTTTTTCCAGCATTATATCATCCAGAGATCCATATCTGAAGGCACTTCTTCATAGCTACAGAATAATAACTTAGCTTTATAGTGATAACCCTAAACCAAACAAAATATCCTGAAAGCCTTTTTAAATTTTCAAAGACAAAATGAATATGAGAAAAATGTAGTAATAAGTACACTTTTGTTATATTCTAGTAATTTGAAAATTGCTAATTCATGTATATATGGTTACTCTCTGCAAAGCACTATTTTTGATCAACTAAAACAATGAATACCTGACTACATGCAATGACAGAACTGACAGTTCTTGCATGATAATTAGATCCACTGGTGGACATTCAAAATGAAGCAGAAACAAAGATTCTGACTTCTTTTCTGTTTAATTTTACAATTCAAGTCATGTTTATAATCAGTGATGTGGTAAATAATCTTGTCTCATTCTCCCTTCCAACTACCTGATTTCTTGGAAGCAGCGTCTTTATTCCAAAAGCATAAGGGAATAAGAAACGTAACTGAAAATTCCACTGATTTTCGGAGCAAGCAGCTTTTGTCATGAAGTATTCCTCAGTTTAAATATTTTCCTTAACACTGGACAAGAACTAGCCTAGAGCTGCAGCCTCCAGGAGCTGGGACTCAATGGGGACTTGTAGGAGCCAATTCCCCTCCTCAATAAACACTGAAGCCTTTCTCTTAAATATGTCCCCTTGTATTATTTGACTCGATATTTCCCATTTTATTTTCTTGCTGCCAATATAAAATGTGTGAAATAATATTGCAGATGCAAAATGCTTACATACTCTAGCCATGACTGAAGGTAAAACAAACAAATGAATAAACATAAATAAAGTAGACTTCGAGAAAAAATGTACATCTTATACCTAGAGACTGATAAAACTTTGATATTGACAAAGCCAACCCATATAATTTAATCTGTTCAAAGAGCATGTGTATGTTCATGAGTTCATTCATCGCAAAGAGACATTGTTGGTTGTCACAACTCTCTGGGGTTTGGGTACTGGCTTCTAGTCAATAGAGGTCAACGATCCTGTTAAACATCCTGCAAGGCACAGGACAGTCTCCACACAAAGCATGACCCAACACAAAAAGATCAATACTACTGAGGTTGGAAACTTGCCTTATGCCCAGTGAAATTTGGCTAAATCCCACTTAATGTAAGTCATCTTCAATTTTCCACGTCATTTCTTTTTCCACTAGATTCAAACGAAGAATATACGATACAATATATGTTTTCGAAATGGAAGAACTGATGCACTGCTGATTTTGAATGTAAAATTGCTGTGCCTAAGAGTACACAAAAATACCAGAAAGAGTTGTTCAGTGTTCGCCACTGTCAGCCCTCCACCCAGACACCCCATCTGGTGCAGTCTGAGATGGATAATAATGGTGGAGTGTTCTCGCTGTCTTGACTGTAGTCATTACTGTGATGTTATTTTAGGACTAAGTAGTGTTTGCCCATTGGACCATAAACGTGTGTCATGTAAATACAGGTTTTAGAACACACAATAGTCTGTCCATGTGTAGAAATACGCAGGGGAAAAAAAAACTCATAAAATGCTTTTTAATATTATTTGTTGGGCATGTGAAGTAATTCCTTTTCAAAGTTAAATCACTTGGAAAAAAGGGAGCTTCTCTTTTCAAAGACCCCGTAAGTAATTATGCTGCATTATACATCATTCATATGTCAATGCAAATTTTGTTTTTAAATGGAAGGAGTTTTGAATGACATGGTACCAAGCAAATGTCCAACATTAACCAAACCTTTTATTTATTTATTTACTCTCACCTGAATTGCTCTTTGAAATTGAATTGGGGGTAGGGGTTTAGTATTTATATAGTCAGCAACCTCATATTTGACACTTCATCCTAGAATTAAATTCTGAACACCGAAAAATCTCATAGAAAAGAAATTACAAATGACAATAACCTTCAAAAAAATCCTTAACAACAGTTGAGACCCTTTTCTCAGTAGATATTACACTTATATTGACAGCAAGAAATAAAATGGGAAATATAAAAGGCCAAAATAGTATTTAAAAATTCTATACTTTGAATCATACATAGAATTGTATACTTAAAAGTGTGTGATTATATTGTTGGAAGCTTGAAATATATGCTGTGTTGAGCCTTTTCCCCCCATCCCTTAACAATGATGAACATTTTCTTATTGAGATCAATTTATAATAATGACAGTTAGAGAGTAAAATTTATAGTTATGTAAAATGAAACTGTCTAGATTGGACTCAGTGACTTGATGATACACAGAACAATCGGAGTTATTAAAATGGTGGGTGGCCTTATAGACCCTCAGATGCTTCTCAAAACAAATCATCTTGACAGGAAGAAAATCTTACAAAATGAAGTTTATATGCCTTCTGCTCTTTATAGACATTTTAAACTTGAGAAACAACTCTAGAGAATTATTGAAATTTTATTCTTCAAAAATAAAAAGGTACAGTTTCTGCAAATATTCATTACCCTCAGACTTTATTTAACTTCAATATTTTAAGAAATGTGTGGAAGAGATATAGATAGATGATAGATATAGATAGATAGATGATAGATAGATGATAGATAGATAGATAGATAGATGATAGATAGATAGACAAATAGATGATAGATATTTTCCTTTGCCACATTTCCCATCATTTAGAAGAGAGTTAAACCCATTCTAGTAAGAGTCAGTTTTACATTTGATTTTGTTAACAAATATTTAGGTCAAACTAGCAACTGCTTCAAATTCATTCAAGTTCTGTCCTTTAGGTGTTTAAATTGAAAAGAAAAAGTGATAAAAATACCACTTTATCTGTTCAGTGATGTATTCCTAGTTATAAGAACTACTGACCAGTTTTATCCATTTCTATAACATGCATAAGTTTTCAATTCTTTGACATTGCTGCTCAAGAAAATATCACTGATAAGTTAATCTAAGACCTTTTCAATAATATGATACTTTACTTTCCCTGAATAGATCTTCTTCCATTAAAGAAAAATACCAACTGGTGAGAGCTGAGATGGAGAATTCTAAAACAAGACTGTCATACTCGCTTTGGCAATGCATATACTAAAATTGAAATGATACCGAGAAGATTAGCATGGTGCCTGCACAAGGATGACACACTAAAGCAAGACCGTCACATTGAATTTCCTGCTACAGTGTACTGCCTGGGCATCCTTAGACAGGTTAAGTAACTACCTGTGATTGAGTTGCCTCATCTCTAAATGCTGATGGTAAGAGTTCCTACCTCATAGGATTTTTACAAGGAGTAAATGATTTAATATATATGAAGATTTTGAAACAGTGCCTAACATAGAGTAGCACTGTATAAGAATTAGCTCTTTTTGAAAATTTCTTTTTTATTTTTTCTTCATTTGAAGAATAAATGTATCATCCTTAAATAGAGCTATAATTTGTTAATTGTGTGTTTGTTATGGGTACCACAGTAAGTTACCCCAAGCAATCTCAGGTTTAGATATGAACATCTTCTACTAAACTAGTAAAAACACTAGCTTTTGCAAAAAGACTAGGATAACTAAATTTAGTGTTAAAGTCCTAGCAAAAATGTCCAGTATAAACTATAAGTAATATTCAGGGTTTTATTTCCCAGTATTTCTATATGATAGGTTTGTTTTTTCATATGTAATAAGTCATAAAGAGTAAGGGTACCTGAAGGGAAAACCAAAAATAATTTCCAATTTGCGAAGTTCAATTTAAGGTATAAGGACATACATAAATATTAGACCTGTACGGTTTTGTTTGCCATGTGATTTGTCAAATATACTCTCTCTTTTCCATCGATGCCCTTACCAAGTAGTGTTTTTCTAAAAAATAGATTAGTCAATTGGCCCAATTGTAAAATAACTTGAACAACATTGAGTATCCCAATTTTATCTGATGCGCATGGTATAAGATCTAAAAGTGGAGTTTTAATGACACTTGTGGTCATTTTAAGATTTACATTAAAGTTAAGATGATTTAGGACTAAGCGGCAAAGAGCATCCTAATAGTCAGAACCTAACAGTCATGACCTAATAATCTGGTTTTCTGTCAACCTCAGCAACCTAATTTCATGCTACTTCTTCCTTTGCTCACTAATCTTCAGCCATAATGGCCAATTTTTAGTTTCTCAAGTGAACTAATGTCCTTTATTCCACAGAGATTTAAGACGAATACTGTTTCAACCGCCTAGAATAGTTTCCCTCCATCTTTTCATCTATTCAGCATGTCTCTATTGGGATGTAATATTAGCTGTCACTTCTTTCAACCTCTAAAATACATCATCATCTCATTATATTATCTTTTTAAAAAGATTTTATTTATTTATTTATTTGAGAGAGAGAGCACACGCACAAGCAGGGAGAGGGGCAGAGGGAGAAGGAGAAGCAGGCTCCCCACTGAGCAGGGAGCCCAACATGGGGCTCAATTCCAGGACCCTGGGATCATGACCTGAACCAAAGACAGATGCTTAACCGACTGAGCCACCCAGGCACCCCTCATTATATAATCTTATACCTGCTGGTACTTTTATTGTGTAGGATTAATTTAACATTGTAGTTCATTATTTTTTTCATGACTTCTTCCCCAGTAAACCATAAATTTCATGAAGAATTGGACCTTGTTGTATGTTCACTTCTGTTCTCTATTGAAATGACATCGATGCTCTCACCTCAACAAAATGTGTACTGATATCCTACTCTTCTCTTCTGACTTTTGACTAATTTGAAATGGTGAGTTTGACAGTTGCACTTAATATGGTCCAGACAGAAGTCCTGACCTGCTCCCATCCCACCTAAATTCTCCACTAGAGATGAGAATCTTCATCTCTTACAAAGAATACTTCCATTCAGCTACTGGTCAAGCCAGAAACCTGGAAGTCATCCTTGATACCTCCCTTTTCCACATCCTCCATTTCTAAGTCATCACTAAGTCCTATCCTCTGTATGCATCAAATGTATGTAAATAGGTTTGCATGTCTTCTCCACAATTGCCACATGTATCATTCAGGGTCCTGCCATAAAAGAGTAACCCACTTAGAGTGGGTAATATGAAGGAAATGTTTAATGAAATCATATTTAAAAGATAGGGTAAGTAAGTTTTCTGGAAACCAACCAGAAAGACTTCAAGATCCCACAGCTAGGAACAAGCAACAGGAAACTGTTGACAAGGTAGGCTGAAAGGACAAAGGGAAGTTACTGGAAACTAGAAAGGCTAGCTCCATGGTGAGAGATGTCTGAGATAAACCATGTCCTCTGATAGAAGAAGAGAGGTCAAGGCACAGAAGAAGCAGGGGAATAAAAACCAAACTTCATTCTGTTGCCAACCTCAAGTCGCAGGCTGGTATTTCCCATTAGCTAAACCAAAGTGGAATTTAAAAGACAAAGAAACCCCTTGATGTCATGCATAATCATTAGTATTTTGGGGGTCATAAGGCATGGACAGAACAAACTGAAAGTATTCTGCAAACCATTTTTCTCCTAGCCTTTGTCGTTTCTTACCTGAACTATTTCAATGATCCACTAACTGGTTTACCTACTTTCTCTGTCACAAATACCTGTACTCAATTCTCTTATAGCAGTAAGAATTCTGTTCTTGGATTGAAACCCATATCAAGTTTTTCTGCTTAAAATATTTCTCAGTATTTATCTTTTACTCTCAAACTCCTTGTTTTAAAATTGTATAACTTTTATTATAAAGGTTAATTTTCTTATTTTTTTTTCCACACTAGACTGAGTTCTATGAAGGCAGGCATTACCTATTTTCATCTTTGAGTCCTCTATCAATGTGACTAGAACACACTAAATGCTAAATAAATATTCTATGAATTAATAAATTTTAGAAAACTGCTTTGTATTTTTAAAAGCTGCCCAAAAGGGGCACCTTGGTGGCTTAGTTGGTAAAGTGTCTATCTTTGGCTCAGGTCATGATCTCTGGGTCCTGGGATAAAGCCCCACATCAGGTTGCCTGATCAGCAGGGAGTCTGCTTCTCTCTCTCCTTCTCCCTCCACTCCCTCCCCCGCTTGTGCTCCCCCACCCCTCAATTAAATAAATAAATAAATAAATAAATAAATAAATCTTTAAAAGCTTCCCAGGTGATTCTAGATTTAAAAAAAAGGTTATTGGACAACTAATCTTCTAATGCTCTAGACTGTAAAGAGAATAATTAGTAAAATTAATCCTTACCCACTTGATTCATTTATTATATGTTAAATAGAAACTCACAATGTGTTCATAAAATGTGATTCTTTACTAGGGCTTGGCTAAGTCTATTTATTTATTTTTTTCTAGTTCTTTTTTCCCTTTCAGATACCAGGTTTAACCTTCCTTAGGAAAATCAAGTATTTCTCCCTTTTAAAAGCTCATACATGAACAACCTGATGGTGAACCAGTTCACACTTAATCTTGGATTTGAGGACCGGAAATACTTCCCAAGTGCTTTAATGCCTTCTCATTATCAGATAGCATAGAAGAAAAAATTCTTTTCTACAATTTAAAAATGTAACATTTTTGTATATCTAAGAACTACCATAGGGCTGAGGTCATTTCATTGAGTATTTTAATGTTAAATTGTTTTTTTCTTTTCCTTTGGATCACAGGCCCTGGGGGTTCTACATACCTGGCACTGACCTTTTTCCATTTCATTTCTGATAATTTTTTTAAATAAATTGTTTCCATTTCATTTGTTATAAGGACAATATTTTCTTATCTGTGTTCAGATGTTTATATACGTTTGATATGCATCTGCCTGTTGTAGTATTGAAACAATTCCATTTTGATGACACATTCTCTAACACCCCCTTTGCCAAGAAATGTTCATATTTCAAAATCTAGTATTTTGATAGATAAACAATAATATATTAGTTAACCACTATAGTATTTTGGGACATCAATACCTCTTGTGATCTCTAGGTATTTTAATAAAATTATTTCAATACACTTATGTAATAAATAAGGAATATATATATGTACACATATATATATGTGCCTGTGTAAGTAAGTAAAAAT
Organism: Mirounga leonina; assembly: GCF_011800145.1. Taxonomy (NCBI): domain Eukaryota; kingdom Metazoa; phylum Chordata; class Mammalia; order Carnivora; family Phocidae; genus Mirounga; species Mirounga leonina. The sequence continues at coordinate 82,371,795 of NW_023270377.1, read as the reverse complement.
ACTTATGTTTCAGCATAGAGATGAATAATGGCTATATATTTTACCTCATTCCTCTCCTTAAAAATGAAATGTAAGTAAAATCCCTAATTTACTGAAAATAATTGTGTAAACAGCAATTTATTAGAGAAATTCTCTTATCTTCTGCATTTAATTTTGAAAAGGGCACTAGCTCTAACACCTAATCTCCAGCATTTCCATTAGCAAACTGCCCTCCCCTGTGTCTGTATGTATTAACATCCATCCTAGGTTATAATCAAATATTTGTGTAATTATTCTTGGCAAAGTTAGAGGTTGCAAAGCACAAGATACATATAAAACTGTAGTGGCATGTTTTCATTAGTGAATTTATAAAACCTGGGGTATTTCTTTATTACAGTCCCCAATAGGTGAATTCTATTATTAAAATAATACCACTAAGATTTGCAGAAAAATTATGACCCCAAATTTTGATTCCAAATTATTCAATTTCTACCTCCTCCTAAATGCAGTCATTACTGATACCGTTGTTTCTGTTCCTGTTTATTCTACTATAAATTTAAGGGTTAGATAATTTGATTTATTCCACAGTTCCTTAATTGAAATGAAGCATGTCCATCTAATCTTTCCAATATGATTGTATTTTCCACAAAGACAAGGAAACGCCTTATGTCCTTTGCATCTCTCATGATTTCTAGCATAGTTCTAGACATGAATATTCAATAATTATATATTATTTACTCCATATATTTATACAATCCTAACTGATTGTTAAGATATATTATACTGTTTATTTAACAATGCTGGGGGTGATAAACTAAAATCAAACCTCTGGCATTTACTTAAGGAAAATCTTCAGAGTCATTTACTTAAGGAATCTATTTTGCCAGGTCTTTTCTTGGTGTTAAGTGTGATCAATATATCCTGACTGCTAATGGCAGTAATAAGATTACTATCACTATCAACCTTAAGACTTCAAAAATGAAAGGAAGTAGAATCTTGAAGCCAAGTGCTGTGGGTCATGGGGGTAGGAGGAGTAGAAGCTAGCCCCTCTATCTTGCCCTACTATCCTGTGTGGCACAGGTAATGATGAGTGAGAAGGCAGCAGCCCCTAGACAAAACATCGCAACTCCAAAATGTGAGGGCTCTGAGTTTTATTTTTACTTGTGTTATCATAGACTTGATTACAATTTTAAATTAATAAATAAATATTTCTTTAGTATTGCTAAATTAATACACTGTGTTAAAATTTTATGGGGTATTGGGCGCCTGGGTGGCTCAGTGGTTAAGCATCTGCCTTGGGCTCAGGTCATGATCCCAGGATCCTGGGATCGAGTCCCACATCAGGCTCCCTGCTCGGCGGGAAGCCTGCTTCTCCCTCCCCCACGCCCCCTGCTTATGTTCCCTCTCTCACTGTGTCTCTCTCTGTCAAATAAATAAATAAAATCTTTAAAAAAATTTTGTGGGGTATTATATTATTTTTCTCCATTTTAGATTCTTTTGACCCTCCAGATATTTGATGGAGCAAATGCTTTTATCCTTAACCTGATCTTGATAATGAGTAGTAAAAATTGATGTTCTAAAGATGTATCTATCTATATTACTTTTTATTGCAAAATTTACATTCCAGTCTTAGGTGATCTGCTCTGTTTTAAAATGAATCTAAATATTAAGTCCTGGGGAAGAATAACACTTAGGGAAAAAATGTTAAAATATAGCAGCTAATGTTAATACTTACTAATACTTGCTTATCTACAAGTGTTAAAAGGGAAAGGTTTTCCAACCATTATAAGCTGTTACAGTATTAATCTACATTTCAATAAGTTTTTAAAGGCAATTCTAGAACTGTCAAGGACCTGCTCTTAAGCTTGAGAGAAACCTACAAAGGAATGCTGACAGTTTCATTTTATGTGACATGAAAGCATTATTTTATCAAGAAAATGTTATTAGTTCCTCAGACATTTGAGCACTTTACACTGCAGATTCTCAGAAAGTTCCACAGATACTCTTTAGTGCATGGAGCTAAAATATTACCTATGAAAATATCCTGAGATATAAAATTAAAGAAGTGGTCTGAATAAGCAAAGTTTCCTCTATTTCACTTGGTTCTATCTCAAAATTATAGTAAAGTCGGAAGCTTTGAATAAAGCACTCATGTTTGAAAATCCCAAACTTTGAAGGAGGGATTTAAAAGTATATGCTAAAGTATGTTTAAATGTTTGCTAAAGACTTACAAACTAGAAGAGTCACATTGTAAGCAACCCTTGGATTTTATAATATAGGCTTGATAGAAGCACCACATTCCTGGTTCTGATACCCTCCTAAAATTAAGAAAAGTTTTGTGATTTTCGCTGTTGTTACTGTTGTTTGTTTGTTTGTTTTTGTTTTTGTTTTTCTCTGAGGCAGCAAAGAATTCTTGACCCAGATAGGCCAGAGTTCTACAGATTTGGGCACAAATGATAACCTCTAACTTCTAATTATTTTGTATCCTTTCTCTTTTCCTATTCTACCCCTTATTACACTGTTTCCCAAAGTATAGCAAGCTTATCACTGACAGTTGATAAGATGAGTAGAGGCAATGAATGAACAGATTTTATTATTTAAGAATTGAGATAGTTGCACATTTGCTTTAACATACATTATATAAAAGATAATCAACACATTAAAAATACCTTAGATACTATTCCTTGGGAATATAGACAATATTTAGGTAATATAAATGTTCAAGATTTTGAAAAGGAGTTGATTTAAAGAAATATATTAAATAAGTACTTGTTTAGGTAGCACATAGCTATGGCAAAAAGTGAAGGTGGGACAGAAATGTCTAAACTAGAAGAGACACTGTCCATGGTACTCATTGTTCTCATTCTTCTCAAAGACATGTTATCTCATGCTGAATCCAAGTAAACATTTTATCCTTTGAAAGGTTCTGATACTGCTGTAAAAATATCTTCAGCCATCTCCAATGACACTGTATTCCAAAGCAAGCCTTTTACTAAATCATTAAGCCTGATGTCAATAGCTGTGTGATAGTAGGAAATAACACCAGTAAAATATTTTGTCTTTCATCTTCTCCATCAATGAAAACTATTAATTTTCCACTCTAAAACAACTCTCCCTTTCTAGCTTGGTCTTGCAATTTTATATTTAGCCATTAATTAATCAAAAGTGCGAGGAAGAGGGATTTTATTTACTTATTAAGGGAACTTGCATCCCTAACTCATCTACATATTCTTCCATAACTTCCCATGATGCATTTTAACTCCTATCAATGACTTCCATACAGATTAATCTTTTAAAAACAAACACTCTTTTACTGAAGCTCATTAAATATTTTAATAGATTTGTGGACAGCACTTGCTATATCCCAGGCTCTATGCTAAATACACAGATTATCTCATTTTTGTCATCTCCTTATACCAAGCCTACTAAATACAGATGAGAACAATGAGACAATAAAACATCAAAGGTCTTGTGGTCACTCTGGGAATGACACTGGTTTCAGTACCCTTAACTTTTGCCACTGCATTACATTATTTTGATATACAAATCCAATATCAAGACTTACAGTGAATCCTCTTTTATATTTATCCTCAGCATGTGACAACATCGATCACGCTCTCAATTTTGAATGCCTGTTTTGCTTGATCTTGTGATGCTCCCCGCTATTGATTTCCTTTTCACTTTTCTCAAAAATTACATTCTCCTTTGCTGATTCATCTGCCTCTTATTGCTTTTATGAATGAGCCTTGCACAAGGTAGCATAATTAACCTATCTCTATGCTCACATTGTGTATTCATCATTTAGCATGTCTTTAATATCAACTCAACATTTGGGACAACAGAATGAAAATATTATCAAAACATTGCTATTACTCTTTGCAGAGTAACTGGTGTGATTTTTTTCCCCACTAGGTTGGTATATTAAATCATATCCTATTTTGTTTTTAAATTAATCACTTAGGTTTATATATTTAGTAGAAACTATAGCTACTGCTTATCTTGTTTTACTGTACTTCCAAATACCAGAAGGGAGAAAGATAGTAGATCATTCTCAAAGAGAGAAATAAGATCATTCTTTCAATGGCAATGGTATTATTAGTAGCCCAGGTGCCTACTCAGGTCCAATGGCACTTCCATGTGTGCTACTGGAGTTAAAATTTAAATTAATATTAACATTAGTTTATACTTAAAAGTTTAGTCATTCTTCCATAAACATAAACATTAAGCAAAGGTCTCAGGGCCTTCTGCTCACCCAATATGAGCAGCCTTTGAGCTCATGTAACCACTCTGGATATCAACTTCTCATGTGATTATTTCTTCTCTAATGATTTAATATGCTTTCCAGGACAGCAAAATTTAATTGGGAATGTTATAGTCAATGAATAGAGAAGCTTAATGAGCATTGGTTCTCAAAAAAGAATGGGTTAGGGTCTTTGTCATTGCCTCTCAAGAGACTCAGAGACCGCTATATAAATATAACAAATTTACTTCCAAATAACACAGAAGATTGGTGGAGGCAAGACATACTCCCCTGAGGCAATGGGATCCATGCAAATGTTGAGGGAAGAATTAAAGAATATCTGTTTCACTATGCTGGAATGTACTTGCTTAGTATCTCTTGGCATGGTCCCTTAAAAATAAAAATTAGTCTCTCTTCACTAGGTATCCTATTAGAGTTCATACATTAAGTGAGGGGTGCTTGTATAAATAGAGGAAAGCATTGCTATTTCAACTTCTTATTCCAGAGATTTTCTCTAGTGAGATTACAAATTTTGATTAGGAAATCCTTCATTAAAAAAAAAAAAAAGGAAACACTTTATAGACAATCACTACTATGAACCAGGTAAAGAATAGATAAAATGCTCAGTTTGTGAAGTTAAGATAAATTAGAGGATGAAGAAGGAGAGTAAAAGAAAGCTTTTGAAAGAAGAGAACAAGTCATGAAACTTGCTGGAAGACTAGAGCCTGTGGAGAAATATTGCTTGTTGAAAGTTTCTAGTCATAGAAGGTCCTGAGTACTTTCACAAAATGGAATGTTAAGGGGAGCCTGGGTGGCTCAGTAAGTTAAGCATCCGACTCTTGGTTTTGTTTCAGGTCATGAACTCAGTGTTCTGAGATGGATCCCCGAGCCCTGTGTCAGGCTTCATGCTCAGCGAGGAGTCTGCTTGAGATTCTCTCCCTCTCCCTTTGCCCTCCCTTTCTCTCTCTCTCTCTCAAATAAATAAATAAATAAATCTTTTTTTAAAGACTCTCTCTTCCTCTCCTTCTGCCACACTGTTTCTCTCTCTCCCTTAAATAAATAAGTAAATCTTCAAAAAAAAAAAAAAAAAGAAATAAGAAAAAGCCTCCTAACCCAGCATCTTATGCCAGGGAAATTTGGGGAAATGACTATCTGGGTTCCCCCAAAAACAAAGCCTACATGGACAAATAGTTGTGCCCAAGTAGTTTACTTATTTAATATGTGATTCAAAGGAGGAGAAGTGAATAGGGAGAATGAGAAAAGGAAGGAGGAAAACACAGAGTAATAGCACATCATCAAGATCCTTAATATAGGCCTTTATTCCTTCATGGTCTGGGAGAGATGTGCAGGTTATCTCTGAAACACAGGAGTCTGGAGTCCTCTGATCACTGATCCTGTTTCCCATTGGTTGAGGTGTTAACTATTCCATTCATGGACTACACTTGTGTCTGGGTTAGTTAGCCCCCAAATCATCAAAGACAATCTTGCCACAGAAAGCAGAAAAACACCCACAGAAAAGTGAGTGCCTGGGGTAGGACAACGGCAGCTTCCAGGAAGGTAGTATAGTCCACCTTTCAGTGGTTGAAATCTGACATGGGCTACAGAGGTAAGCTAAAATGAGTAAAGTTACTGTATGATACAAGATGAAATAAAAGACTAAACATCAGGACATGAAATGAATTAGTTCAGCAAAAGCAAAAATTCAGAACCTGTTGTGTCTAGAGGAAATGTTAAGGTCACCATTATCTCTGAAGATCTATGGAGAATTTATTGAAATCCTGGGTCTTCTCACCTTACCCATCATGGTGGGCCATCATGAGCATCTCCCTTAGATGACATTCAAGTTACAATGTTGAGTTCAGAGGTAGTCTTTTTCTTCAGACAAATCTTGAGAATGGTACTCTCTGTCTAAAATAGATGAAGGACTGATTTGGGCAATAATGTTTCTAAATTTGTTATATATTTAAAGTATTGTATTACGAATGTAATTATTATAAATTACTAAATAATCTGAGTTCCAAGAACTTTTTTTGTCTCCTTATAGAATTACCTCTTCATTTCTCACTATGGCACAAGTATAAGCAGTTTATAACTAATAGTTATTATTTTTCTGAAAAAATAGTAGTAATTATTAAGCATTTCTCAAGTGTTGCCAATCTTTTAAGTGATTTACATTTGTTAACAAAGTTAATTCTCACAATAATCCTCTGTAGGTGCTATTATCCCCATGCTTCAGATATGAAAATTAAAGCACAATGAGTTTAACTAATTTGTATAAATTCATCAGCTAAGAAGTGACAGCTGGAATTTAGGCCTGAGAGTCAGGGTACAATACAACCTATAAAGCACTGAATATTATGCCTTTTGAGACAAAACACAAAGTTCTTATAAATCAAGATCCAAAGTCGTGTCTATACTATAAGTTGATTACATTGCAACCAATTTTTTTAAAAACCTAAATAGTTTTTCATTTCATAATAATAGTATTAACTTTTAAAATGATCTAATATGTCTCACCAGATATACATACAAAACACACTTTACTTTAGATTTTATTCATTTTTTGAAAATTTAACAATACAAAATAGGTCAAGCACCTTTGTTAATTAACTCTATTTCATTAAAATTATGTCCTCTGGTTTAAAATGCCTTCACTCTTGTGTGTTAAATTTATGTGGATGATCCATAAACAGTCCCTAATTAGTCACATGTGTATTCAGATGTGGGCTTGTGTGTTATAAACTAACACTGAAGTGTATAAGGAACTGTCAGTCAGATCAAAAGTCAACTGAAAATCATCCCGTTTGCAAAGCTGAGAGCCTGTCACAGTTAGTTAGTCATAAATGTTTAAAACAGCAACCAAACTTTTATTCTAATTGAGCATGAGTTGAAAGGCTACCCACTTTGATGTCTTTGCTTTTATCATTTGTATATAGCTACAAAAACTACTATTATGCTTTTTTTTAATCCCCCCTTGGAGTGGTAGACATTACTTAGTTCTGAAAATATACAGGTAGATCAATCTATAATTGCAAGGCCTTTGTACAATTTCCAGTTATGCCTATAATCTTCTACGTGCAAAAGTTCAAAAGTAAAAATCTTCCCTCTTTTTTCTCTATTTGATCTCTTTCTCCACCTATTTTGATTCAAGCCATAAGGAACACATCTTTGCAATATTTAGAGAGCCATCATTTAAAATGTAATCGTCCTCTTTCAGCCTTCAGTAGACACAAATCAAATAGATTTTTTCATTAATATTACACATTTTATCAGCAAAATTTAGTGGCATTAATGGCCCCATTCTAGAGATTTACGTATTGAGACTCAGAAGCGAAATGACTATCAAGGTCCTAGAGCAATCCATCTGGCAGTATGGCAAAGATTTCAAAGTGCCAGACCTGAACCTATTTCCATTCTTTTATTTTAGAATTTGAACACAAGTCCTGCATTCAGGGTCATTATCCTGTAATTTTATGGCCAACAAGGTTATCGGTTAAATAGCCAGTGCTGGAAACACTCTTCAGACTACCCGGAGGACTGATACTATTGCCATGTGTTTCACTTTTTATGCTATAAGCTCCTCAATAAATTATTATTTTTGTTCAAATAGTCAAATATCCTTTAAAGATGTTTAAACAATAAGAAAAATATGTATATTTACACATGTAAATGTCATTCTCTATTCTCTTTATTCTTTCGTGTAAATCTCAATTTTCGTCCAGTATCATTTTCTTTCTGTCTAAAAGACTTACTATAATATATCTTGTAGGGCAAGGGGCGCCTGGGTGGCTCAGTCGTTAAGCGTCTGCCTTCGGCTCAGGTCATGATCCCAGGGTCCTGGGATCGAGCCCCGCATCGGGCTCCCTGCTCAGTGGGAAGTCTGCTTCTCCCTCTCCCACTCCCCCTGCTTGTGTTCCCTCTCTCGCTGTGTCTCTCTCTGTCAAATAAATAAATAAAATCTTTAAAAATATATATATATCTTGTAGGGCAAGTCTGCTGGTGATGAATTTCCTCAGGTTCTATATGTCTGAAAATATCTTTTTTTTGCCTTCACTTTTGGAAAATATATATGCCAACTATGAAATTCTAAACTGACGATCTTTGGTTTTCAGTGCTGTAAAGATGTGGTTCCATTATCTTCTCACTTGCTTTGCTCAGACAAAAAATCTAATGTCAATTTTATCTTTTTCCTCTGTATGTAACATGTCCTTTCTTCCTGAATATTTTTAAGAGTTTCTCTTCATACAGATTTTGAAGAATTGTATTATGATATGCCTCAGCATAGTTGTGTTTTTTTTTTTTTTCCCCATGTTTTTTGTGTTTGGAGTTCTTTAAGCTTCTTGGATTTGTGAAAGTATAGTTTTCATTGAGTTTGGAAAATTTGGGGCCATTATCTCTTTAAATATATTTTCTTTCTCCTTCTGGGACAAAAATTACCTCTATATTAGGCCACTTGAAGTTGTTCCACTGCTCACTAATAACCTCTTCATTTCTTTAAGTCCTTTTTTTCCCCTTGTTTTATTATGAAGACTTATACTAAGTCTTCAAATTCACTATTATTTTCTTCTGCAATATCTAATCTGTAGTTAATCCCACCCAGTGTATTTTTTTTATTTCCAACATTATAGCTTTTATTCTTGAGATTTCATTCTGAATTTTTTCATTTTTTCCATTTCTCAACATAACTCTTTAAACATATGAAGTAGAGTCATAAAGACTGCTTTTTATGATAACTATTATAATATTGTTTTATTAATGATTTGCTATGTTCATTGTGTGTCAGTTTCAACTGACTCATTATTTTCCTCATTATGGTTCATATTTTCTTGCCTCTTTATTGACTGTTGGTCTTTGATTGACTGCCAAACATTGTGACGTGTTGGATGTTGGATATTTTTCATTTCTATGAATCTCCTTATACTTTGTTCTGGGATGCAATGGAGTTACTTGGAAAAAATCTAATATTGTTTCATTTATTTTGTCTGACTTTGTTGTTGTACGTTTCAAATGGAAGTGTGATTCCAGTCCCAGTTACTCCATCTTAGCCAGAATGAGGATGTTTGAGGATGAAAAACATAAGAACTTAATAAGTCCTAGACACTTATCTAAATGTTTTACATATACTAACTCATTGAATTCATACAGCAACTCATGAGGTAAGCATTATTATTATCTCCCAGTGATAGACATTGTTGGTTGCCTGCACAATATTATTATTATCTTTTTTTTATATTGTTAACAGAGGTTCAGATTATTTCCCAGGACATCATTCTGTCTCTGATGTATAAATCCACCAGAAATTACATCTACTTTTAATGAAATGTGTACCTTTCCTCATCTCCTAAATTCATTCAATAGTACCTATTTCAGAATCTTGGGAAAGAGAGCAGGATTCTTTTTAAGACTATTTTTTAAAGATAGAATACATTTCTCAGGAGTTCAAGTTCAGAAAACAGAATGATTGTTCGAGTGTAGTCCTCAAAACCCTTTTTAATTATATTTCCTAATTGTGTGTGGATTACACATACAAATTCCTTTCCTATTTCTCAATGTACATTTTCAGCTATTGCCTTTTTTTTCTTTTTCATAATTTAAGAAAATTTTAACGAAATAACACTTTTTATCAAAAGATGATACCAAGGAATCACAAAATATTCAAAGCAATAAGTTCCAAGGATGTACTTCTTTAATACTATAAAATCTATTATCAACTAATCCCACACTCAGTTAATATATAACATATAACCATATGCACTCTAAAATAGTAGAAAGTTATATATTGAACCTTGCACTATCCTGATACTTATTAAATAACAAAAGTACAGAAACAGAGACAGAAAAGTATGAAAAAGTACATCTGTTAATGGTTGAGGGTATTTTTCTGATTTTTCCTTCTAGAAAACATCCATGAAGAGGAAATACAGGATAGATGCAGAATATCTTAAGGGAAAAAAAATACTGTGAACCAGTAAAATAATAATTTGCCATGACAATTAGACATATGGACAAAGATCCAACAAAAAACATAAGGTTGAAAATGTTAAATAATAATTTAGAAACATTGCCCACCAAGGTTTTTCTGCGATGTAAGTCCCCAGCATGAAAATACTTGTTGAAAGCTTTCATATTAAGACTATATATGCTGTATTTAAGTAAAGCACACAGAGAAAATGATATATGATTCCTGGAACAAATTGGTAACTGCAGTTAAAATGGTGCCCCAAACTGTACTTTCAGGAATTAAATGGTAGGCAGATACAACCATCTTGTTGTATTTAGAATTAAACTGAGAAGAATATAAAACTGTGAAGTAATATAGAAGCAAAGATGATAAAAACAGAATAAAGTTACTTTTAAATTCTTTATTATAAAGCTATGATATTTATAAATGTTAACTTCTAGTCCTTTACTCTAGGGAATGATACACCATGACCTCAGGTTGGGTGGAAGCGATCATATTACCCCACTTCCTTGCAACTATTAAAGGTGGTTGCATTACCCAAGCTAGACATATCAATTCCCTTACTAGAATATTTAGTTTTAATGAAACTGGTGGGAAAAAGCTCTCTTCCATCTTTTATTGCCAAAGTATAAAGATATAGGTAGAACTACTAGTACATTTTTCTACACAAGTTGGTAAAAATGGATGAAGAAATGAGGTGACAAAAATGAAGAAAAAGGAAACATAGATTAAGAAAAGGAAAAATATCGGGACACCTGGGTGGTTCAGTCGGTTAAACAGCCGACTTTTTATCACAGCTCAGGTCTTGATCTCAGGGTTATGAGTTCAAGCCCCACATTGGGCTTCACACTGGGCATGTAGCTTACTTACAAAAAAAAAAAAAAAAGAGAGAGAGAGAGAGAAAGAAAAGTATTGAGAGAAAAGTAGTTTTAGGGGTGCCTGGGTGGCTCTGTCTGTTAAGTGTCCAACTATCGGTTTCAGCTTAGGTCATGATATCAAGCTACATTCTTTCCATCAACCAAAGTGCAGTTTAGACCTCAACCTTAAGTGCCCTTCCTTGATCTTTCAACTGGCATATATAATATAGAGTGTCCAACTCTTGGTTTCAGCTTAGGTCATGATCCTGGGATGGAGCCCTGCATCAGGCTCCAAGCTCAGGGTGGAATCTGCCTGAGGATTCACTCTCTCTCTCTCCCTCTGTCCTCCCCTCTAAATAAATAAATAAATAAATAAATAAATAAATAAATAAATATCTTTTTTTATTTTAAATAGTTTTAGCAGTAATGAGTCTCTTGTCCTCGTTTCTGAGGTTCTTGGTATATTCTCTGGTTCTCCCAGCTTTTCATTTGATTTAATGAGCTGCCCTAATATTACTACAATAAACCTCTATTTGCCTTAAGCCGCTCTGGTAAGAGTTGAACTTCTGTTACTTAAACTGAAAGAATTTGAGACCAGGAGAAAATATGAGCTGAGTTGATCATTTCGTGACTAAATAGCATGAAACTTTCTAGTATTTTACATTTAGGGGTTAAAGTTTAACAGTAAACTCTGCATGGAATTGAACCATGGACCAAGTCAATTACAAGTGCCTAAATTCTAGTATTTTAGTTCACATGTTTTTAGTTCACATGATTTTAGTTCACATGTTGCACTGAAATCTATATATTTAGTGAAATGTAAAAATTTGAGAAATTGGAGACTAGAAATATGAGCTAAAAACACTATTTTGATGTGCCCTTATATTCCTAGCTTTATCAAAGATAAAATGTTTACTTGTATACCATATAAATAGAAGTATAACTTTAAAATGAAGTGAGTTTTATACTAAATAATTATTGAAAAGTGTTATGTTCTATGAGTAGTTAAATCTGGAGATTGAACATAATGGTTAAGACAAGACCACGGTTATGTTTTCAGTTTTATTTTTGTTCTCTATGTTTACTTTTCTTATATATAAGGAGGGCTCTATAAAAATTAGATACGGTAATGTATAACTCTTGATGTATCATAACGTCCCATTGAATGTTTTTTTTTCTTGTTTTTATAATAAGACTTTATATGGGAGTAGTCCCTATTGCAATATGGTAGTTGATAGTGAGCAAGAAGAGGTTGATGAACTATAAAAGATGTTTTTGAACTCTGACTGTAAAGGTTTTATATACTGAATTTTTTTCATCACAATTTATTAATTAAAAAAGTGTTCCACTACTAAAATTATGTTTGAGAACCTGTGGTTCTAATCCAACTTTGCCTCATCTTTGAGACTCCAACTTTCACTTAAACTGTCATGACAGAGAGATTCTCTTAACCTCCCGCTCGAGCTACATTCTTCCCATCAACTAAAGTGCAGTTTAGACTTAAACCTTAAGTGCCCTTCCTTGATCTTTCAACTGGCATATATAATATAGAGAAAAAATAACTTTCAAGAGGCACCCAAGTGTGTTCAGAAAACAATGGGTCAGTGTTAGAGGAGAGGGGAAATTTTGAATCCTCTATGGATTTGGGTATTGGTCACTCGGATTGTCCTCTGGCTCTGTTGGCCTCCTGCCTGGCTCCCAGGGAAAGGGGGGAAGTTTGCAAAGATTGACAAAAAGCTGAAAGAACTCTTTCATTAGAATCTCTGAAAGATTTTGGAAGCCCAAGGCAATAATACTTTGCAACCTCTGTCCTAGTGGGATCAAAGGGGGTGGGGGTAAGTAGAAGAGTGTGTGGTGCTTTTCCCTATTCAAGGTTTCTATTGAGCATGAAAATGTCACAGCATCTGAGCAGTGGATCAGCTGACAACTGGAATGCAGCAGAATTGGAAATGGTATTTCACTGTGATGAGTCTTGGAGTTTTTGTTGTAGCATTGATAATTTGGGATAAAACCAAGAGCATAGTAGGCAGTTGGAGATTGGGGGGGGGATGTTTATAGTGGTTTTGATGTCACTGAAAGACCTAGGACAGGAGAAGAAGGGAATGGTAAGTGAATGCAGTAACTGTGAGGACTACTTCTCTAGTAGGGTAAGACAATCTGGGACCTATTTTGGAAAGGTGATTATGTTGTAAAGGGTCTGAGATCCACTAAAGCCCACAGCAAGTTGAATTATGTGCTGTGAGAAAAAGAATGAGATATCATGGATATCCAAAATCAAAAGATTTAGGAGGAATTTGCAGAGATCTGAGTTAGAGGAATTCTGGATTCCGTTGGAAACTAGAAAGACCCCACTTCAAGCATCTTTACTGAAAAGGCTCCCAATATGAATAATTGTCTACATTCTGAAGACTTTCTTATTTCTAACCTGCCACCAAATAGTTTCCTCTGATATAGAATGTTGTAGTTGGTCAAGAGCTCAGTCTTCTCATCAAACAAAGTAGGGTTTGAATTCTAGTTCTCTCACAAGCTTTTGACCTTGGGCTAATCACTTCATCTCCGTGAGCTTCTACTTCTATCTCTATATATGGAATAATAATTTTACCTACTTCATAAGATTTTGTGAGGTTCAAATAAGGCAGAGCACATAGTAAGTGATCAATAAATATCAATAAAGAGTCATTTTTATCCTATTTATAACTAAAACCATGGTTAGCATGTGCTTTACTGGATTCTTTCACAAATATCATGATATTTCAATGTCTTTTTCCCTAATGAATATCATAATTATTCTGTCATATTTTATAGCCTTAAGAGAGGTTGTAATTGGCCTGAGTCATCTTTTCAAGATTTATAAGTAACTTTTTTCTGAATCAATTGGTTCAGTTTCTTAAATTCATGGAATTAGACACATTGGCAAAATCATGCCTCACCTTGATGGTCAGCAAGCCAGCCAGATAATGTATATTTATTAAGTAATAACTTTCTATCAAGCAAAATATCAACTTTGAGCATAAAATACAGCATTTCATCCTCTTAAGCCCCGAGAACTTTTTGGAAGAAATTTTACATGGACTAAAGCTCCCATAGGTCAGGTGGGGATTTGTATTTGGAAGTACATTTAACTGTTGTTATTTTGATTTTATAACCTTCTTGGCACTCTTGGCCTGGGGAAACATGGGTTTCACTTTTCAGGCTGAGGGAATAGAAAATTCTGAGGAAAGAAAGCCTTCTGTTTGGAAGATCGAAGTGGGAACACAGAAGAACCTGGTTATATCTTTTGCACTGAATGGAGACACGGACAAAATGAGGCACATGACTCATGACTTTAGAGAACAAGTGATGAAATTGAAAACTGTGATGGAGTAAAGTATAGAATATTATTAATTTACTTAAGTGTGTGTAAGTCTCTAAAATAGCGTTAATATCTAAGGACAAGGAAAAAGCATGTGTTTTATTATTATTACAAAATTATTATTAAAATAAAATATATTAGCATAATTATTTTTTGGAATATGCTAGAATGAAAAACAGCTTCACCCAATTGATTAGATGCATGAATTTTGCACAAAAATACTAAGCTAAGTTCTGTTCGGTTCGTAATTTAAAAAAAAATTAAAAAGCATCTCTTAGCAACTGTAATAGTATTATTAGAAGGATGACTAGAATTTCTTGTGGTGAAGTTAGGGAAAAAATATATCAAGGAATCAAAGAACTTAAAAAAATCTCAAGATATAATATACTTAAATTTGAAGGTCTGGCTTATTTTATTCTATGGAATGTATATCTGTCATGCATAAGAAAATTTAATTTATAAAATGAAAAGTGACTAAAAGCACAAAACCAACAAAATATCTGGGTAACTTAAATGCCAAATATTTGATATTGTCTAGAGCAGTGCTTCTCAAAAATGTATGTGCACACCAATTGCCAAAGGATTTTGTAAATATGCAATTTCTGATTCAGTAGATTTAGGACATGGCCTGAGATTCTGCATTACAAGCATGCTGTCAGGTGATGCTGATGTTGCTGGTCCATTGATCATAATTTTGTTTTAATAAAGTTTTAAATTCTAAATTCATATGCAGTTGTTTTTTTTAAAATAATTTATTTATATTTTTGACAGAGAGAGACACAGCAAGAGAGGGAACACAAGCAGGGGAAGTAGGAGAGGGAGAAGCAGGCTTCCCCGTGGAGCAGGGAAACCGATGCGGGGCTCAATCCCAGGACCCTGGGATCATGACCTAAGCCGAAGGCAGACGCTTTTTTTTTTTTTTTTTTTCGAAGGCAGACGCTTAATGACTGAGCCACCCAGGCGCCCCAAGATTCACATGCAGTTGTAAGAAATAATACAAAGAGACCCCATGTACCTTTAATTCAGATTGTTCCAATGGTAATATCTTGCAACTTCGCAAAAAAAAAAAAAAACAGCTGGGGATATTTATGTGGGTCTATTTCTGGGTTCTCTATTATCTTCCATTAATCTGTGCATCTATTCCTTCATCAATACCACACAGTCTTGCTTGTTATAGCTATGTATTAAATCTTCAAATTGGGCTGACTGATTTCTCCCACTTTTATCTTGTTTTTCAAAATAATCTTAAGCTATTTTATTTCCTTTGCCTTTCTACATATATTTTAGTATGTGGCATCCAGTCTGTGGAAGTAGGAAGAAGAAGAAGGAAACTTGCTTTTTAAAATCCTTGGCCAGGAAATGACATGCATGCCTTCAAAACATATTCATTTGGCCGATACTCAATTACTTGATCATATATATCCACAAAGGAGACTAAGAAATACATTTAAATGTGTGTCCAAGGGGAGGGGAGGCAGACGCAGATTTTGATAAGAAGTATTTGGTAAGATGCCTTTGCCATAAAAAAATAAAGTCATACAACTGTCTAGAAAATGTAAATTTATAAAACACTAAAGAGTTACTGTGTTAGCACATATATTAGCTTCCTGTTACTGCTGTAACAAATCGCCACAAATGTGGTGGCTTAGAAAAACACAAATCTCTTACCTTAAAGTTCTGGAGTTTAGATGTTAAAGATAGATCTCACTGGGCTCAAATCAAGGAGTCAGCAGAGCTTCAGTTTTTTTTGGAGGCCCTGGAGAGAATCTGTTCCCTTACTTTTCCCCTTGTAGAGGCCCCCCACATTCTTTGGCTCATAGCCCCTTTCCCTTTTCAAATCCAGCAACGGCTGGTCAAGTCTTTCTCATGATATTATCTCTCTGGTTCTGACTCTTCTGCCTTCCTTTTACACATTACATGACTTGTGTGATTACATTGAGCCTATAGAATAATCCAGAAGAATGTCCTTATTTTCGTATTAAATGATTAGCAACCTCAATTCTATCTAAAACTTCAGTTCCCCTTGCCATGTAACATACAACATGGTCACAGGTTCTGGGGATAAGGACAGTGGGGGGAATCTTTATTCTAATTACTACAGTCGAAATAGTTTTATAGACAAATATGAATGGATAGTACCGTTTTATTATCTTTTCTATTAAATTAAGAAACGCAGCCTTGTGTAAAAGTGGAGTTAAGTAGCTCTGCATTCAAATTTCAGCACTGTCACTACTTAGTAACTGTGTGAGCTTATTAGTTCAGGCTAGCTACATAACATCTGTATGTCTATTTTCTAAAGTATAAAACTGGAAATAAGTAATACATTTACCATAGACCTGTTGTTGAGCTTAAAAGAGACGCAATATGTTTAAGATACTCTCTGAAACACCATTCATTAAAAATAAGCTGGTTGAGGGCGCCTGGGTGGCTCAGTTGGTTAAGCCACTGCCTTCGGCTCAGGTCATGATCCTGGAGTCCCGGGATCGAGTCCCGCATCGGGCTCCCTGCTCGGCAGGGAGTCTGCTTCTCCCTCTGACCCTCCTCCCTCTCATGCTCTCTGTCTCTCATTCTCTCTGTCTCAAATAAATAAATAAAATCTTTAAAAAAAAATAAGCTGGTTGAAAAACGTTTCTTCAACAAATGGTGTTGGGAAAATTGGACAGCTACATGCAAATGAATGAAACTGGACCACTTTCTTATACCATACACAAAAATAAACTCTAAATGGATTAAAGACCTAAATATGAGATTTGAAACCATAACACTCCGAAAAGAAAACATAGGCAGAAATCTCTTGGACATCAACCTTAGCGACGTATTTATGGATATGTCTCCTAAGGCAAGGTTAACAAAAACAAAAATAAACGATTGAGACTACCCCAAAATAAAAAGCTTTTGCACAGCAAAGGAAACCATCAAAAAAAAAAAAATAAAATAAAATAAAACAAAAAGGCAACCTACTGAATGGAAGAAGATATTTGTAAATGATATATCTGATAAACGGTTAATATCCAGAATATATAAAGAACTTATATAACCCAACAGCAAAAAACAAAACAACAACAACAACAAAAAATACTGATCAAATGATGGGCAGAGGACCTGAATAGACATTTTTCCAAAGAAGACATACAGATGGCCAACAGACATATGAAAAGATGTTCAACATCACTAATCATCAGGGAAATGCCAATCAAAACCACAATGAGATATTACCTCATAGCAGTCAGAATGGCTAGTATAAAAAAAAAAAAAGAAAGAACAAGTATTGGTGAGGATGCGGAGAAAAGGGAAACCTTGGGGACTATTGGAGGGAATGTAAATTGGAGCAGGCACTATGGAAAGCAGTATGGAGGTTTCTCAAAAAATTAAAAGTAGAAATACCAATACCATATGATCCAGTAATTCTAGTACTGAGTATTTATCCAAAGGAAAAGAAAACACTAATTTGAAAAGATATATGCATACTTATGTTTATTGCAGCATTATCTACAATATGGAGCAACCCTAGTGTTCCTCATTAGATGAATGGATAATGAAAATGGTGTGTGTAATGGAATATTACTCAGCCATAAAGAAAAAGAATGAGATCTTGCCATTTGTGACAATGATGGATCTAGAGGGCATTATGCTAAGTGAAATAGATGGAGAAAGACAAATACCATATGATTTCACTAATATGTGACATCTAAAAACAAGCAAACAAAACACAAATGAACAAACAAATTAAAAAAACAGACTCTTAAATACAGAGAACAAATTGATGGTTGCCAGAAGGGAGATGGGAGGGAGGGATGGGTAAAACAGATAAAGGGGATTAAGAGGTACAAACTTCCAGTTTGTAAAATAAATAAGTCATAGAAATGAAACGTACAACATAGGGAATATAGTCAATAACGTTGTATTAATGTATGATGATAGATGGTAACTACACTTCTCATGGTGACTATTAAGTAATTATAGAATTGCTGAATCACTATGTTGTACACCTAAAACTAATATAACATTGTATGTCAGCTATAATTCAATTGTAAAAAGAAAAAATAACCTGGTTTATTTCAAAGCACTTATTTTATCCATGGTTGGAGATCAATACAGCCTTGGATAAAGGCACTGTTTTTTCAACCTTGAGTTTCAAATCTGGCTGTTTTCGAGTATATAGTTAAATGATGATTGTAAAAGCCAGTATTTATCAGGAGAGGGGAAAGCGTTTAAATTCCAAAAATACCCTTTACCTATTAAAAACATGGGCTCTTGAACGTAGATATTGAGAAACTCAGGAAGGAAAGTTCTTCCTACTGGGAAGGGAGTTACAATACAGTTAGAGCCCAGGGTGGGGTGGGGAACTGTGCCCTATGGGGAGAAAGGTTTGGAGTAGTAAAGCGTCAGGTGATGACGCTACTAGGGCCCTTCAGAAATTGGCCCCAATAAAAAAAACAACTAAACAAACAAAAAAGGAAAACGGACAGTTCTAGGAAAAGGTAGAAAGAGTGTCCTCTCACCTAATCCATTCAGAACTCTGACATCAAATCTGGGAGGGCATCCTTATATGTGTACTGGTGCAAAAAGGAAGAATGACCATAAAATGAGTTATGAGAAATTATATCCTGGGTCTCCTTCCTTCTTGGATATAGACACTGAGCAATTCTTGGGTGTCTTTAGTAGGGGCATGGGAAGTAATATTGAGATTCACCAGTATTCTATGAGATCTTCATGGCAAGGGGTAAATTAACAGGCTAATGCCAGGGATTAGCTGAAAAACTCATTACCAGTGAGAGTGGGGGTGAAAGCAGCAAGGTGGGGATCCCAACTTTCCACTCGTGCTAAGAAAACAGAATTCTAGTTACTGCATCAGTGAATATTTAAGCAGTGAATGCAACAAGAAGCCAGGGAAGTGCAGTCACATCTAAAGCAGAGGTCTGCGGAAGCCATCAGTGAATGACTTAAAAACATCGTCCTTATACAAACATAAAATGCACACGTGTCGAATGTTTTCTTTAATTAATAAGGGAGTGAGGAACATGTTGCAAATGTTTAAAAGAAGAATTCAAAGAGCACACACCAATGTAATCAGATATGCTGAAAAAATTTATAATAAATTCCAAACTATTTAATATCAGGGCAATAATCAATTGCATTCCACCAGACAAAATTCATTTACAGATCTATGGGGAAGAACGATTCACATTGCTATAACTTTTCTGCATTTTTCATAGCTGTCAAACAACTCAAAAGCAATGGGTGGGTAGAGGAGTGTTATAGAATCATGTAACCCAGACGGTGTGCTAGATGGGACAGATACTCAATAATTTTTGCCCATTTCGAAGTCTTTGCTTTCACAGTCTTGCCTGATCACCCACAAGCAGGCCACTGTCATATTTGGTCAGGTTTTTTTCAGCACCTATGTGTGCTCCTCATCTTAACAATGAACATGAGAGTAAGGAATCTGAGTCTGAACAGAACAATTTTCCCATGATGGCACCCTTATAAATTGAAAGAAAATGGCATTCATTGAATGAGTAAATGTAAAGTTTCCATTTCTATCACTGAAATTGGGGACCTTTAGAAAATTTCGTCCAGTTATAGAGAAGTAATGAAATTTATAGATTTCCTACATTTGGATGGAGACATTTTTAGACCTGATAAATAAAATTACAAAATAAAGCCCTCAATCAAGAGTATCTTATTATATACATTCAGGAAAGGTTGGCTTTGTTCCTTTGTGGGTATGTATGTAGAATGAGTAGAACTATGCTTGAAAAAGTAATGAAAACTATTTTATTTTTTTTAAATCAGATCTCTTTTTACCAAGTCAAAGTAATGGTACTTCATATCATAATGCAGCATAATTAAATTTTCTCTATTGTCCATCAGGAAGTGGGGTCATGATTCTTAACAATCTAAAAGGAGCCACAATTAGGTAAAATTTTAAAGCACTTGAAGTATTTTTCTTCTCCTTCTTTGACATCCTCTTTTCTTCTCTGGCTATACCTTTCCTGTCCTTCAGGTATTGAGTGCCTATAAATCTTTCAGTCTGCCCGAATTAACCAGTGGTATTAACCATCCAGGCCTGCCAGTTACTCATACTCTTAATTTTCCCACTCATTCACTTCCCTCTACAGTATGACCCACAGCAGGGCACATTAATTAACTTTCAGTTTGCAAATAAAGTAGAAAATTAATCCATTAAAAGAATCATGAGTAACCAAGTTTAAAGGATTGTTCTAAACTGGTACTAGATTTAGGGCAAGGAAAGTAAATTATTCCAAAGAAATGAAATCTTGATGGTGTATGTTCTAGAAGGCAGAGGGTGGGGCAGTGTTTGAAAGATATTTATAGTGTTACATAGACTCTAAAGGTGGCACTTGAATTGTAAGTCAGCCCTGCTCATTCTCCAGTGTGTGAGAATCATCCTTAACCCATGTGTTTATTTAAGTATCACATGTTACACAGGAATATCACCCATTCACTGGAGCATGCATTATACACAGGGAAGCTATAGGTACACCCCGCTAAAGAACAAAATTCAGGAGCAAAGTTTGTATGTACTCTAAAAGTGTTTGCCAGATAATTAGAAAATGTTCCACTGCTTCAAAGATCTCCCATATAATACACAGTTAAATGATTATTTTGGAGCTTATTTTGCAGTATTATTACCTTTGAGAAAGCATTGTTATTGGGCACTTTTTTCTAGGAGACATTAATGCATATAATTAAAAACATACAATTCAACCTCACTGCAGGACATCTATGAAACCATTTATGGGTTGTTTTTTCTTGTCCTTCTAGGTGTTGCTGACTGTGGGCTCAAAGTAATGAGAAGAAAGTTATTTTTAGGTTGGAGTAAGTGTTTTGGTTGCTCTAAACTAAAAAGCCTTATTTAGAGTTTGCATACACTACTACGGTACATTGTGTTTTATACAAAGCTAATTGCTTTCCTTAGTTCTGCCATTATCCTTTTTTTTTTTTTTTTTTCTAGTAAGACTTTCCCCACTAAAGAAATGAAAATGGAGTAGATTTGTATTGCTGGTTGGGAAAAAATGAAATGTTCAAAGTAAAACAATATATTAAAAACATTTCCCTGTCATGACTACCCTGGTTTAGAAGGATTTTACTTTTTTATCTTTTCAAAAATAAAATATAAGGGAAAATACATGGTTCTATATATGCTCATATGACTAGATGACACAAAATTATCATTATCTGCCTGTGTGTGTTTGTAAAGATCATGGATGAGAGAAATTTTTATGTAACCCTTCTGCCTATAGGTATCCCAATAATCATAATAGTTATATACTTTCATAAGCACTTACCTTTGCCCTCATCTTTGTTGGTTGCTGAACAAGGCAATGTAACTCCTCATGGACCTTGAACTTAAGAGCTTACTATCTAAAACAGTAAAATGAAAGACCATTGCCTAAATAGTTGCTTAAAATCTCACCATTGAGTTTTAAGCCCAATTTATTCTGACAAATGAATACTAAATTGGATATAAAATCCAAACCTCTGTCCCCAGACCATTGAACATTTGATAATATGTGGAGATACGGTTCTAAATAGCTAATTCAGGATGTGATTGCACTAGCCACTCAAATATGAAAATGACTGTGATTCATTTGAACATAAAGTTTTCCTATGCCCAGCCATAGACAGAAGAGAACTGTGTCATCCAGAAGACAGACATATAGATTTTTATCATACTGAGTTTGAGCACTTCTGGGTGGGTTGAGGGACCAAGTGCAGACAAACAAGTTTATCCCTGCAGAGTGTGTGCATTTGGGGACAGGGGAGCAAAAACAAAAAGAAGATTAAGGAATGTGTTCCTGCTGCCCATCATCCCTTTTTCAATTTTCTGATACTAATTAATTTGAAAAGATCATTTAAAATGTGCTTTTTGGATGTTTTGGATGCTTTGGAAGTTTTCCCCTAGGTTTGTAACCTCAAAATCATGAGCTGTGTGTCAGCGTAAGTGAGGCTGAACCTAGACAGAACAGGGTAGCCAGAGGGGATCTTTGTAAGCAGCTGCCCTCTCTCACCTCTTCCCGTGGATACCTGTCATACCACCAAGACCAGGTAACCCATGCTTCTATTCTCTCCTTTCCCCCCCCCTGCCCCCCAGGCTCTCAGTGGTACTTTGCTACCACCTCTTTCTCAGCCTGAAACTTCTTTAGCCTCATGAACTCCCAGAGCTAATCACAGGGTTAGATCTGTCCACCATTCCTTCTCTGAGGCCAGCCTTGCATTGCCTTCCAAAGAATCTTCACTCCTCCAGTGGAAGAAAACAAGATTCTATATCCAGCCACCTCAGCCCAGCCCTAGCTAAAATGCAGCAAGTCAACTGTATTTGAAGTGTTAAATAAAGAGAAGGGGGAAGGTTCAAGGAAGCCAGGGGGAAAAAGTGTCTTAGGAAAAGAGCTTTCTAACTGCTTTACTCAAAAATACATTTAAAGAGCATAAGACTATTCCATAAGTGTAGTGATGAGACAACTAGACATGTAAGAGCTCTAGTTATTCTTGGATCTACTCTCCCTTCCTAATATATACTATTTGTTCAATGAGGAAAAAAATACATTTATTAAAACACCGAATATGAGCCAGATACCAGAAAAAAAGCCATGTACTTACTCTTTACAAATTTAGAATACTGATGGGATTTCCTGAAGTTATCAGTGGAAGGGAGTCTTGATATAAAAAGTCTTTATTCTATGTTATTGTAGGCAGAAGTTTCATCCTCGTGATCTTTACTCTGTGGATCACAACGCTGGTTAAGTTATATTATGTGGCAAAAAGAATTTTGCATATGTAATTGAGGTTACTGATCTGCTGACCTTGAGATAGGATGATTACCCTGTGTGGGCCCAATCTAATCATGTGAGCCCTAAAATGCAGAGAACTTTCTTTGGCTGGAGGCAGAAGAGAAGCAGCAGAACAGAAAGTCAGAGACTCAAAGCCTGAATGTGCCCTGGTGGCTTGCAATGGAGAAGACAACATGACAATGAAAGGAAGTAGCCATCAGGAGTGAGAGAAGCTCCTGGCTGACAGCCAGCTAGGAGACAAGGACCGCAGCTTCTACCCATGATGAACTGAGCTCTGCTAATAAGCACATCTCCACGCCCCCATCTCAAGGGCCTCCAGACAAAAGCCCAGGCCAGCTGATGCCTCATCTTCAGCCTTGTGAGATCCAAAGCAGAGGAATCAGTTAAGCCTATCCAGACTTCCGACCTACAGAACCGTGAGAAAATAAATCTGTGTGGTTTTAAGCAACTAAATTTGTGTAAATTTTTATGTCATTGATAGGAGAGTGATAATACACATGGAATGAACCATCTTCTCCTGAAAATAACACATCTACACACACACACACACAATGATGACTGAGGATGTCATGCCAATCTACTGTTTAAATTTTAGAGCGAAGATAGATTAGGGGAAAGCCCTTACAAACTCATCTCACCTCTCATTTAAGTAGAGAAAATAATGGCAGAAAAAAATTTCTCATCATTAAAATGGAGTGATAAATCTACTTTTAAACATTTTGTGAGAAGTAAATGTGGTTACAAAAATAAAGCACATAGCACATTCCTTAGCACATTTTCAGTACTTGATACATGATCCTCTCCCTTCCTCCTGCTCTTGCTGTCCAAATGAGGCTGTCATTTAGTATTACAGTACCTGTAACCAGAGTTTCACACATTGAAAAAATGCCATAATGTAAACCGGGCATTGCCAAGCCTGGCAGTGCATCAGTATCATCCGCAATGCTCGTCAACTACAGACTCCCACAGCCCACAGCAGACTCACCGACTATGGGTCTCCAGAGCTGGGCTACTGGGGATACGAATTTCTGACATGTTCCCAAGGTGAGGTTCATGCAGTTGCAGGGCACACACGCAAGAATCCTGCAGCTTGGGTATGGTCAGACATGATTAGAACGGAGTTACCGACAGCTGAGCTGTGCCAGATGGGTAATGTGCCAGATGGGTAATGTGGCCCCACAACATGGCCAATGGCAGAATCATTGCTTCTTCTGGCAGTAGGGTGGTGTGCTCCATCTGCTCCTCACAGATTTCAGAAGTCAGCTGCGGGAAGACAAAGAAGCTATGTTCTTCCTACCTCTTAGCTGAAGAGGGTTAGGTAGGAGGGCAGTGCTATAGTAAAAAAAAAAAAAAGAAGAAGAAGAAAGATAACGCCATAGTGTGACTACACATAATCATACTCAGAGCTGCTGAGCTGATAGCTGCCCTTGTAACTCAGCTACGGCTGAAGTTGGAAAACCTGCCAGGTTTGTGGGAACTGGCCTCTAGTAGCAACTGCGACAGTTATTTTCCTCTTTTACGGTGTTTCCTTTTAAACTATGTTTGCACTCTTTGTGGTAGGCATATACCCTGGGGCACCAGCCTGGTGTGTGGAGACTTCAATGAGATACAGCACATAAAAAGACAGAGTATAAGTGTGATGAATCACAATGACAAGGCTGAGTTGGAGGTAACCTGTGCATGATAAAGTGAATTGAAGACTTCCTTCTTGGGACTGTGCAAAAGGAAGATGAGAGGCAACCTGAGGAGATGGACCACAACCTTCTCCCGAGACAGTGTGCCCACACATGCTCTGTACCACTATGCCCTGATCAAACATCCAAGGTCTGCTTTCACCCTGTCCAAAATAAATATCATCTGCCATCAAGTGCACACATTATTAGCAACAGGCTACATCAGTTAATCATTCATGAAGGTGGGGAATTTGGCAATGATCCAAAGTTAAGCGATGTGTGAGCAAGATGAAAGAGCCTTGCCTAGGTATTCAGAAGAAAGACCAATGCAAACATGGCCATGCCATCAACAAAGCAGTGCAGTTATTAAAACCCTCCCATGGTGAATAAATAAAAACTCACCAATGACAGCTTACAAAAAAAAAAAAAAAAGAAACTTTCCCCTGTAGTGACCTCTTTGTAACTCTTCCTCTTTTTGACTTAAGAAGCAAACTTGAAGTTTATAAAAATTAAAGGATAGAATCAAATCATATGACAAACATTTAGCACATTTAGCAAAACCGATTCACATAACACGTTGAGTTTCACTTTTGGCTTATGTTTAATATTAAGAAATGGTCATGGCTGGGTTTTTTTGCATCTTCCCAACTGGACTTCCCGACAGGACTGCCAGGATGCTGTTGATTAGGAAACGAGTTACAAAATGAAGGAGATTTGGAGAAAAGGAATTACAACTGCAATGCAAATATATTGAAATTTTCTAAGATGGGCTTTGTGGCCACTCAGCTCTATCACTTGTCTGGAGCATCTTTTATGAGCCAGGTACCAAGAACATTTAGTAACTGTATATATGATATGGTGAGTTATTTTGTTTCATAGTTGGGAACACACCTTTGTACTCCTCTCCTTATCTTGTACAAATTTAACTTGATTAGCAACTTTCTGTTGCACAAATAAAAAGGGAAAATGCCCTTCCAGACTTGTCAAACTCCCTGATATAATATATTTTAGAATTATGCAAAAAAATTGAGATATAATATTTTTAAATTATGCAAAAAATGAGATATTAATATGTTAAATTCTATTAGACATACAGGTTCATTGCACTGCAAGGAGCGTTGCAATCTCCCATGATGCTCAAAGAACAATGGTGAGCAAAGCTCTGAATCTTGCATAGCTATGAGAGACGATGTAGGAATCCTCCAGACTCTGGAAGCCTAAAGCCATCTTTCACTGTTATCCCTACCACATGGTGCTCTCCAGTTTCTATCATTTTCTCAGTTGGGATCCTCAGATGTCTTCTCAATAGCTAGTGGGTTTTTTGTTTTGTTTTGTTTTTAGTCAAGCAAGTTACTCCAAACTATTTCTGGATACCTATTCAGGAGATACTTCTCAATTCTGCATGAGGACATTTCCTCTATTTTATTTTATTTTTAAGACCCTAGCACTGCTAGAATTCAGAAAGAAATTTCTCACCAAATGTGTTGCTCCCTTCTTTCTACTTATATTCTAATGTTGGCCCCCATATTAATATCAGTCAGGATTTTCCAGAGAAACAAGGAGATAGTACTATAGCCTAGTCAAGTTGACACATAAACCTAACCATCACAGTCCCCATCTAAGGAGAAAACAGCTCTTCTCCACAGCATTTTGATGAAATCTGTTTTCATTCTTAAGAAATCTCCTTTCTAATCTCTCCCAGAAATATCAATAGAACTTTGAACCAGTATCTCTGTTTAGCTCTCTTCTCTAGAGAAGATTCTTGATAGAGAGCAGTGACTTTTTAACTTCATTTTTTTCATGGCTCCTCCTTTGAGGATTGTTGAAAGCTTTGGGCATCCCCCCTTCGGAAAAAGTAAAGTCCACATGTACAGCTGTCATATTTCACAAAACCCTCAGATGTTTCCTTTAATGGACCTTATGCTGCAGTTTGTAAACCTTTGCTATAGATTAAAGATGAGAAAGGGGGCATTCTCCACTTTATTTTGGGAAGCTTTCTGCTTTTACCACATGAGTTAAATAAGAATTAATTTAAAAATAGACAAAGTTGGGCGCCTGGGTGGCTCAGTCGTTAAGCGTCTGCCTTCGGCTCAGGTCATGATCCTGGAGTCCCGGGATCGAGTCCCGCATCGGGCTCCCTGCTCGGCAGGGAGTCTGCTTCTCCCTCTCCCACTCCCCGTTTGTGTTCCCTCTCTCGCTGTGTCTTTCTCTGTCAAATAAATAAATAAAATCTTTAAAAAAAAATAGACAAAGTTGGTTGAAGCAACAAGCAAAGCTTAGTCTGTATCACTGCAGATAATTTAAGACAAGAAGTCAATTAATTTAAAAGAAACACCTTCCCAAAAAGCTGTTTTTGCCCCCAAAGCCAAAGGAAATTTTTCATAATCATTGTCACCTCTACAAAGGAGAACCTTATTTAATGTATCATAGAGAGCACGTAATTTTTGAAAGGGCCCCTTTTTAAATCTAGAACTCAACTCTACCTGAACTATGAAATCACTAGATATTTCAACTTACTGCCATGCTCTAGCTTAAGACTGTAGACCTACTGCTGTCAGCTGGATTATTGTTAATTGTTTTCAATAATGTTATTACTACTGTACAGATAAGATGAGTGTTTGATAACATATTCAACTGTGTTTATAATGAACTAAAGATTAAATTTTATATTTTTCAGAGAATCTTCCACCTGGATTCAAGAGTGATTTTATGCCAAATATTGTTTTAATAATTTTAGTACCATTCAGTAGAAGATGTTTTATGAAACATCTAAAAAGTTAGATTTATATAGACACTATCTAAATAAAATATTGTATTATATAAGAAACAGAAGGAATTTAAGTGAGAAATCCATGGGGTGCTTGGGTGGCTCAGTCGGTTAAGCATCCGATTCTTGGTTTCAGCTCAGGTCAAGATCTCAGGGTCATGATCCCAGGGTCATAAGATTGAGCCTGCATGGGTTCCCCACTAAGTGGGGAGTCTGCTTCTCCTCTCCCTCTTCCCCTCCCCCAGCTCATGCTCTCTCTCTCAAATAAATAATTCATAAATAAATAAATAAATAAATAAATAAATAAATAAGAGATCCATATTGATTTGTATTTTTGAATATAATACTCAGTTTAGGGTACTAAGATTAAGAAAGTCACTGACAAAGAAACAAATGCCTAAAGACAGTGATCAAGACTACTGGTCTCTAGTAAGTAGAGGCTCGGGATGCTGCTGAACAGCCTACAGACAAATGCCTAAAGACAGTGATCATAGTGATTTCAATGCTTTTGAAATTTGAATGTTGAAAATGTTAAGGTCAGTAAGAGGGAAGTTAAAAAGGGGGCTCATTAAAAAGGTTATAAAGAATAGTAGAGGCATTTAAGGAGAAATATGAAGAGATGGACAGAGAGATGATAGAGAGAGAGAAGCATAGATATACATGCATACATAGGTAGATGCATATTAGCGAAACTGAGGGTATTTGTTGCTTAGAAAAGTAAGCATGGCAATAATACAAGAACCCTGAAATATTTAAATAGATTTCATGTTAAATTCCAGATGCAGGAGAATATACACAGCATGTTACAACTTGGGTCAAACAAGAATATGTGCATGTGAGTCCATTTGCATGTACATAGGCTATCTCTAATTGGTTACACACACAAAAACATGATAATGACAGTTGTTCACAGAAAACTTTGTTTTTCACTGAATACGTTTTATAGTATTTGAATTTTTAACCAGTGCATATATTAGCTGATCAAAAATACTTAAAAAAATAAAACTGGGGTAAGGAATACCAATTACAGATATTTGTTGTAGGATTTACTCCAATGGGAATAATGAGAAGGAAATAAATTTTGATTAATTATGTTCTATGTGTCAGAAAATTTAATACATTATCTCATATGTTCATATAAGGTAGGATCTCCTATTCTCATTTAAAATAGTTATGTTGAGACCCAGCAAACTTAAGAACCTGTTCAATGTCACTCCTATAATGTAAAATGGAGGTAGAAATTGATTTCAGGTCTGTTTGACTTTGAGCCTCTTGCTTAAAGCTCCCATCTGGTGGAAAGTTGCAGCAGATGATCCCTAGGGTCTATTCCAGTCCTATTGCACCATGACTTCTGAAAGACGAGCTGAGAAACTAGTGCTTTCCAGTCTCTTTAGTTATTATTATAAAGTCAAAAAGACCATCTGGTAAATAAGCAAGTAGTTCCTTGCTTTTGAAATTTGAATGTTGAAAATGTTAAGGTCAGTAAGAGGGAAGTTAAAAAGGGGGCTCAGTAAAAAGGTTATAAAGAATAGTACAGGCATTTAAGGATCTTTTGGCAAATAGCCTATATTGGCATTTAGAGTAAAGACAAAAGTATAGAGTTACTTGAAAGACAGAGGTCCAGTGAAGATACTCAGAGAACAGGATGAAATCATTACAGCTGGGAAATAGAGAGATGAGCTCAGGCTCTTGTTTTGGACATCAGAAAAGAAGGGCAGCTGAGAAAAGCAACAATTTCTGTGGCTCACATGACCAGTCCCCATGCTCTTCCCAAGCCTTTCCCCATTTCATTCACATTCTCACGATTTCTTCCAACCACTTGGCTGATTTCAGAAGAAATGACACATATTTCATTGAACTCCCAGAACACTCTTATTAAAGATATTCCCTCAACAAGGACTGTTCTAGTTTTTGTTGGAAAAATTACAGCTACACAAGCTAGCCAATTACTATATCTGATAATAGACATGACCGGCCAGTGGGTAACATGCCGAACCACAACAGAATTAACATTTTGCCTCATATTTCTTTTTTGTACAAATTATAACATAGTTTGCAAGGCTTTGTTTAGACTAAGAGTTACTAATAAGAGCTGGGTGATAGCAGCCTAAAAACATTGTAAACTTATTGAACTCCTGGTTAATGCAATGTTCATTAGGTTTACACAATAAAATTAATTAACTTAGACTATATCAATTTGGAATTTGAGATAAGTCACTCAGAGTCTGGGCTAAGTGGGCTTCACATGTATTAGGAAGAAGTATGTTTGTTGAGTCAATTAATAAAATAAACCCCATGTACCAGAACAGTAAAATATTTAACATGGAATGAAACC
This sequence comes from Mirounga leonina, assembly GCF_011800145.1. NCBI lineage: Eukaryota > Metazoa > Chordata > Mammalia > Carnivora > Phocidae > Mirounga > Mirounga leonina. The sequence goes on along the minus strand of NW_023270377.1, from coordinate 82,341,814 downwards.
TATTTCCAAGCATCTTCTAAGCCAGTGGTTCTTGATCAGGATGATTTTTCATCCCAGAAAACATTTGGCAATGCTGGAGGCACTTTTGATTTTTACAGTGAGTCCGGGGGTTGCTACTGGTCTCTAGTAAGTAGAGGCTCGGGATGCTGCTGAACAGCCTACAGTGTTTACAATGGGCAGGACAGTCTGCCACAACAAAGAATTATCCAGCCCAAATGTCAATAGTGGTGAGGTTCAGAAACCTCTAAAAGCCTCCATTTATCTTATGTCAGTATGCTCACCACAAACTATGCTTATCCAATCATTCAAGTAGGTCCCCTAAAACTTCCACTAGCAAACCTTGTGTTAGTCCAGGTTAGTTAATGACATAAAAATCATTTAATGTGTCCGTTTCTCTTTTTGTGTATTAGGACTCTAATGGGAGACTCTGGTGTTAGATTATGG